>NC_134546.1:4044285-4372142 GCF_050624435.1 Tenrec ecaudatus
ATAAAACATTATAAAACACTTTCCAGTCTGGGGCTACCCTCATAATGGTGAAGTGTGAACTCACTGTTGCAACCACTGGGTCAAGCATCTTGTGAAAGTCTTCTTCTTTTTCACGGACCTTTACTTTCCCAAGAATGATGCCCCTCTCCTGACAACGTATCCAAAGTATGTGAGTTAAAATCTCTCCATCCTTACTTCTAAGGAGCATTCTGGTTGTGCTTCCTCGAAAACAGATGGTTTGTTCTTCTGGAAGTCTATGGTACTATTAATATTCTTCACAAACACTGTCAATCAAATTAGCAATTTTTTGATCTCCCTTATATATTTTCCAGCTTTCACATGCATATGAAGTTATAGAGATTGCCATGACTTTGGTCAAGTGCATAGGAGGCTTCAAGGTGACATCATTAAGAACATGCAAGCAAAATCATAAAGTGGTATTAGGAAATTCTTACTGGATTGATTTATGGAAACTGATATTATCAAGTATTGGTGAAGAGGACAGTCACGGTTACCCTTCATATATTACAGGTGAGACTGCAAATTGTTGCAACCTCTTTGGGAATTTCTAATTAAATTAAACAGTACATAAGCCAAAAACCCAACTCGTACATATTGATCTAAGTAAAATGATACCTTATGCCCCCCCGCCAAAAAAACCCTATGAGTGAATGTTCATTGTGTCTTTATTCATGACAGTCATATCAGAAAACAGTTCATAAATGCCTCAACTGGGAAATGAATAACTGTTGGTACCTGCTTATAATGGAAATCATGGAACTGCTAACTGCAAGAAGGGCAGCTCAGACCCAGCAGCTGCTCTGCATGAGAAGGACGAAGTGGTTTGCTCTCATGACGCCCTCAAATCTGCAGTCCCTGTACGTAGAATTGCTGTGCGTCCGGCTGATTTGATAGCAGTGGGTTGTTTACCGTGGAGAGAATTTCAGAAGTAGAAGAAAACAAATTCAGAGAAGCTAGGTTCCAAATGCTGTATTTATTGCATGAGTTTATTTGCATGGCATTCTAGAAAAGCCAAAATTATTGCAGCAGAAGCATCTCCATTATTGCCAGCGTCCTGGGGAGGATGATGGCTTGATAAAAGGGGGGATATGGGTGATATAATGCTTCTGTGTTTGGATTGTAATGGTGATATTTATGATAAACTATATATGTTTGTCAAAACACACAGAGTGCTATACCAAAGGGGTGAGTTTTACTGTGTACACATGATACTTTGATCAGAACCGAAAAGGGGTACTCATTCTTCTCCTCCAGGGCCTGCTGTGGCTTTCTGCTCCCTTTACCTTGTGCTCTCTGTATTTTCACAGGCTTACATTGCCATCTGTGCACATTTTTCACAGTGTCTAATGCTTTAGATAGTTCATCTTCCACAATAGTTTAAGTTTACATGGAGACCAGTATGTTATTTTTTTAATACATTAGCAACCCGTTCAGGTGGATTCATGATCAAACCAATAAAGTATCCAGATGTAACCAATAAACAACTGAAAACAGAGTTCAGGATAACCTCTAGTAAATTGAGATTGTGCAAGATAATCTGCATGATAAATGTACTCTCATTAGCTTCAGAGTATTCAACCCTGTAAATAAAAAACATTCAACTTTCCCTTAAAAAGTAATTTTCATACAATGTCCATCTCCTGTTTGTTTCACTGTCTTAAGCAAACCATAATGTACCTGAAATAATGAAGTCGCCAAAGGACAGATAAGTTGATGATGCTGTATAACAGATCACCAGATTTAGAGCCTCTAACTGGAAAAGCTGGAGATGAGAAGTTAAAAGTTCAAGGAGGTCTGAAGTCTAACAAGCTTAATCAAAGGGAAAGATGTGAAATGTTCACAAAGAGGAGTCTGCAAAGCCACACACACAAAAAGACCCTGCTTGTGTTGGAAAAGAATGGCAACTTTTTCCTATTAAGAAAACATAACAATCGGTCACATTGTTGACCTTGGCCATCCTCTGGCACAGTTTTGTCACAGTCATAGCAGAAACGGCCACGGGGCTCTCAACCTGTGAGAACAATTTCTGAAAAAGGGAGGAGAGAATCAATTGGTACTTGTTCTACCTCCCTCTTGTTTTCTGCAAAGGCTCATCTTGATTTTGTGGTGAACTTGAATACTTGGGGTCTCTTTGACACAGTTTCAATTTTTGTACAACTCTGCTTCCACCACAAAAGGGCTCCCTGTACTATGGACAGTGCACAGACAAGCTGTCCCACGCTGCATTAATAACCACTATGTCATATTGTGATGAAAGAAAAGAATGTCGCCGGGTAAATATGGTCCCAGCGATAAGAGTGGGTCACGGGCAGAAGTTGAGTAAGATGTGCCTTTCACAATGGCTCGGCAGATTTTTATACTTATCAGAAAATGTCTTAAAGTCTAATATTAATATAAGCCTCACTACAACATTACTGTCTAGTGCTACAAAATAGCTCACACTTCAAGCCACCACTCGCTCATCACTCAATTCAGAAGAACACAACTTAAAATAGAAACCTTTCCACAATGTTGCCAATGCAATTGCAACGATGAAGGACTATAATAACTTTAAAACATCCCAACAATACTTTATTATACACAACACATTTCTAAGGAAGAAGACTCACAAGACATAACACCTTCTCATGTTAGAGGCAGAAGAGAGATGCTAAATCAAAGTCTTTTTGCTTTTAGGCAATTTCTGCCATTTCATTTCAGGGAATGAAGTTTGGGCTAGTTGAGAATGTTTTGTTTTGTTTTTTTCCTATCCATTACTAATGCTCATAGAAGTTTGTAATCCTAGTCCCAACTCTTTGCTCACCATGGATTTAATATACTATTTGTGTTCACTTTTGTTTAATCGTGTGTGTGTGTGTGTGTGTGTGTGTGTGTGACTGGTATAGCGGTTATGTTTGGGGCTGCAATCCACAAGGTCCACAGTTTGAAACCACCGGCAGCTCCGAGGGAGAAAGACTGGGCTTTCTACTCCAATAAACTGTTACAGCCTCAGAAACCCAGCAGGGGTGCACTGCAGTTCAGGGTTGGCATATATATTGGTGCCATCATGCATTTCCACACGTTTTTCACCTCGGCTGAAAGCCTAGACCCCTATTTCCCTAACTGAGCTTCGAGAAAAGCAAGAAGGCTGCTGGGGTTTTTGGACATTTTTGGCTTCTGCTCTGGACCCTGCATTTGGCTCCCTACTGCTTGACCGTTGATTTGAGGCCTGAACAGCACCCCCCACTGCATGAGACTTGTCGGTTCTGCGGGATGTGGCGGAGGAGTGCAGAAACCAGGGATGTGATGGAATAAACTCAAGGTTGGAATGGGGTGGAACTGGGGAGCATGGGGGATGGAGCAAAGTAATATGTTGGAGATTTGGGACATCTTCAATCTGGAACTAGTCTGATATTAATTCTTATTAGAGAAACGATTCCCACATTGTGCACCAAGCTCTTTGGCCACCAGATTTCTCAGCGTGCTTGGCAGTGCATTTTGAAGAGGGGAAGGTAGAGCGTGGCATTTCCGAACATTGTTGGACCATCAAACACTTATCCCCTAACATTTATCAACTCCTGTGCAAAACAAATGGCAACCAGGGCCTTAATTCAATCCCACCAGAATAGTTAAAGACCCGGAAATGAAAACCCTGGGAAAAATGATTTGAATTTGCTACAAATATTGACTTTTGAACAATGTACATATCTATGTACATGTCTTTTAGTTCCTAAGAACTAAAGCATGAAATTAAAGGGATTGCCACTTGACTGAGTTCAAGGGTAAATAAGAATAGTGTGATACATATGTGTGTGTAAAAAAAATACTGAATCGTAAGGAGAAAAGCACAGTTCCCCGAAAGCTCAGAAAAAGAGCATATTGCTGAAACTACTTTCAACCCAAAATATAAGCAAGTTGTGTGAAACATTTAATTGGTGTACCAAAAAAGATCTACATAGTTGAATTCTCTCAGGGGAAGCAGAGAGCCTTAGGAATGCAATATTTAGAGGAGAAATCAGAGAAGAAAATAAAGATAACCAAACAAGTACATTGATTTAAAACTTAAGTGTATTGGGGGTGGGGGTGAATAAATAAAAGGACATAGTTTTAAAAAAAAAACTTAGCCATAGAATAAAGACTGGAGTCTTTACAAGTTTACATAAGAAAACAAAAGCCAGAAATGAAAGCAGAGAAAAACAAGTAGTCAGTAACATAGTGTACAAACTTGAAAGGCTTTCTAAGAGTTAGAAGAAACAGTAACTGGATAAGACTGATGGTGGATGAACAACCATTGTGGAAAGCCATATAACGCTTCTTGAAATGATTGGGAATAGAGAGACCATACAACCGAGCAATACCTCTGCTGAGCATGTACCCCAAAGAAGTAAGAGAAGAAACACAACAGACATGTGCTCTCCCGTGTTCATAGCAGTACACTTCACAATAGTGAGAAGATAGAAGCCACCCAAATGCTCATCAACTGAAGAATGGATAAAGCAACTACAGTGCATACGCACAATGGAAAACTATGCAATCCTATAACAACAGTGATGAAACGATGAAAACATAGCATGCTATGGAAGGACCTGGAAAACATTATGCTGTGTGAAGTCAGTCAAACACAAAAGGATTAATACTGTCTGGGCCCACAATTATAACACCAAGACAAAGACAGGCTGCATTTCTCAGGCCATGTAATCTTCTAACATGGTCCCCCAAGCAATGGAGCAATGTGTCAACCTAGCTCCCGTAATCTGTATGTCACCCACTCATTAACCAAAACCCCAACTCACTGCCATCGAGTCGATGCTGATTTCTAGAGACTCTATAAGACAGGGTAGCACTGGCGCTGCAAGTTTCTGAGACTAGAACGGTGTATGGGAGCAGAAAGCCCCATCTTTCTCCAGAGAAGGGTCTGGTGGCTTCAAACTGTGGACCTTGAGGATCATCGCAGCCTAATGTGTAATGTGCTGTCACCAGGGATCCTGACCCATAATTAGAATATCTTAAAAACCACCTCAAGAGAGGTGGCGTCACTCCAGATGGGGTCAGTTTCCCAGGTTGGGGTGGGGGGGCAGGCAGCAGGGAGAAGGAGACTTAGTAATTCCCACCATATAGCAGTGTTCTAGAGTTGACCCAAATTAACACATGATCCTACAAGAGTAATTAGTGTATTTTACTGGAAGATCATATCAAGAGCAGTAATTAAAAGTAATTAGTGGATTTTACTGGAAGATCAGGCCCATGTCTTTGAGGAGACAATTATACTTCTGATGGTGGATGGGCCAAGAGGAGCACCCAGTCATTTGTGAAAGTGCTTACTTCTGCTTGTTGAGAGCCCAAAGGGAAAAATTCACCCAGTACTATATTCCTAAATGAATACTTTTGACCAAATTCCCTACCAACCCTAGATGACCCAAGCAAGGTGCTACGGACAACTCAGACATTTGTTCTTGTCCATTGGAGGATTCGGCGCCCTCCACAGACTGCAGTGGAAGGACGCAAATTGGAAACCCCAGTAACTGGACTTCACCTGAAACTCACTAACAGCAGAACAAAGAAAGGGCTGCAATCCCCAACTGGAAGAAGTGGATCCTCACTATCCCAAGAGTAAGGAATGGGTGATCACTGGACTTTGGTTTAGTTCTGGAGGTGCCCAACTCATGGCAACTGAGGACCAACCTATGTTTACTGTTTCAACGCTCCCTCTGCCTTTAAGTAACATGTGTTGTCTGCTAGGCAGGGTTCCATCCTCACAAATGGTTGCTGCTGAAAGTAAAGTCATATCTGCAGTCCTCACTACATCTGTCACTAGGGTCCAGTCATCCACATGTAGAAGATATACAGGCTAGTGATATATGCAATTCATGTAGTAGAGTCACTAGTTCTTATGGCATGGCTCTACCTGGTACTTGTCCTCCTGAGATCACTGAAGTTCATTGGTGCCAAGCAAAGCAAAGTGAAGAAATTAGATGGTGCCCACCTAGCATGCAAAATCGTGTCAGAGGTCATAAAGGTTTGTGTCAAAACAAGAAGCCATCTAAGTGATGAGTCACCTATGTCCACACAGTAGAAGCACACCATCCTGTGTAATCCATGGATTGTAAATAATAAGACCCAACTTTGAGGAGGGAAGGGCACCAAAGCCTAAATTCTAAACACCTGGCACATGGAAAACAATGAAAGATAACAATCGTTTAGAATCCATTTGCAGAGTCTCTACATGGATTGAGTCCCCAGTAAATACTCAACATGCCTAAGCTAGGAATGTTAATAGGCCTCATATCAAGACAAAAAAGCACTGTGGAACCTAGAAGTACAGCTCCTAGGATTTTAGGCAATCACAAGGTTAACAGTTCACAACCACCAGTTGCTCTGTGGAGAAGACAGGGCTTTCTACTCCTGCAAACAGTTATAGTCTTAGGAATTTACGGGGGCATTTCTACCCTGTCCTATAGGGACAATATGAGTCAGCATACACACAGTGGCAGTGAATTTGAGAAGTTGTATTTAAAATGAAACTTAACACCTTGTAATTTGATCTCCCTCCAGACCCAATGTGAATGTATTCTAAATTTGTAATATTCTCTGCTTTCTTTTAGATTGAAGGTTTTACTGGTTTTATATGGTCGTTGTTGCTAGGTCCTTCTTGGTTGTTTAACATTGTTTTGTATCTGTAAACAGAAACCAGAATGGATGGAATTACAGAGTCTCTGGGTTAATGATTGCCTGGAGGCATGAAAGAGGAGGGTGCGGGATGGGAAGTCAACATCAATGGGCATGAGAAGGAAGAAAAATTTCTAAAGTTGATTTTTTTGATGATTACACAACCTTTCTTGATATGACTGAACTACTGCATTGTATGAGGTGTTATTATCACTCAGTGAAAAACTTTAAAAGAAAAACATTGGAGAAAAAAAAAGAAAGCCAAGCACTAAAGACCCAGCCTAAGAGTTATAGGAATGAAGAAGCCATAGTTAATCAAACAAAAGAAAGAAGCAAAAAACATGTTTAAAACCTGATTGGAGAAGTAAATAAGTCTATGGTATAAATCAAGCATTCATACCATTCTATATATTTTAAATACCTACAATTATTATAGCCAAAATACTTATTAAATTAAAAAAGCTACAAGTGTTCGGGTAAAATGTCTAACAAAATATGTACAAAAATACATACAAAAGAATATAAATCAGGATGGGCTCATCAATTTTCTATAATTATAAATACCAAAAGTAATTAGTACAAAGTTTACTAAGCTTAGCGGAGGGGGGAAAATGTTATCTAAGTACTTTTGTATCCAACCAGATGGAAAGTAAAAGAAAAGTATAATCATATAACAAAAAAAATTAAATGTATATCCATTGTGGGGGAAAACACCAGTCACCAAGTAATGAATTAAGATTAGGAACTAAGATATGCAAATCAATTTATACATAGCTATCATAGATATGAATGAATATTTACAGACAAATTTTTGAAAATATATTACTGTATATTTAATCTGTAGGAGAACAAGGGAAGTCAGAAATTTCTAAATTCTCATCCATAAAAGGAAGATCATATTAAAATCAACACAAAAAATTTTAAATTTAATATATGTGTGTGGTGGGACATTAAACAGAAAACAAAGGAAACAGATAGCAAAGCATATAACTTTTAAAAATGACAGAAAGTTAAGGAAGAAAGATTTTTAACCAGAAAATCTAAAAGCATGAAACGAAGAAAAAATAAACCATAAAATATGGTCACATAAAGAAATGGGAAAAAATAAATTGATCTAATAGGATAATAGCATACTAAAATACAAAACGAATTAGCCTGGCTTTTTAAATTTTTCTGACAGTGTGTAAAAGAGATACATCCTAAACAAATAGCATAGAATGTTTAAAAATAAAATATTGAATACAGAGGGTCAAAATTATAAATGAGGAAGTAATAGTACTAACCCACAAAAAACAAATAAAAGGTTAAAAACATGGTGACAGTATAGAGAAGCCTCTAGTTGATTCCAATTGATGTTGACTCATAGGGTTTCTGATAAGACAGGCACATCTTTCTCCTGAACAAAAATACAGAGAAATGAAATATATGGAAATGTGATGATTTTATGTTTATTGTGACAAATAAAAATGTATAATCAAGAAATCTATAGCGTCAGGTCCTGCGAGGAGCCTGAAGAGCGCACTGGCTAACTGCCCCGCTGCTGTGGAAAGGCTGGGGATGTGAAGCACCAGGAGCTCCACGGATAAAAAGATCTAACAACCAGATCCCCAAAGATTCCAGCCAAGGAGACCCTTTGGGCAGTTTAACACCGTCATGTCAGAACCAACTCAATGGCACACGAAGACAGCAAAAACAACATCATGAAGCGGATTAAAACTATATTTAGTATATGACCAATTGAGGAAATAAAAAATGCATACAAATATTTAAAATATTGAACTAATACGTATATAGAGCATTAGAAAAATGAAAATGGAAAGGTATAACAAAATAGATCTTGATATTAAGAAAATAATTATACATGGTATACTATACTCAAAGGCTACAAAAATTTTCTGGGAAAATGGACTTAAAAGATTATTAAATTTTTTCATGAATTTTTTAGCTATAGACATATTAACCTAAAAATATTTATTTCTTTCATGTATTTAACTAGAACATATGCACCAAAATTTCCATGTAAAACTTAGCCAACAGAATTTTCCCTCTTCTCAGATATTTGCCCATTTAATTTCATTCAGTTCTCTCTCCAAATGCATATGCCACTCAAGGACACCTTCTAAAACCAAACCTAATTCCTTCACAGATATTTATCTAGTTTTACCTTGCTTTCTCTTACTTAACACACCTCAAATTATAGCATGTTTTTAAAAATATTCTTGTTCAGTTGCTTTTTTGTCTGTTTCACTAAAATTTAAGTTCTATAAAAAATAAGATGTTTGCTTTCTTGTTCACTTTTGTAATGGATGAATAAAAATAAAAATACAAGCCTTCATGCTTCCATCTTATTAGTTTTGCCCCATGATTCAAAATAATATTATTGCTACCAATAATAATCCTTTCTGGAAATGATGCCTGGTAGGATTATGGAAGAGATAAGAGTCAGTCTCTTGGACTCCATTTTTGCTTCTCTATGTGATGAGCGATCATTCATTAGCCTCAAAGTTAAAATCCACACAGTGGATTTCCATGAAAATGAAAGTCAAGTCAAGAAAACCTTATGAAACAAAATTCAAAATTATAAAAGAAATCAGGCTTACTGGTCAGAAAAACACCCCCTTAGTCACCATGCCAGGCTAGAGCTGAATTCACCAACCTGGCTCAATTCTTAACCAAACTATACACAAGTCAGGAGCCTTGGTGACATCATGGTTTTGAATTGGGCTGATAACCACAAGGTCTGCTGTTGTAAACCACCAGCATCTCCACAGGAGAAAGACAGGGCTGTCTACTAACTACAGAGCTACAGTCTTGGAATCTCACAGGGGCAGGTCTCCCCTGTTCTATAGGTTCGCTATGCGTCAGAATGGACTCCATGCCAGGGAGTCTGGAGTTTGGGTATTGACAGAGCTACAAGGGGAATAATACACTAGTGAGGTCCTCTCCCTTTAGAGTAAACAACCAATATCTAAGGTGCAAGTTTAATAAAGCCTTAAAAAATCTTGCTATATTCTTCCTATGCCTCCTTTGATAGAAAAAGCTGCATTCTTTCTCTGCAATCTAGAGCACACTGCAGTATTCTACCTGAATGCAGGTATGTTTCTCCTTTTGATGAAAGGTTTTTTAATTCTTTCAATACGATTTTTCACTTTTAAATCTAAAAAAAGAATAAGCAACCATTTGAGATGCAGGCAGCAGAAAACACAGGGTGAGGAAGGATGAGTGGTGTCGCATTGGAGGGATTGCAGTGAAAGCGATCAAGAGAAATGCATGCGAAATGCTGCCTGCAAAGCCACTCTGCAGCCTTCATCCAAACACTCCCTCATCTCTATTTGGACCTATACAAGTGTATCTTTGTCTAAATACAGAGAGACAAACACGCATCTACATATGTGTATCTTTAGACACATAAAGATTAAAAGTCTAAAAGTTTAAAAAAAAAAAAAAGAAAGAAACTCCTATGAGCCCTGTACTCTGTCACACGCGGACTTGCTACCCATCAGAGGCACCTGAAGGAGAGAGGTTTGATCTTTCAGGCTTTCAGTCTGCCTAGCACAGACATAAATCACTTCTCTGCTTAAAATCAGTCTCTCATCTCCCTTAGAAAACGTGTTGGCATAGCTTACCAAGCCATTCTCTCCTCTCACCTCTTGGCATATGCTGTACTTGACCCGTAAACAATTCCTAAAAACGTCCTGAACTTGATGCTACCCTTTTGTTGTTCAGTCGAGAACCTCGCCTGTGGAATGAGAATGCAGCGGCTCAAACGTCAGTTCTTCTCATCGCTAACCTAATGACCTTGACAGAGCAACCCACTTAGCCCCAGACACGTCGCCGGCCAAGTGGAATCATTCCGCGTGCTGTTTCTCCCGCTTTTAATGACTTTCCTTTTCTTTTCCAAATAGTTAAAGCCTCTTCTTTCTTCAAATTTCAATGTGAGGTTGACTGTCAGTAGTAGATCACAGGCTTCCTAGTGTAGGTTACCAAGCCAGAACCAAATTCACTGCCGTCGAGTCAACGCTTACGCTGCGGGTTTCCGAGACTGTCCCTGTTGACGGAGCAGAAAGCCCAGTCTGTCTCCCGTGGAGCTGCTGCTGGTTTCGAACTGCCGATGATGCAATCGCA
The DNA here is from genome assembly GCF_050624435.1 of Tenrec ecaudatus. Lineage (NCBI taxonomy): Eukaryota > Metazoa > Chordata > Mammalia > Afrosoricida > Tenrecidae > Tenrec > Tenrec ecaudatus. The sequence continues at coordinate 4,055,077 of NC_134546.1, forward strand.
GTCCAACGCTTAGCCACTGCATACCCAGAGCTTCCGAGTCTAGGTTAGACAGGTGAAAAGCACTAATCTTTCAAGATAAAGTCTTACATTACCTTCTAGCATCTAGAAAATTGATACATTTTAAAAGGTTATCTATTGAAAGTGCAAGTATAATTAATGACAGATAAATCATATTACTTTTAAATAAAAATCAATTCATTAGTCTTTTTAAGATGGCAATACTGTGTAAACAAAAGTTTAGAAGTGAAAACCTGTAACAACATGTTTTAACAGAGGTTTTGTCTCAATAATTTCTTATCAATTGGGCCAAAAATTCATTATACTTAAATTCATCTCAAATTTTGGGGGGTCTATGATTTTAACACACATTCAGGAGAAAGGAAATGTGAAGTAAACTTTAAAGAAAGGCTTAGGTTTGAATAGTAAGCTAGAGGTAAGGCATTCCGGATCCAGACACAGCAGGTACCCAGATATGAGCACTTCAGCTGTGGAAGGGTAAACAGAAAATAGGTTAATATAGTTAAAGATGAGAAATGATGAAACCATCCAGAAGGTACAAACAGAATTCGGTATTGTTTCTTTACAATCATATATATGAACAACCTGGAGAGGAATGATGATGTGATGGTTAAATTCGCAGTCTCTGCAGCCAAAGCACCTCATCCTGACCTCATTTCTGGAAACTTATGCAAATTTTTTTTAATCTGATGCCTCTGCTTCTTCAATTATAAAATGAAATGATAAAAGCACTGACACTATATAATCATTCTTATGATTACATAATTTAACATGTACAGATTGCTTATACCAGTGACTGGAACATTCATGCCCTCAAAGAATATGATTATTTAATGTAAGATCCAAGACATTCCTTATGGCACAATGGATCAAGCCTTGAACTGCTAACTACACGGTCGGCTGTTCAAACCCTGAGCCACTCAGTGTAAGAATTTACAATCTCATCAACTCGAGGTTGCTTATGGAAGTCCAAGGAAGACTCTGATTCCCCTGAAAGCATTCCATTCACTCCCATTAACAACACTGAAAGTTCTCAAATCGTTGCGTTCAAGTTGGAGTGTGCTGGGCAATGGGCAGCTCTTGAAAGCAATATATCTCCAGAAGAAGCAGAAAACTAAAAATTCCTACTGAGCCGGGGGGGAAATGTAGCAGAAACTATTTAAACATTTTAAAAACTTATTTCTAAACCAGCTGCCTATGATCCAATGGTTTTGTTTGTTGCTTCTACTGAGTTCATTCAAAGAAATAAGTGAAATATTCATGTGATCTATAATTTCAGAAATAGTGCTCAATAAAAATACTCAAAAGCCTCACCGCTCTTCAGCTCTCAGATGAATTAAGATGTAACTCTGACATGAATTGAAACTCTCTCTGGGGATGCTTCTCCTTAGGGGGCTGAGATCACAGAGTTCATCCTTCTGGTACTGGCAGCTCTTTGATTTTTGTCAGGGAGGGCTGGCACCAGAGCGTGATGCATAGCAACATGAGGGGTTGTCTCCTATGTTCCCTAATGAAGAGCTAGCCAAGAAAGGGGGGCAGGCCAGAGGGTAAATTTCAAAGAGGGGACAGGTCAGTCCTTGGTCAAAGAATGAAGAGATTATGGAAGAAAGAAAACTTCGAAAATAAAGCATTAACATAAGTTACTGAAAACAGCCTTTTAAGCCATGTAGAAAGAGATGAAGCCATGCTGCAATGATCAAGATTTCCCTCTTTAAAGGGATGTGTCCACCTTTGTCCTCTCCTTATTACTTGAGAAAATTATCAGAAATGTCGATACATGATTCTGTTTGAGTTTCTTAAAGAAAACTTTATGGGCATTGAGATTGAAAAGCTCCCATCTCTTTAAATTGGGAAGGTGATAAGGTCATCGTTGGATATCTGAGAAGAAAATACAAGCTGTAATTTTCCCAGGAAAAATAGCCTTTACTCAATTGAGAAAAATATGGTTAAGTTGATATAATATTATAAGTTAAGCTTGATCAGCTCAAAGAGACCAGGGCATCAGAGATCGCTGTTAATAATCTAGTAAATTTAATAATCTATCAGATTATTATGGGAGCAAGATATAACAGTCTTCTTCCATACAGATTTACAGCTTTGAAAACTCTATGAGTCAGATTTATGATGTCCTATAGGGTTGCTATGAGTTGGAATTGGTTTGGGGCAATGAGTGGGTGGGAATTAGTATACTTGATAATTATTTCTCCAAAATTAAAGTGTTTTTTGTTTTATTTTGCTGTTGTTTGGCCTTTAACATCTACAGTTCAAAAGCAAAAATGACAGATAAAAGCTCAGCAAAACACAAGGAATACAGCCAATATGTCACACTTTTCAGGAAAGAAGCCAAACATAAAGGTCCTCAAGAATTTTGGTGTCAGGACCCCATTATATGCTGAAAAATTATTGAAGACCCTTAAGAGCTTTTGTTTATGTGGGCTATCCATCCATGTTTATTCTTTCAAAAATTATATTAATGTGGTAGTTCATTTAAAAATAACAAACTCATATATTAACATAAGGTACATATTTTTACTCCTAAAAATCCCAATATTTTCCTTTCTAAAATAATTTCACTGAAAAGAATGACATCATTTTACACTTTTAGAATTTCTTTTAATATCTGGTATAATAAAGACATCTGAGTAATCTCTGTTTCTTTATTCCATCTTCAGTGCTTTGTTGATTTTTATTAAAATTATGCAGAACATTTTGAATAGATATGTAGTATTAGAAGAAAATAACATCAATAGCCTTTTCAAATAATTTTATGTGTTTTCCTTTGATACCACTCAAATACCTGACAAATGGAAGCTTCTTAAAGGTTAGTTGCCTTGTGGAATCTGAAACCATGTCAACAAAATTACCAGACCCTGTTGAATTCAATATTGAATTTTAATGAAATTTTTACTAATCATAATGTATAGCTTCGTGTATTGGTCATGAGAAAAATAATGGTTAACTTATGTATATTTCTTATTATAAAATATAAGAAAACTCACATTCAATAATACTATCACTGATCTTGGCAAAAAATAATTTAAGTATTCCGAGCTGTCAAGCTCACAATCACAGAACTAAGTCTTCCAGTGGTTTAAAATTTTCTTGAATGTTTACATTTTATCATTGACAAAAAAAAAAAACACTTGAGTTTTTCCCTCCAAGTGGTACTTGTATTTTATTCATTATTTTAGAAAACTGCTAAATACCCAAGTCTACGGAAGCATAAAATCAAGATATGGCCATTCTTCAAATTGAAAAAAGAAAAATGATATTCCATTAAAAAATTATCCACTTTTGTTCATGTAAAAAATATCTTTTAGGCATACTTTTGATTTTGTCATACAGACTACTAAAGAATCAAGATTTAATAAATGTAGTCACATTCTTAATAATATAAAACTGGCTTTTCCTCTTTTTTCCCCTTTCTTTTAAAACCAGAGGTCCATTTTGATGCCAGAATTCATGCTGAGATGTTTTTACACACCGCTGCTTTTGCACCATCAGTGCAAAAGTCAACGCCGAGCAACAAGGAAAAGTGTTTTTACTAGAACACTTTTGATACTGAAAGCCCCCTGGAAAAGATCTTGAGAGCCCAAGACAACCACAGACCACATTTTGGGAACAACTGAAATACACGTGTGTCACTTTGTCCAGCTGTGGTTGCTTCTGTGATTCCGTGATGCTGGATGCGATGGCACTGCAACTTCAAAAGCCCAAAGTGAGCAGGTTTCAGCAGAGCTTCCAGACTCAGAATCAATTACAAAGAAGGAATCCACTGGCCACTTAGGAGAAGCAACCAGTTAAAAGCCTTATGCATAGCATGGTAACATTGGCAGACACTAAAGGTCTAAAGAATGGAAGGAGAACATTGTGGAGACAGTGCTGAAGGATAAATCCCTCCTGTCAGAAAGCGCTTGAAATGTGACTGAGGAAAAGTTGCTTTCTCAAAGTAGAGTCAACCATGGTGGCAGTTTGTGAACGGAATAAAGCCTTCAGGATCTTCATTTGCTCCTGAGGCACAACTCAAAATGAGAATAATCGGGTACAAAAATCTACCAGTAAAAATACAAACTTGAAATGTACAAAGTATGAATCTAGGAAAATTGTAACTCATCAAGAATGAAATGGAAGGCATAAAGAATGATATTCTAAGTGTTAATGAGCTTATATGGACTGGTATTGGACATTTTTAACTATGCTCGGAATGGCCTGTTCAAGATTTATCTTGAAGTGCAATGCTGTCTGTGATAAAATTTTTCTTAGGCCAGGTTTCCTAGAGAAACAAGTTTAATTTCACACCTATATAGACATAGATACATACGAAAGAGGTTTATATCAAGATATAATGATGTATAAAGAAGGCATCCCAGTCAAGTCCAACTCAAGTCCCTAAAGCTAATGCTAGCTAGGGCCATTTCAGGCTCTCATAGCTGCAGGGCAGTGACTCTGAAAAAGGAATCAAGAAACTCATAGCTAGCTGGGAACCCAATTGTGTGGTTACAAGTTTGGTGGAAGGATGATGGCATTATAACTGCCAGTGTCTGGTGACCCACATAGATAGCCTTTGGAGGCAGAAACTGAGTCCCAGTGAAGTTCCAGGTCTGAGGAAGGTGAAGCAACAGAGAGAGAGACAGTTTCATACAAAAGACCACATTAGTAAAGTGATCACTCTAAGATGATAGAGAAATAAAAGTATTACAAGAGAAGTAGAAACTAAAAGAATTCACCAAAATTAGACTATCACTACAAAATGTACTCAATGAAGTACTATGGCCAAATACCAACAGCAACAACACACAAACCAGAAACTAAGTTACAAGACAATTCCTCATAAAAGCCAACACACACAGAGCAACACCCAAAGCAAGAAAATAGCACAGGAAGCACAGAGAAATTAAACACAATACCCATGAAAACACACACACATAAAGCAAAATGGCAATTACAAACACATATATATCTATAATCTCACTGAATGTTAATGGACTGAATAAATACACCAATAAAGAGACAAAGAGTAGCAGAATGGGTAAGAAAACAAAATCCATCAACACAATGCCTACAAGAAACACCTCACAAAGACATAAACACACTAAAAATCAGAGGCCAGACAAAAGCATACCAAGCAAAGAGCAATCAAAAGAAAGCAGGGGTAACAACACTAATCTCTAGGAAGATAGACTTCAAGGCAAGCAACAAAAGAGATAAGAAAGGGCACTACATAATGATAAAGGGAACAATAGCTCAGAAAGCCGTAACTCTAATAAACATATATGGACTCAGTGAAATCCCTTGAAGTATGTCAATCAAATACAGAATTGAAAGAGGACACAGACACAGCGACAATAATAACAGGACACTTCAATATACCACTGCCAAGGAAAGACAGAATGTCAAGAAAAAATCTCAATAAAGGCACAAAAGAGCTTAATAACACAAACAACAAAAAAACGACCTCATAGACATATACAAAATGTTCCCTCCAACAAAACAACAGCATGTGTTCTTCTCCAATACACATGGAACATTCTCAAGAACAGACCACATACTAGGCCACAAATCATGCCTCAATAATTGAGATCCTACAATTAATCTTCTCAAACCACAAAGCTAAAAATTAGAAATCAACAATAACATGAGCAGAAACATAGACAAATACATGGAGATTGAACAACACAATACTCAAAAATGACTGGGTAATAAAGCTAATAAAGTAAGAAAATTTTTTAAAATTCCTTGAGACAAATGAGAATGATAACACAGCATGTCAAAACCTCTGGGACACAGCAAAATCAGGGAACAGAGGCCAATGTATAGCTATCGATAAACACATCACAAAAGAAGAGAAATCTAAACTCAAGACCCTAACACAAACTTTCAAGGACCAGAATATGGATGACAATACAACACCTCCAACAAAGGAGGGAAATAAATTACAAGGATCAAAGTAGAACTAAACGAAATTAAAAAACCGAAAGAAAAAAAGAGTAAAAAATCAACAAGACAAGAAGCTGGTTCTTTGAAATGATTAACAAAATAGACAGTCCACTGGCAAACTTAACAAAAGAGGGGGGGGGGGGTGCAAATACCCAGAATAAGAGAAGAAAACAGAAGCATTACAACTGATCCAAATGAAATTTTAAAAAATTACTAGCACACTACTATGAAACACTGTATTTGAACAGTCCACAATCTAGAAGAAAAGAACAGATACCTAGAAACACATCACTTGCCCAAATTAGTGCAGATATTGAAAAACGCAACAGACCCATAAAAGAGGTGAGAAATATAGCAGGTCATTAAGAAACTCCAGCCAGGGGAAGGGGAAGGAAGGGGAAGAAAGGGGGAACCAATCACAATGATCTACATATAAACCCCTCCCAGGGGGACAGACAACATAAAAGTAGGTGAAGGGAGACGTCAGTATAAGACATGAAAAAAAAATTATCAAGGATTCATGGAGGAGAGTGGGGGAGGGGTAAATATGAGCTGATACCAAGATTTCAAGTAGAAAGAAAGTATTTTGAAAATGATGATGGAAACATATGCAGAAATATGCTTAACACAATGTATGGATGTATGGATTGTAATCAGAGGTATATGAACTCCCAATAAAAATATTTTTTAAAAGAAAGAAGCTCCAACTAAGGAAAGCCCAGGTCCAGATGCTTTCACAGGGGAATTCTATCAAATCTTCAAAGAAGATCTGACACCAATACTACACAAATTGTTCCAGAACGTAGAAAAAGACAACAAACTCCCACTGATACCCACCAGGAAAACATACCACAAAGATTGAAAATTATAGACCAATATCCCTCATGAACATAAATGCTAAAATCCTGAACAAAATTCTGCACAATAGAATACAGAAGAAAATTTTTAAAAATTACCATGACCAAGTGGGATTTGTTCTAGGGATGCGAGGATGGCTCAACATTAGAAAAACAATCAGTGTAATCCATCACATATATAAGGCAAGAAATAAAAACTACATGATGATATCAATAGATGCAGAAAAGGCATTTGACAATATATAATACCTATTTTCTGTTCAAAACACTCAACAAAATATGAGTAGAAGGAAAATTCCACAACATAATAAAAGCACATCATGCTCAATGGGGAAAAGTTAGAAGCATAGCCACTGAAAACAGGGACCAGGATAGGGTATTCAAACAAGCAGACATCTAAGTGAGGAGTTAATTAAGTTCACATGGAAGAAGCACACCAGCTTGTGCGATCCAAGATGATAGTAACAGGATTTAAAAATGAAGAAGGGAAAAGCATCAGGGCCTAAATTGCAGACACCTAGTTTGTGGAAGACTGTACAAGACAGTAGGAGCCCCAAACCAATTTACAGAGGATCTAGTCATAGTAAGCCATTGGAAGATCTCCTCCAGCCACAGACAAGGGTCTCAAACAGCCTTGCTGTCAGATGTAGATCATTGTAATCATGATTATACTGGATCTAACTTGATAAGTGGTCAGTTGACCACCCTCTTTACCCAACCTGAAATTGTTCTGGGCCCAAGTGTTTCTTACTTGTTCCATGACAAAAATTTCTTCCCAGCTTTTCAAATACTGATGGTGGTCTTTTCTTTTTTAACACCTGATTTGTATTTTTTCTTTCTATTATTTTTATTTTACCCTTACCACTTAATTTTGTTTCTGCCTCTTATTGTTTCTGTTGGTTCTCCAGTTTGTGAAGCACAGAAGAAGTAGATGCATAAAGATAATAATCAATTCCAGGGTTGATAGGGGATGTAGGGGTGGAGGTGGGCGATGGGAGAGTGAGGGATTGCCTGCTGGCAAACAAAGCATGCAGGAGGGGGAGGGAGCACTAGAACTAATGGTGTTTACACAACTCATTTTAAAAGCGATTTAACCGTGGAAAAACGAGTTCAAAAATCATTGGAGTAATGATTGTACAATTCTTGACATGATTGAACTATTGACTTGTATGATATGTGAATTATGTGCCAATAAAACTATAAAATTAAAAAAAAATTAAGGACCACAGCTTCAAGAGGGTATCATCAAGCAGTCACTCATTGATAGGCTTGACTCCATTTATAGCCAGGAGTGTCTAGTTGACATAAAACCATCTAACTATAAAAGGACTATATATATCCACTTTAAAGGAAGTCTAATCAGTACAACTATTATTCAAATTTATGGACAACCACAAAATCTAGTGATAAAGAAACTGAAGAAGTCTACCAATGTACTTAGTCTGAAATCAAGCATACAATCAAGATGTGTTGATAATTATTGATGATTTGAATGCCAAAGCTGGAAATTAAAATGAAGGAGCAATAAAAGGAAAGTATAACCGTGTTGACAGAAAGTAAACCAGAGGTAGCAGGACAAAATTTTGCAAGACAAACTGCTTGTTCACAGCAAATACCTTATTCCCCAACACAAATGATACCCAGGCATATAGATTTCCTCAGATAGAATATAGAGAAATAAAATTGACTTCATCTCTGGGAAGAGACAAGGAGAAGCTCGATATTAGCAGCTAAGACAGGCTGGGGCTGCCTGGAAAACAGACCTACAATTCTCACACATAAGATCCAGTTGAAACTGAAGAAAATTAAGAAAAGTCTGTGACAACAAAAGAACAACTGTGAGTTTCTCAAACTTGAATTTCAGGAAGATCTCGAAGAATATGTGCTGCATTGAACAGACAACGTGATGAATATCATTCGTGAAGAAAGATAAAGGTCGTTAAAAGACAGGACAGAAAGATCAGTGCAATGTCAGAAGAGACTCTGAAACGCTCTAATGGTAGAGTAGCGAAGGAAAATAGAACAAGTAGTGAAGTCAAAGAGCTCAATAGAACATTTCAAAGGGCAGCTTAAAAAGATGGTGTAAAACATAATGAAATATGCAAAGACCTAAAGTTAGAAAAAAATTGAAAAACATGCTTAGCATATCTTAAACTGAAAGACCTTAAGAAACTATTCAAGACTGAGTTTTAATATTGGAAGATTCTTTGGGGAAAATGTTAAATAATGCAGGAAGCATCAACAGAAGATGGGAAAATACAGTCACTGTGCCCAAAAGAACTAGTAGAACCCCAACCATTTCAAGAGTGGTTTTGTGGTTATACATTGGGCTGTGACCTACAAGGTCCACAGACCGAAACCACCAGCAGATCCTTGGGAGAAAGACAAAGCCTTATACTTCATAAAGAGTTACACCTCCCCCCCACCCCCACCCCCCCACACACACAAGTTACAGTCTCAGAACCTCACAGGGGCACTTTTACCCTGTCCTATAAGGTGGCTATGAGTCAGCTTAGACTACATGACAGAGTTTGTTATGTTGAGAGGAAGTAGCATATGAACAAAAACTGATCATCCTGAAGGAAACATTCAAGCTGTACTGAAAACATTAGTCAAAAAGAAGGCTCCAAGGATTGATAGACTACTAATTGAAACACAGCTGCTGAAGCACTGGAAACACTTACACATCTATGCCAGGCAATTTCAAAGACAGTTACTTGGCCAACTGACAGGACAAGATCCATAATTGTACTCAGTCCAAATAAAGATGACCCAACGGAATGCTCAAATTACAGAACAATATCATTGATATCTCACATAAGTAACATTTTACTGAAGATCATCCAACAATGATTGAAGTAGTACATTGACAGGGAGCTGCCCGAATCTCCAGCTAGATTCAGAAGAGGATGTGGAAAAGGGATATTATTGCTGATGTCAGATGTATCTTGGTTGAAAGTGGTGAATAACAGAAAGATATTTACTTGAGTTTTAGTGAATATGTCATAGCATTTAATAGTGTGAATCATAAGAAACCATGGATAGCCTTGAGAGATTGGAAATTCCAAACATTTCATTGTGCTCATGTGAAAACTATATATTTAAATCAAGATGCAGTTGTGTGAGCAGAACAAGGGCATTACTGCATGATTTAAAATCAGGAAAGGTTTGCATGAGGATTACATCCTCTTCTCGCCATACTTATTCAATCTGTATGCTGAGCATACAGTCAGAGAAGTGAGATTATATGAAGAAGGATTTGCTATCAGGATTGAAGGCAGGTTTATTAGCAACCTGCAGTAAGCAGATGACACAACTTTGCTTGCTAAAAGCATGGAGGACATGAGGCACCTGCTGATGAAGATCAAGGATTGCAGCCTTCGGTATAGATTACAAGTCAAAGGAAAGAAGACCAAAATGCTCACAACTAGACCAATTGGAAACATCAAGATAAATGGGTAAAAGATTGGAATTTTCAAAGATTTCATCTTGCTTGGATCCACAACCTATGCTCATGGAAGTGGCAGTCAAGAGACGAAAGGGTGCATTGCATTGGGCAAATCTGCTGCACAAGACCTATTTAACACGTTGAAAGGCAAGAATGTTACTTTGGGACCTAAAGTGTGCCTTACCCAAGCCGTGGTATTTTCATTTGCCTCATAGGCATGTGATACTTGGACATTGAATAGAGAAGTTTGAAGAAGAATCAATGCATCTGAATTTTGATGCTGGAGAAGAGTATTGGAAGGGATCTATCTTGGAAGAAGTTTTCCCAGAGTGCTCTTTAGAAGTACGAATGGTAAGAGTTTATCGAAAATGCTTTGTACATGTTGTCAAGAGAGAACAGTCCCTGGAGAAAGGCATCATACTTGGTAAATTAGAGGGACAATGAAAAAGAGGAAGGTCTTCAACGAGATGGATTAGCACAGTGATGTAAAAAATGGGATCAACATAGGAACAATTGTTAGGATGGTATGCAAGACCAGGCAGTGTTTTATTATGTTGTGCATACAGTTGCTATGAGTCAGAGACAACTCAATGACAGCCACCAACAACAGACAATGGGGAGCTAAAGGAAAAGGAATAAACAACTGTTTGGAGACGCCCTATTCAGGGGTCAACTTTTGATAAAGGAAGACAACTCCTGATTTTCTGCTGTTTACATGGATAAATGAGGAAAGAAGTCTTTGAAATGATAGATATTGATCATATATAGAAGGATGCCTCCAAATAGATAGAACCAACTTTAAAAACACTAGCTAGACGATGCAACGACAACGGGCATAACTGTAGGCACATGCCCAGAAAGATTTCCAGTATGTATTAAAAAGGAAGTTTCTGGGCACTAGAAATTGCTAGAACATCTCTAGAAAGAGAGATTTAAAGCAATAAACAGAATAAGGAATGAGATAATGATATGATAGCAATGCCTAATAGGTTGCTTTTCTCAAACAGAGGTTGGAGGGGGGAGGGACTGGTTAAAAATAAAAGCAGCAAAAAAAAAAAAAAACAAGAAGAAGAAAATCTGGTCCAGATAAGAATCACATGAAGTATGCTAGAATTTTGAGCAACCAATCAAATTCACTGTTAAGAGAGAATTCTGACTCATAGTGACCCTGTAGCACCGGGTTGAATGGACCCTCGAGGTTTCCCGAGACTGGAACTCTTCGTGGGAGTAGAAAGCCTCAGCTTTCTGTAGGGGAACAACTAGCTGGTGGTTTCAAACTGCAGACCCTGTGGCTAGCAGCAACTAAGTAATCACGGTAGCACCTGGGCCCCTTGAGCAACCAATAAGTGGAATGAAATGATACTTCATTTATTTGCTGCCAGAAAGCTCCTCCTGTGTGGTGTTCAGGAACTTTGGCTCTGGAAGTACAGAGAAGGAAGTATTCCCTTAGTTATATAAAGACGGCTTGCTCATTTTTAAGGTGTAGAATCAACAGCAGGCAAAATTCAGGTTTATTGTGGTTGCAGAACAAAATGTAAATATTGTCAGTATTGGAGAAAGAGAGCAGAAGAAATACTGGAGGCTAGTAGAAGCCCTAGTAATGTGCTCATTAGAAAAGCTGTTGAAAACGAATGCAATAAGAGATTCAAAGTATTGAGTGTGGAAGTCAAAGATAAATTTAATATGTGAAGTTAAAATATGAACGTGGATTGTGTTTTGGACTGCTAGCCACAAGGTCAGTAGTTCAAAAGCACTACTTATTCCAAAGGAGCAATATGAGATGTTTTACTCCCATCAAGAGTTACCGTCTTGGAAACCCACAAGGCAGTTAGTTCTCCTCTGTCTTATAGGGTTGCTATGAGTCTGAGTTGATTCAATGGTAGTGAGTTATCATAAATTAGGAAAGCAGGGAGATATCAGTACCAAAATGAGTTAAATCCATTTCTTGCACCGTTCTGAGTCGACAGTATTTAATGTCATAATTCAAGAAGTGAAGATATAAATTATATTGCTCATACAAGGCTAGTATAAAATATTCACTACTTCAATGACACAGTTTTCTATGGTGCACACATTCAAAAGCCTTGTCATAGTCAATGAATGAAACACAAGTAAGCATCTCTCTGGTATTCGCTGCTGTGGATAACCTTGGGGAAAATGGGAATTTCAGAACACTTCATCGTGCTCGTGAGGAATTTGTACATGTGTGAACAGAACAAGGAAAAGTGTGCATCAGGGTTTTAACCTGTCACCATTCTTATTCAAACTGTATGCTGATAAAATCATAAGAGAAGCTGGAGTATATGAAGAAGAATGTGGCTTCTGGATTGGAGGAAGGCTTATTAACAGCCTTCCATAAGCAGATGACCCAACTTTGCTTGCTGAAAGTGAGGAGAACCTGAAGCACTTGCTGATGAAGATCTAGGATTGCAGCCTTTACTATGGATTACAACTCAGTGTAAAGACCAAAATGCTCATAACTGGACCAATTGGTAACCTCATGATAAATGGAGAAAAGTTTGAAGTTGTCAAGGATTTAATCTTCCTCGGGTCCACATCAATGCTCATGGAAGCAGCAGTAAAGAGATCAAAAGATGTGTTGTTTTAGGTAAATCTGCTGCACAAGACTTCTGTAGAGTATTGAAAAGCAAGGATGGTATGTTAAAGACTTAGGGGTAAGCCATGGTAATTTCAATGGCACCATATGCACATGAGCATCAGACACTGAATAAGGAAGACTGAAAAATAATCAATGAATTTGAATTGTGGTGCTGGCAAAGAATCTCGAAAGTTCCATGGACTGCCCAAAGGACAAACAGTCTGTCTTGGAAGAGGCACAGCCATGTGCTCTGTAGCGTGAAGGTTGGTGAGACTTTGTCTTATATAACTTGTACATGCTGTCAGGAGAGACCAGTTCCTGGGGAAGGACATCCTGTTCGGTAAAATGGAGAGACAGCAAAGGAGAAGTAGCCCCTTAATAAGTTAGATTCACACAGTGACTGTAGCAATGGCTCAGGCATAAGAACAATCGTGAGAATGGTGCAGGCCAGGCAGTGCTTCATGCTGCTGTGCATAGGCTTGCTAGAGGTAGGAATGGACTCAATGGCGCCTATCAAAAACAACAATATGGTACAGAGTCAGACCGTTCAGAACATAACAGAGTCAGTCGGCACGGATGCTCACGGACACTTGTCAGCCACATACCCCCTCTGTTTTAGCAGTAGTTCTCAACCTTCCTAATGCCGCAACCCTTTAATGCCCTTCCCATGTGTGGTGACCCCCAACCATAAAATTATTTTCATTGCTACCTAATAACTGTAAGTTTGCTTATAGTTGTTATGAATCGTAGTGTAAATCACAATGTAAATATCTGATATGCAGGATGTATTTTCATTGTTACAAATTGAACATAATTAAACACAATTAAAGCATAGTGATTAATCACAAAAAATAGGTAATTTTATATTGTGAAATATTTATGTGTTTTCCTATGGTCTTAGAAGACCCCTGTGAAAGGGTCGTTCAACCCCTACCGGGGTCACGACCCACAGGTTGAGAACCACTGGCCTAAAGTAAGGGAAAGTTGAAAGAAGTAGCTCTTACTTTTTATTAAATTGTCCTCTGTGGAATTTTAATTTTTTACCATAACTATATTATTACAATGATAAATGATACTTAAATCTTCTATTTCTATTTTACCACTAATTAGGACCATTTAAAAACTAGGTACCCATTCCCTTTAGAGTCTGTGAAAAATTGATATCCAATAGAAAAAAACTAATAAAATTATAATGCTAAATATTTCCTTGATTTAGTAGCAGTAGTTTGGGTTTTGTAGCTATAATCCAATGTACTCTTACATTTATTCTCTAGCATAAATAAAGAAATTATTTAAAGTCTAAATTTGGGAGTGGATGCATAAATTCACTTTCTTTCCCATGATGATAGAAAAGCACGGTAACATATCTCAAGGTATATCTTTATAGTTAACATATCTTTAAAAGTTATCAATCCTTTTAAATAGGATATTTTCCTTACCAAAATTAAAGAGGATGTTGGGAATTGTATTTTAGCTTAACGAATGAATCTTCTTTTACCATAATTTAACCTGGCACAATTCACAATTCACTCTCCTTTCTAGTTCTTAGATGACCACAGAGACACAGGAGGCTGGCACTCATTTCTCAAAGGTGTGTTCTTGGACACTGCTTCACTCGGATTTATGAGTCATACAATTAGTCACAGGTACTGCTTGCTGCAGAAATACGTCTATGAAAACTACTCTCACAAGTAACATGGATATCTTTGCTAAGAATTATTTGAATGCTGAACTAATTTATTCTGAATATATGTGAAGACGATACAATAGATTACACTAGAAAAAGTTATCACAATATATCATTTGATTGCAAGATTCATGTTTCAAATTCAGAACTTTTACAGAATTGTATGTGTAGTAATCATGATCAAGTTGCAATTTTGAAAGACTCGAGAGGCAAAATATGGACTGATGCAGGAAACATCAAGAGACAACTGATAGACTGCACGGAGTCCCTGTGCACAAAGAACTAACTAGGAAGCAAAAGAGCAAGAACCAGTGGTGCTTGGGGAAGACTTTCAAACCACACAGAATATGTCAGTCAAAAGCAAAGCTCCAGGAATTGATGGAATGTCCACTAAAAGGTTTCAGAAAACTTACGAAGAACTGAAAGAACTTAGTCACCTATCCCAGGAAATTTGGAAGACAGCTACTTGGCCAATTGACTGGAAGAGATCAATATTTTTGCCCATTTCACCAGAATGCTCAAACTATAGAACTATATAATTTATAGGTCACACAAGTAAATTTTTGCTTAAGATCATCCAGTAATGGTTACAGCAGAACACTGGCAGGGAGCTGCCAGAGATTCAGGCTGGGTTCAGAAGAGGATGTGGAACAAGGGATATCATTGTTGATGTCAGCTGGATCTTGGCTCAAAGAAGTAAACACATCTCTATTGTGTCTCATTGACTCTGCAAAGGTATTTGTGTGGACCATAATGAACTGTGGACAACCTTGAGAAGAATGGGATTTCCAGAAAACGTCATTGGGGTGATTCAGAGGTTGTCCTTGAATCTAGAGGGAGCTGTGCGAAGAGAACGAGAGATGACTTGCATGGTTTAAAATCAGGACAGGTGTGTGTCACCGTGTATCCTCTCACCACACTGGGTCAATCTGTCCACTGAGCAAATCATCAGAGAAGCTGGATTACATGAAGAAGACTGCAGGAGTTAGGAGAAAGCTTCTTAACAACACACAATCGGCAGGTGACACTGGCTGGAAGTGAGGAGGACTGGCAGCACTTGCTGATGGGGATCAAGGATTATCGCCGTCAGTATGGATTACAACCCAATATAAAGAAGACCCAAATCCTCACAACCCTGACCTGGACTGCAGGTAGCATCATGACATATGGAGAACAAATTGAAGTTGCCAAGGATTGTTTTCTCACATGGACCCACAATCAATGCTCATGGAATGATGGAATGAACAGTCGGGAAATCAAAAGACATATTGGATTAGGTATCTCTGCTGCACAAAACCTCTTTAGACTATTGAAGAGCAATGGTGTTACTTTGAGGACTAACGTGCGCTTGACCCAAGCCCTGGCTTTCTCCATTGCATCATATGAATGTGAAAGTTGGACATTGAATAAGGAAGCCCATGAAAGACTACATGCATCTAAATTGTGGTGTGCGAGAAGAATACTGAAAGTAACTTGCACTTCAGAAAGGACAAACCGATCTCTCTTGGAAGAATTAAGGCCAGAGTGCACCTTATAGGCAAGGATGGCAAGAGGTTGTCTTACACAGAAGAAGGACACCATGTTTGGTAAAGTGGAGGGGCAGCAAAAAAAAAAAAAATTGGAGGAAAGCCCTTAAGGAAATGGATTGACACAATGGCCGCGACCTCGGGACCGGGCATAGGAACATTGGTGAGACTGGCGCAGAATTGTGCAGTGTTTCATTCTGTTGTGCATAAGGTTGCTCTGTGTGGGAGCTGATAGATAGCATCTAACAACAGCAGCATTGATAATGATGCGAGAATGTCTATCTCTATTGCATAGGTAAGTTACACTATTTACAGGTGAAGGAGGTGGACAGGCCAGGGGTCCTGGATGTGGGAGTTCATCTGGAGCAGGGTCTGATGGAGATTAGATAGTTACATAATTCCCTCTTACATGAGATTCTTTTGTCTGTGATATAAGAATATTTTTGTGTGTAGTTGGATGTCTAGTGTCAGATAAAATAGACATATGTATTGATTCACATCCACTATATATTCTGTGCATCAGGAAGTTGATTGATTTGACATTTTGTGAACATCGTGTTATAATCTATTCTGACTCACAGCGCCCTTATGTGGGGTTTCTGAAACTGAATCTTTACAGGAAGAGCTGTCTCTTTCTCCTGAAGAATTGCTGATGTGCTTGAAACTCTGACCTCCTGGCTAACAGCATAATACCAAAACCTCAGCACTACACGGGCCCCTCTCAAATCTCGTGGGAATCTGATTCTGGGTTGGCCTAATTGCCACTGCTGTTGCTGGAGACACAGACTAAACGTAGCTGAGAAAGCAAGAGCAGGGACCGGGCCAGAGGGGGTAGGAACACACCTATGGTGTTTCCCAGCCACCTGAGCAACAGAAAACAGTCTAGTCACATAGTTCCATGCCCCCCTGCCTGTCCACCTCCCACAACAAAGCCACAGAACCCACGTCCTACAGTCACGTGGCCTGTCTCACCTGCCTGTATCCTACTCTTGGTTCAATGGCCCAAGATTCTAGGTTTGGGTTCTATTAGGGGGAAATAATAAACACAAAGAGAGATGCTTTCTCTTTAAGAAAAAAGGGGAAACCTAAAGGACCACAAAATTATACACCACAGAAGCATATGTGGTAGAACATTAAATGCTGCAAACCTATTTTACTTCACATTGTATGTTTTAAACATATAAAGCATGGGTCTCCTTTGCTTATGCTTATTATTTAATACACTGCAATATATGTACATAGTCTAGCCATAGTTTTTCTCATGTGAGAAAACCAGTGGAGTTTCTGTAGGCATGCACCTAGAATCACTCCGAAAGGGAAAGAAGACTTGTTAATGTGGGCAATAATCAATTATGCAATAAAATAGATTTGTTAGTAGCCACATATCTACAAGAGCCTGATCAGTAACAAAGGTTAAAACATCAATGACTAAAAGAGTCTATTAGTTTTAGTAAAATAGGTGGTTTTATTGCTGTTGGTGGGGCCCTCAAGTTGATGCCGGCTCAGGGTTACCCCATGAGGCAGAGTGGAATGACTCACTGGGTTTTCAGGCTAGGCTGCGACTTTGACAAAAGGAGATCAGCAGGTTTTCTTCCTTCAAGTCGTGGCATGAATGAGATCCACCAACCTCTGCTTTTCAGCTGTCAGTTGAGAATTTAACCATTGGGCCATCAGGGCCCTTAATTAGACTTGGGAAGCTATAAAATGTACGGTGGGAATGTGTATGTGTACATGCATATAACAATCTACACAGGCTGAGAGAATGAAGAGAACCTGGTGGCACTGTCAGGGAAGTACTGAACTGCTAACCACATGGTGGCTGGTTCTCACTCAACAGCGGCTCCATGATACAAAGGTGAGGCTGTCTGCTACCGTGAAGATTTGCAGCACTGAAAACCCTGTGTGTTGTTGAATTGCTAGATGCCGTAAAGTCAGTTCTGAATGAAATGCTGCCCGATCCTGGCCACAGTGTTCGCAGGTTTGAGCCCATGGCAGTCACTGTGTTAGTCCACCTCATCAAGTGCCTTCCTCTTTTTTACTGCCCTGTGTTTTACCAAGCCTGATGTCCTTTTCCAGGCACCGGTCCCTTCTACAGGGTAGTGTCCAAAGTCTATAAGACAGTCTAGCTGTCTTTGCTTCTAAGGAGCATTCTGGTTGTACTTCTTCCAAGACAGATTTGTTTGTTCTTAAGAGTCTGGTGTTTATTATGTTTATTATAGCCAAACAGAGCAAATTTCAATTTCTTGAGACCTGTGCTGTAGGTGAATAGTTTCAAGTCTTCTTACATAGATCCTAGTCCTTCTATTTGCTTGCTTTTATAATCATGTGTTGTATTTCGGTAGACATGTACACAATAAACCAGTTTGCATTGAACACTTTCTATACATGTACTCATCGCGTTCAGTGACATTAGTCATGTGCTTCCACTGTCATGATTTCCAATCCAGGGGGCTGTTCCAGTGGACTTATTCTCTAAATCATCTCAGCTATGCTGTAGAGCATCAGTTGATCATTTGCTTCCATGTTGATGGGTTTTTTTTTTGATTAGTGTAGTATCCATGGATTATATTCTTTAATTTATATATTAACCTATTTACCTAAAAGGTAATTTGAGGGGATAATTTTGCTTCAAGATTTAAAGCGTATCTCAGGGTAGTTGTCTCAGGGGATTTTTTTTCCCTTCAATTTCACTTGTCGTTAGATGCTGTCGAGTCAGTTCTGATTTCCAGAGACCCTGTGCACAGCACAATGAAGCACTGCCCGAGCCTGCCCGCCTCCTAATTGTTGTCATGTTTGAACCATTTTTGCAGCCAATGTGTCAATGCATCTTATCAAGAGCCTCGCTCTTGTCCTTGGCCCCTCCATTTTACCCAGCATGATAAACTTCTCCAGAAACAGTCTCTCTTGAAAAATCTTATCTAGGGACTCTGTAAATAGGAATAAACCCAATGGTCATGGGCATGCTTGTTTTGTGTGTGGCACACTATTTAAAATAGTGATGATTACGTTTTATTTTGCTAAAACCATGTATTTTAGCAACATTGGCAAGAAGATACCCAATTTAGGCCTTGGATTTAGCACAAGTTGATCCACGAAAGCACAAGGTTACATAAGTCATACTAACGCCTTTTCTCTTGGTTACATATAAAACACCCAAGGGGATGTATTAAGTTGTGACATATCTATCAAGTGAACTTATACGAAAACAGTTTTAAATCACATGATTTCTACCTGAGAAAACAAATTACATGTACTAACTTTTCCCCATTCGTTTATTTATTCAACATTCACCCCATAAATATTTATTGAGCTCTCTGCCCTGACCGAGTGTAGAGAAGGCCGAGACGCCAACCACACTGCCTTAGGGCGGTGTGATAAGTGCTCTAGGTTACTTACCAAGTGAGGCCGCTCGCAGGGCGGGAGCAAATGAACTCAATTACAAAAGTCTCTTGATAGTGCTACTTCTAAAACAACTTGGTTTCATTTTTTGTTGTGCCTACATTAGGCTTCATTACACTATAAAAGAACTGGCAAGTGGAAAACTCTGGAATTATATTTACATTAAGGCAAAATGTCCATCTTCTTAACTTCATATCCCTTTAATGGACACCCATTCTTTATCTGTTCTCTTCAGTAAGAACATTCTTGAAAAGCCTATAACAGGTTCCTTTTAATAAGAGAGGGGACCATCACAGAGAAAATGAGTGACTTATTCTCCATTTAGGGTTTCTGTGTTTTATTTATTTATTTACTTTCTGCCTCAGGCATTAGGGACATTAAGGCCATGTTATAAATCCTGGTCACTGCTTTTTCTAAAGAACAAAAATGAGAGTTTATTAGCATCTCAGTGGTTGCCTCAATAATGACAAAACAGTTGCTCATTACTGCTCATTAGTTTCATATTAGATTCATTTGCAATAGCAATACATCTTCTAGTCATACTTGAGTGCAGAACAACAGATATGATTTGACACCTGCTGTACAAAGAATTCATTAGATAGTAATAATACAAATAGAAATTCAGAAGTCAGACTGCTATTTGCCTCCATGATAACTCTGCACAGGAAAGGGATTCTGAAATCATCTAGGCAGAGTAAGACAAATATGCACAGCAGATAATCAAGTTTTTCAGTAATGAATTCTTTCTTTTTTCTAACTTCACCAGTGCTCTATATACACAATGTAATATCTTCATGAGTGGCATAATTTCTTCATATGAGTGAAATGAATTACTACCTTCAAACACCATGCTGAATAAAAAGGAATCCTAGGATAATTTTTAAATGGTACCATAGACTACATAATTTTTCATATACTTCATCATTTTTATGCATTCATTCTTTGATCCATGGGGAAGAATTTGGTTTCCAAGCTTACCTAATCCCTCCTTCTGAAAGGCAATTTATAGGTTTACTTGAACTCCTTATGGTTCTTGCCACATGCCACTGCCTAAAATGAAAGAAGGGGCTTTCACTTAGCTTCACACCACCTGAAACATCCCAGTGCAGCCCACACGGTTGGAAAGAAATGACTGTGCTTGCTCATCTTAAAGGTTGCAGAAGGGAGAGCTAATAGGCTTATTCCAGGTAAAGGAGTTCATTGTCAACTTTCTATTTGATGTCTGTAGAAAATAAAGAACAACTGCATCAGTCAATCCCTGAAAATGAGTCCTCGGAGATCTCACTCCACTCCACAAACACTTTGTGTACTTATTCCCGTGATTGTGAGGTCACAAAATGAACAATTTTGGCCACTAGAGCTTAACCTTATTTTTAAGTGAATTTGATTATAAGCTCCAAACAGTCTCAATAATGGATGGGTGTCTAGCGCAATGTTGTTGCTCAGGAGCATCGTGTAGATGCAAATTCAGAGCAACCAAGTGATGGATTAGAGCCACGTGCAATCTTTGTGGATGCAGACACCCACCGCTTTCTCCCACAGAACTTCTTGATGGGTATCGACCACTAAACTCTGTGGGTTCCAGGGCTTCACCCTCAGGGATCCTAGCACATTGCACACATGGCATGATGACAGTGGGTTTCATAGCACAGTGAGAATTCTATAAATATTGGTTGACTGAATTCATAAAGGAGGGATGTGAGAAACGGAAGAGGGAACAAAATTCATTGTCCCTTGACTGGCTAAAATACTGGTAGAGAAGATGCAAGAGATGGTCAAAGAAAGATAAAATCAGTGGTTTGTAATATGTGAGAATGGCAGGGAAGACCCATCTCCTTTGGGAATGCAGAAAAGCAGAGACATCAATACAGGCAAAAATGGCCAGGGAGGTTTTTTTGAATTATTATGTCTTCCAAGATTTTAATAATGGGCTGAGTTTAGCTAGGTAGAGGCTGGGAAGTAAATACTTCAGACAAAGGCAAAGATTGGGCATACATTTGGGGATATAAGTAGAGGAAATTTAGAGGGAATCTTCAGGAGATTCTTCATATAGATATATTCAGTAAATGCTTTATAGTTTGTCAAAAGTCACTTTTGCATTCACATTGCCTCTTTTCATACATCTGAGCAAAGCAGTGACAATTGTTGGAGTGTGTTTCGTGGTGTGTTCCGAAGTGAATTTGCCCGTCACACATCATGTGCTCCAGTAGACCTGAAGGAAGAATGCCAGTAAGAGGCCATGACACATTCTACATAATAAGTAAAGCCATGCCTCTTTGGTATCATAATGCGAGCTTTTGAGAGTCTCGGCTCTGGATAGCACAAATGATTAAGGCACATGGCTGCCAATTAACGGGTTGAAGTATCTAGTCCAACCACAGTCACCTTAAAAGAAAGACTTGGCATCTTCCTTCTGAAACCTCAGCCAGGGAAGATCTGATGGAGCACAGATCGACTCTGACACAGTAAGGGTCCACATGAGTCAGAGTCAAGTTCAAGTCAACTCGTTAAGATGTGAAATAATTGGATTATTGAAAGTGAGTTAACTGGTATGTGCATTGCACTCAAATTCCAATAACAAACATACTATCTAAAGATGATTTCTATGACATTTTCTAATTATCTTTCTCATTTAAAATGCATTATTATTGAATCCTATATATTGCATTCCATTTAAAATGCATTACTGTATTATTGTATTCTGACTCAGAGTATACCTGCAGACTGCCACAACTTTCTCTCAAAGAGGGGCTGGTGGTTTGAACCTCCAGCTTCCTGATTACCAGACAAGCACTTAGCCACTCTGCCACCAGAACTCCTACAGTTTCCCATAAGAAAGATATGTTTGAAAGCTTCACAACAACCAAAATTGTGAGTTAAATGTTACAAATCATAAAAGATAGTGTAATTTTCTGGTCATGTAATGCAAATCACAAATGATCTTCTTGTCATTGTTAAAAAAATTTTTAAGTTAAGAGGAATTCAATTTTAAGATGACAAAATACAGACTTTGCATAAATAAAATATAATTTATGTAGCTTGGCTGTCAAGTCTATTTTATTCCATTGTCTTTATATTACCGTAATTGATTTAAAACTATAATTTAACATTTCTTTCTTGTTTTTGAAATATTTGGACTTCATCATACCTGGCCAATTTTTTTCAATTTATTGATATTCTTGACATTTTCTCTCATTTTTTTATAATATTAGTTAATGTCTGACACAGTTTACAGATTTAGTAAATGAAAGTATAGACTACCCACTTAAATTTTTGCTTTCCATAAATAGAAAATCATTTTTAGCTTAAGGATGTCTCATGAAATATTGGGGACATACTGATCCTATACTTGTGTCACAGGAGGAACATAAGATTATATGGTCCTACAAAGATGTATAGCCCTCTGAGTTGGAATTGATTCAACAGTAGTATTTTTTTATGTTCTGTTTTGGATATTTATTCTTTATATGGCATTAAAATTTAACAGAACCTCCTGTGTTTTGCTTATTCATCCTAGTCTAGAATAGTGCATCATATTATCAAAATTAATTGTCAAACTACCTGTAATTTCAATATCATCAAATATCATACTACTTTGTGGTTTGTTTTAAAGCCATAATTCTAACCAGGTCTCAAACTAGGAAATGTTTATACTTTTTATTTGTACAAAATTATGTTGCATAATAAGTTATTTACTTAAACTGGTATATAATGTTGCTGAGGACTTCTTATAGATTGGATTCTTAGAGTCATTTTTCTTTGCACTGTTTAGACCAAGCTACACACATTCCTAATTCCACATTGTCATTTTACACACGTGTGAAAAATATTCTCTCTTTACATTACATTAAAGATTTATAGCCTTGGAGCCTTACTTGAAATCTTATGTTTAATAATCAGAGTCAACTCTGCTTCTTTTTCCCTATTCATTCTCAGTGTCTCTGTTTCTCAACCTTGACCATTCTCTCCTCCTCAACCTCAATCTTTTTCCCCTCTCTCTCTGTTTCTCTATTTTACTTTTACAGATGTACAGACTCAAGCATACTCCATGACCCCCTACATTCCTGTGGGATCATAATAAACTTGTTACAATTCCAACCATTATATTTCTTGAAGGCATGGAAGTACTATGACAATTTAAATCATTATTTAATATCACAAGATCTGATATAGTTTTTAAATATTTAAGTGTAAACTTTCAAAACGTTTTTATTACATAGTGTTTACATTGGGGTGGGGGGAGCAGGATTAGTCTAGTTCTTTGAAGATCCAGAAATAAAAACGTTATCAAAAGTTGTGGGTTGTTTTGTTTTGTTTTTTTCAGAAGAGCCTTATTTTATAATCTAAAACTGTAATGGTTTAAGCCACTGAAATGACTCTAAACATTAGTCTGAAATAATAAGTAATCTTTGAAACAAAGATGTTTGAACCAAATCTTCACAAATAATCACAGAAACACTACATTACAGTCATGTGCCATTTGGTTTGTATTTGTTTTATAAAAAGTAATAACCTATTCATTTAATGTTTATTATGATTGGTTTTCTTTACTTTTAATATCTGACAACGAAAACAAAAACTCAAATCTAATAATATAAATGTCTTATAATTTTATTATATATGCAGCCGTACTTGATGAATATTCACATAATTAAGTTGCTTTGTGAAATATCAAAAATTCTGAAGCTGACTAGGGTTTGTGTGATATATATTCATTCTTTCAGTTCAGTTAACTATGATTTATAAGTACATTACATAATAAGTTATTGAATTCTCAGCATTCATACAGAAAACAGACCTTAAGACAAGTCAGCTGGTAATTATTTTAATTCTATAGACTAGTTAGTTGATCAATTAGTCTTATTTCACTCATAACTATTGAATAAACTCATAAACATTGCAAAGAAATAAATCCTGAATAATATTTCTTAAGTGAAGAAGAGATATGTAACATTACTTGCTAAGTAGAAAATCATAATCTAAAATTAATTATATTCTACTTCTTATGAATAAACATAAAGCTATAAAACAACTATGATAAAATAGCAAAATTATTCGATACAAAAAGGAAAATGTTGCTAGGTGCCACCAAGTTGGTTCCAATTCATAGCTACCCTAGGACAATAGGATGAAACACGGTCTGGTCCTGCCCCACACTTGTAATTGTTCTGAGGGTTGAAGCTATAGTTGCAATCATTGTGTTGATCCAAATTGTTGAGGGTCTGCCTTGTTTGTGCTGTTATTCTAGACACTGGTCTCTCTTGATAACAGGTCCAAAGGACATAAAGTGAAATCTCACCAGCCTTGCAAGGTAACTTTTGGTTGTAGTTCTTCAGAGACAGATTTGTTTGTTCTTTGGGCAGTCCATGGTGACTTAAACATCCTTCATCAACACCAGAGTTAAAATGCATAGTTCTACTTCCGTCTTCCTTATTCATTATCCAAGTTTCATATACATAGGAGGCCTTTAAAAATAACATGACTTGGGTCAGGTGTATATTAGTCCTCAAAGCAAGACCTTCTTTTTAAACACGTTAAAGAGGTCTTGTGCAGTAGATTTACCAAACACAATATGCCGTTTGATCTCTTGACAGTTGCTTCCATAAGCCTTGATTATGGACTCAAGCCAGACAAAATCCTTAACAAATTGACCCTTTTCTCCATTTATCAGGATGTTATGTGTGGGTAGAAGTGTGAAGATTTTGTTTCTCTTTACATCGAGTTGTAATCCATACTGAGGAATGCAATCATAGATCTTCAATAAGGGCTTCAAGTCCTCCTCACTTTCAAAAAGCAAGTTTATATCATCTGCATAACAAAGGCTGTTAATAAGCCTTCCTTCAATCCTGATTCCACAATTTTTCTTCATATAATCTAGCTTCTCTGATTTATTTGCTCATCATACTAATTGAAAAAGTAATAAGTAATTAGAAAGCTACCATAAGACAATCAACCACAAAAAGTAAACTATATGGAAATTGAACAATACTTTACTTAAAAACCACTGGGTCATTGAAGAAATAAAGACAATGAAAGTACAACTGTAATAGTTGGTTTTTTTGTGTGTGTGCTAACATGGCTCCCATAGGAACATGTGGGCAGAGTTTAGCCACCAAAAGAGGCTGGCATCTTCCTCTGTCTCCATGGTGACTGAGCCAACATGCTGCTGCCTGAGTTAACTGATCTGTACTTGTACTACCTGTGGCATAAGCCAACCCATAGATTGTGGTGGATTGGGTCACCTGTGCCATGCATCACTACACCTTAAGGCTCCATGTCTACTTGCTTCACTACACTGCTGCTGCTGCACTATTGGCTTGTGCTATACTTCGACATCTTATCTTCCTACTGTTGCTGCCCCACCTTCGAGGGTCTGATGACTGTGGGCCAACCCTGCTCTGTCTTGCCTATGTGCAGACTTTGCACCTCCCACCAGCCACATTGCTGTGTGCTTCCTTGACCTTAGACCAGCAGCCAATGTGAGTTGGAAGGACCTTCAGCACATTAACTGTCTCATGGAAGTGAGTTGGACTGAACCCTCTGCACTATTGTTTGGACTAATTAGCTGTTATATTCCTTCTTCCTATATAGGCCTATCCTTTTACATATATATATATAATCACAAATGTATTGGTTTTGTTTCTCTAAAGAACCCTGGGCAAAAGCAGTTCTCAGATAGGAGGGAAGTTCATAGCAATACAGGCACACATCAAAAAAGGAAGAATTAAAATAAACATATTAACACATCAAATACAACAATCAGATGAAGATCAGCAAAACCAACCCTAGGATACTAGGGGGAAAAAAATAAAGACTAGAGCAGAAATAAGCGAATCAGAATATATATATGTGTATATATATATATATATAAAATCAATAGGACCGGACTTAGTTCTTCAAAAAGATTAACAAAATTTCAATAGGATCGGACTTGGTTCTTCAAAAAGATTAAGAAAATTTATACACCACTGGGAAGTCTAATAAAAGAAGGAGTAACTCAATTATGATTAAGAAATGAATATTTTGGATTTCCAGCAAGATGGTGCCCAGGTAAGCAGCTTGCATTGAGAGCTCCATGGTGATAAGTAAATTCACCTATTAGGAGACTGAGTGGGTGCCTCAGGTGAGTGAATTAACTCCTGTAGCAATCCAGAATACTTCCAAGGCCAGGGAGGTGACCTTCTCTACCAGCCCACTCACAACACTGGGGTGACCCACAGTACCACTACCAACCCAAGCATCTTTGCTCAGCAGCATCTGGCACTGGGGACTTCCCACGGTACTCCCATGGCTCCTCAGATTCTTGGCCAGCCCACCCCAGGCCTTGGGACTCACAAAAGGTACTGTTGTGGCCCTGCAGCTTCCCCACTAGTCTGCTCCAGACCCTAGACCCCCCATATCAGGTCCCCTCCCTGGATCTGCAGCTCACCCACAGGGTAACCCCAACACTGTGACCCCCTGCATAGACCCAGCCTGGCACTACGACCAGCCCTATGGCACCATTCTTGACCTGACTGACTCAGACCCGCACCCCCCCTTGATTCCTGACCCCTCTGCAGATCAACTGGCCAACAGTACACTGGTCAACCTAGACCAGTCCCGTGGACACACTGTAGGCATGCCCTAGCCTGGTCCAGAATTGTACCCACACTAAGGTGACCAGATGTCCTGCTTTTGGTGGGAAAGTCCCAATTTTTAACAATTTTTCCTGTGTCCCACGGTGTTTTAAAAAAGTCCTGATTTTTGGAAAGAATGCACAACAAGCTAGGGTATATGGTTTTTGGCTTCCATGCGGCTATATCACCAAGATATGAGTTTTATCAATGATGTGCCACTGGTGTCCCGCTTTACCAGTGCTAAAATCTGGTCACCTTAACCCACACTCACCAGCTGCAGGCCATCTTTCAAGCTGCCAGCCACCAAACTGCCATGGCACCTCTCGTATGTAGTAGCCCAATACCAAAATACAGTAGGCCATAGGTAGGCCCCACAATCACTCTTACCATCCCCACAGAGAGAAACCTCAGGGCCCTCATATCTTACAGGAATATGGTGCCAAGGTCACCAAAATGACATGCAAACATCAACCTAACTCAACACCCTAGAGAAGAAGTCAAGAGAAACAAAATGCAGTGTTTGAGGTAGTCCTAAACCTAATGACACTCGTAGAAGAAGCACACATTGATCTGCCACAAAACTAAATCATCAGAATGTTTCTCGGATTTGTACAAGATGTGAGGGGAGTAACGCAGAATCAGGATACAGCAACTGAGGACATGAATTCCACGATCGATGGGATGAAGTCCATACACCAAAGGGAAATATAAGAGTTACACCAAAGGGAAATATAAGAGTTACACCAAAGGGAAATATAAGAGTTAAGGGGCAAGGTAACAGAATCAAAAATCAAGAGAATAGATCTGATCAACAGAAAAGAAAAGGCAGAGAATCATACCAGTGATCTTAAGGACAATCAGGTAGACTTCAGCAAACAGGAAAGACAGTCAAACAGGACAATCAAAGAGGTGGAACAACACCTGAAATCAATGTCAGACGCTATGAAGAGGAAGAATTTGCGAATAACAAGAATACCAGAACACAACGAAGACACAACGAAGAAGTCAACAACTAAAGTAGTGAGAAATTCCTGGAAGAAAACTTCCCCAATTTACTGAATGAGAATCAGACAATTATACAGGAAGCAGATAAGATACTAGTTAAATTAAACGTCAGAAAGAAATCAACAAGGCACATAATTGTGAAATTATCTAACTTTGAGGAAAAGGAAAAACTTGTAAGAACAGCCAAAGAAATAAAAGCAGTCATATACGATGTTACTCAGGTAAGAATATGCTCAGACCTACCAGCAGATATCATGAAGAGGAGAAGAAAGTGGAGTAACATCTTCAAAAAGTTGAAAGAAAACACTGCCAATCCAAGAATCTTCTATCCCACCAAACTGTCTATCAAAATAGATGGAGAAGTAAGAGACTTCCTGGACAAGGAAAAACTCAAAGAATGCATTTTAAGACACCCAACCCTGTGAAAAATCCATGTCAACTCACTGTGGTCGGAATATCAACATTCACCAAGTACCAATAGGAGAACACCACATAGCACAACACCACCTGGAAGTCAATGTGCTGAAAACAACCACCAAGTGACATTGTCTCAACCATGAAAAGAAGGCAAGAATGAAGCCCCCACATATATTCAGCACAATTTTATGTGGGGAGATAAGAAACATTCAACACAAAAATGAAACTACAGTTGGGGAAAATAACTCTGAATGTCAATGGTCTGAATTCTCCCATTAAAAGTCAGTGGCTTGCACACTGGCTCAAAAACATAACCCAACAATCTGTTGCCTGCAAAAGACACACATTCAGCTCGTAGACAAAAACAGGCTAAAAATGAAAGTCTGGCAAAAAATATACCAAGCAAATGGCAACCAAAAAAGAGCAGGGTTTCCAATCCTAATTTTGGACAATATCGATCCCAATATGCAAATTATAATAAGAGATAAGGATGATAGCTATATAATACAAATAGGATCAGTAGATCAAGAACCAGTGCCAGTGAGCATAATAAATACATACGCACCTAACAAGAGACCTACAACATTTGTCAAACAAATTCTTCAAAAAGTGAAAACAGAAATCACAGACTCAACAATCATAATAGGTGACTTTAATACACCACTATCAGAGAAAGATAGGTCACCAGAAAACTCAACAAGGAAGCTACAGAACTAAACCCCACAATTAGATGGCTCGACCTGACAGGCATTTATAGAACTCTCCACCCAAATCCCCCCCCCCTAGAAAATCACCTGTTTTTCAAATACACATGGTTCTTATTCAAAAGTAGACCACATGCTGGGGCACAAGTTGAGCCTGAGTAAAATCAGACACATAGAGATCACTCAGACATCCCTCTCAGACCACCATGCCATAACGCTAGAGATAAGCAAAAGGACTATAAAAAAACAAGGACAAACAATTGGAAGACGAATAATGATCTTTTGTTGAATGAATGGGTACTGGAACAAATTAGAGAGTAAATTAGGAAATTTTTAGAAACGAATAAGAATGAGAACACAATGTACTTAAACCAGCAAAAGCAGTTATCAGAGGTTATTTGCAGGCAATTAATACACATATGAAAAAAGAAGGAAGACTTGTGACTGATACACTATTCCAAAATCTTCAGCAACTAGAGCAGAGTCAAGAGAACAATCTCTCCATTAGCGAAGAAAAGAATTTAGGGCAGAGATAAAGGAGTGGGAAAACAAGAGAACGATGCAAAAAAAAAAATTCACTGCAGCAAAAAGCTTGTTCTTTGAAAGGATTAATAGAATTGATAGGCTGCTGGCAAACTTAACCAAGGATAGGATGGATCAAATGGCAATAACCAGGTGAGATATGAATCGGTGGTTCTCAACCTTTCTAATGCCATGGCCATTTAATACAGTTCCTCATGTTGTAGTGACCCCCAACTATAAAATTATTTTCATTGCTACTTCATAACTGTAATTGTGCTACTGTTATGAATAGGGAAACCCCTGTGAAAGGATTATTCAGCCCCCAAAAGGGTCACGACCCACAGGTTGAGAACCACTGACATAGGCTAACCGAAATAGGGAATGACACAGAAAAAGCTACAATTGACAAATGGTATATACCATATATAATCGTGTATAAGCTGAGTTTCAAGCACATTTTTATGCAGTTTTGTGGTAAAATTAGGTGCTTCGGCTGATATTCAGGTTGGCTAATACTCGAGTATGTACAGTATTAAGGATAAAACACTTGTGTGCATTGAAAGACCTCACTAAGAGAGTACCTACAGACTTGGAGAAGATCTTTAGCAATGACACATCAGACAAAGGGGTTATTACCAAAATAAACAATGCCCTAACAACCTGCCTGCTACAAGGAAAAAGCAGAAAGCCCTCTGAGAACGTGGGAAAGGACCTGAATAGAAGTTTCAACAGGGAGGAAACCCAAAGGACCAACAAACATATGAGAAAATGTTCACAATCATTAGCCATTGGAGAAATGCAAACTCGTACATGAACTATTTCACAGTATAGAAGTGGACAATATACTACCTAACACATTTTAGGAAGTCAGTATAACCCTGATATTTAAGTGAGCCAACGATATCGTCAGAATAGAAAATTATTGAGCAATAGCCCTGATGAATATAAACACAAAAATGTTCAACACAATTCTATCCAACAATATTCAACAAAGCATAAAAAAACGATGTATCATGATTAAGTGGGATACCTATCAGCCATGCAAGACTGGTTTCATGTTAGGAAAAAAATCCATGTAATCTATCATATAAATAAAATAGAGGGGAAGAGCCATATGATTATATCAGTCTCTGCAGAAAAGATATTTGATAAAATTCAGTATCCATTATTAATTTAAGAAATCAATAAAATAGTAATAAAAGAGAAATTCCCCCAAATAATAAAGGTAAAAAATGCTAAACCAATAGCTAACATCTCACTTAATGGAGAGAATTGAATACATTTCTCTTTGAATGGGAACTAAAAAGGGTTGCCCTTAATAACTACTCATTTGATGTAACCCTGGAAATCTTAGCCAGGGGAATGGGCCATCCAAAAAGATATTAAAGGCCTCCACAATGGCCCAGAAGAAACAAACCTCTCTTGAATTCCAGGTGATATAGCCCCATGTATAGATAAACTCTAAGATTCAACTTAAAAATATATAAAAATTGCTGGAACTAATGAAAAATTTGGCAATGAAGCAGGATATGGGATCAACATACAGAAATCAGTTGGATTCTGGTACTTTAAGGAAGGTGACACCTGAAAGGAAATTAAAAGAACAGTGTCATTTATAAAAATTACTCCGAAAGATAAAATATTTAGGAATGCACCTTACCAGAGAATCAAAAGACAAATACAAAGAAAATTATGAAGCACTTCCATAAGAAACTAAAAGACACAAATGGAAGAAGGTTCCATAACCGTGGACCGATAGATCAAGTACAGTGAAGTGTGACTATACCAAAACACTTCATAAATTCAATGCAATTCAGGTCAAATCCCTGCACAATTCTTTCAAAGAAATGAACAAATTAATTACCAACTTTATGTGGAAAGGAAAGAAACCCTGGGTAAACAAAACCCTATTAAAAATAAGAACAACTAGAAAGGCTTTTACGCTGAGATTTTAAATCTATTACATTGCCATGGTAATCAAAAAAGCTTACTATTGGTACAACAATAGACACAAAGACCAATGGGCAAGAATTGAAAACCCTGAAATATAACCGAGTACGTACAGATTACCTGATCTCTGGTAAAGTTCTAAAACATATTTAGTTGGGAAGAGATTGCCTTTTTAATAAATAGTGCTGGAAAAATTGGGTCTCCACCTGCAGAAGAATTAACAGGAGTCATGCTTTAGGCCATGTACAAAAATGAACTCAATGAATTAAATCCTAAATATAAACCTTAGGAACATAAAGAACATCAATGAAAAAATAGGGACAAACCTAAAGGCCCTAATATGTCATAAGTACTCTACCTAACATGATGAAAAATACCCACACTATAGAAGACAAAATAGAGGACTATGACCTTCTAAAATTATTGTATTTATTTACAAAGAAAGGTTTGTCAAAAGAAAAAGAGAATGACATCATGCTTGGTAAAGTGGAGCAAAAGCAAAAAATAAGGCCTTCTAAGAAACAGATTCACACAGGGGTTGCAACAATGGCCGAAAGCATGGTACCAATTTTGAGGATGGCACAGGACTTGGTGGCCTTCTTGCTGCCCTGCAAAGTATTGTGTGGGTCAGAGCTGACTAGATGGCGCCTCACAACAATAACCACAACAGATAACAGAAGCAGAGGCCATAATTTGGAGGTTAAGTGCATTATATTTAGAGTCCATGATTTGGCATCTTTTCTTGAACAAATTAAAAAAAAAATTTAACAGCCAAGGGCATCTTTTTTGGTAATGTCAGAGCAGACAATTGAAATAGCTGAATTTGCATTAGAAGATGCAACTTTCCCTAAAACAATAGCTGCCCTAGGGCAAGGGCAAAACTTCAGCAATATTGGTTAGACAGGGATATAAACCTGAGTGCTGACAGGCCCTGCTCTACATATATCTTCCAGTGGAATTGGTTGTAGTTAGAAATCTGAATGAAATCCTTCTTCGGGGTTTTCAGCACTTCCTTTTGGTCCTGGAGTCCTGCTTGCGTACACAAAGACTCATACTGTCAGTGCAAAAGCATCCATCCAAAGCTGCTAGCTGAGAGGATATATTTTTTAAGGGAATCTTTATGAATAAACATTCTAAACAATGATTCAATGTCATTCTTCTCATACGTCTTACTAAATCATGAAAGAAATACATAGGTCGTGTTTGCAAAGGTGGGCCTGTTCTCTTTATCAATATTTTACTTCCAAAGGATAAAACTTACATTCCTAAGGTCAGATGTCTGTCCAGAGGGCATTGCCCTCCTGGCATTTCCTTTTGGGGGGTCTGGCTGAAAGGCAGAGCAGATCAAAAGAGCTCATTAAAAAGCTATTGTAATGGTTGAGGTCAGGGAAACTCTTTGTTGTGCCAAAGATTTAAAAATGTCATTTGCTGCTACATAAATGCTAATATCCAAACTAAATATCACAATGTATTAAAAAGAA
The DNA here is from genome assembly GCF_050624435.1 of Tenrec ecaudatus. Taxonomy (NCBI): domain Eukaryota; kingdom Metazoa; phylum Chordata; class Mammalia; order Afrosoricida; family Tenrecidae; genus Tenrec; species Tenrec ecaudatus. The sequence goes on from NC_134546.1 coordinate 4,088,243, forward strand.
CAGTATCTGGTCAATTCTGACTCACAGTGGCCCCACACGATAGAGTATAACCACTCTACGGGCTTCTGAGACTACATGTCCTTATGGGAGTAGAAAGCATCAGAATAACCTTTTAAAAGAAAGGGAATTGATTCACATTGTAGTTTGTTCCTTTTTATGAGTCAGTTTAATTTCAATTTTAGGTAAATAAAGTTAAACATCAGGAAGCAGAAAAACAATTCCACTGGTGTCATTATTCTTTAAAACAGGAATCATGAACCATGTAAGTAGTAAATTACCAACCTAGTCGCAGGACAAAAGAGATCTTTAAATGCCATAAGTAAAGTCAGAGCGACACCCAGAGATGTTGTTAACTCCAAAATCAAACTTGATGCTGACTCACAGTGGCCCTCTGTGGGTTTCTAGAACTGTCACTCTTTCCAGGAGCAGAGAGCCCAGTCCTTCTCCCCGACGGAGTTGCTGGTGGTTTCCATTGCTGGCCATGCAAATTCCAGGCCACAGCATCAACACTGCACTGCAGGGCTCCTCCTGCACTAACAGCACTAACAGAAAAGCTTAAGGATGAAAAAAGCCCAAACAGAAAACATTAAATGGCGGCGAGTGTATGGAAAGGCTAGCACTCTCATACACTGTTGGTGTGATCATAAAATGGTAGGACCAATATAGAGTATGGACCGTATTTAAAGACTGTAAATAAAAAACCATACAATTGTATTAAACAGCAATCCCACTAAAAAGCAAAACAAAAAGCTAACTGCTATAGAGTGAATTCCAACTCATAGTGGCCCAATAGGACAGGGTAGAACTGGCCCTGTGGTTTCGAAGACTGTGATGCTTGGTAGGGTAGAAAGCCTCAACTTTCTCCCAGAGAGCAGCTGGTGGTTTTGAACTGATGCCGACCTTGTGGTTAGCTGCTCAACTTGTAACCACTACACTCCCAGGGCTCCTTTATTAACCCCATGACTATGCGTATATCCTGGAGAAATAAGAGCAATGGCAGGAATGCCCAGCCTCCCCATGTTCATTGCAGCACTATTCACAGAGGCAAAAAGACGGAAACTACCTACATACCCATCAAGGGATCAAAGGATAGGCCCACGGTCATGGGCACACACGAAGGAACACTACTCAATGGTAAAGCATAATAAAACCTCTCGTAACATGAGGAGGGCATTGTGCAGAGTGAAACTATTCAATCACAAAAAGACAAATATTTCATGAGACCACTATTATACAGTGTCAAGGAAAGAAGTTCACCCAAAAAGAAACATTTTCTGATGTGTACCAGATGTGGGCAGCAAAGGAAGCATTAATCACTAATTAGAAGGAGGATCATTAATTTTATGTTTGTTCTTGCTTTGATTTTAATAGAATTTATGTTGCTCTGATAGGAGATTTTTTTCTTAATTGATGTCTTATCCTTCTGAGTACATCAAACTAGAACTTGTTCTGACATGTTTTAACAAGTTAGTTTCCTTTGGTGAAAGAAAAAACAAAAACTCTAATACTTATTTTCCACAAACTTTTAGAAGATCTCTCATATGCTACAGATAAATCCATGAATGTGCCAGAGCATGGAGGGAGCAAAGTTATGAAAACTTATTAGCCATAATATGATCCATAAATATAATCTATGACTCATCCTGGAGATAATATTCTTTCTCAGAGCAGCCAATGAACAGAGAAGCTCATAGGGCCAGCCCCACCACAAGTTACAGTGACCCATAGCACTATGGGGGACAACATTGGAAACACAGTGCAGGAATTGTGCCCGGTCTGACCTCCACACACTCGGGCAAACCACGAATGGAGAGCAACAGAGCAGCAAGGGGAGCAAAGCAATGAAGTCCCTGAGGAATCCCAAAATTAGATTTGGGGAGCAGTGTTTGGCACCTCATCAGACTCTATTGGAAAATATTCATAAAAGTCAAAAGACAGACCTGGAACTGTGTATAGGCTTTTTTTTTATGTCTATCTATATAAGATAGGCAGGATAAACAATCCTGAGGAGAAAACAATGGGACTGCTTGTTTGGGGAGTGCATGGGCTAGGGGAGGGGGTGTGAGGAAAGGAAAGGGGAAGCCAACAAATCCAGGGACGAGGAAACAACAAGTGATTTAAAATTGATGGTGAGAAGGATGTAGAATGTCTGGTGGGGTTTGGTCAAGTTCAATGTAGCTGAGAGGAATTATCAAACGTAGAGTGAAGGTCAAACATGATAGTGGAACAAGAGGAAAGTAAAAGGAAATAGAACTAAGAACTAGGAGGCAAAGGACATTTATAGAGGTCTAAATACAGGCATGTACATATGTAAATATATTTACATAAAATGATAGGGGTATATAGGTCTATGTACATACACTTATATGTTAAGTATTAATGTAGCAGATGGACATTGGGACTCTACTCAAGTCCTCCCTCCACACAAGAAAACTTTGTTCTAATAACCTGGCATTCTGTGATGCTCAACTTCCCGACATGATCGCTGAAGACAAAATGGGTGCATAAGCAAATGTGGTGAAGGTGCCTGGCTATAACAAGATATAGCACCTGGGGTCTTAAAGGCTTGAAGATAAACAACTGGCCATCTAGCTGGGGAGCAACAAAGCCCACATGAATGAAGCACACCAGCCTGAGGTGTCAACAGGATTGGGTATCAGAAGACCCAAAACAATCATATTGATGTGAATGGGGGGCCATGGGGGTGGGGGGGAAACGAAGTGGAGACCTAAAGCCCCAATTGGACCCTCATAGAAGGATCACAAGGAAGGGATGAGCCAGCCAAGGAGTAGTATAGTACCAATGAAACATACAACATTCCTCTAGTTTTAATGCTTCCTCCCCACCACTATCATGACCCCAGTTCTACCTTATAAATCAGGCTAGACCAGAACATGTACACTGGTATAGATAAGAGCTCCCAACACACACAATCCTGGACAGATAAACCCCTCAAGAACAATAATAGGAATAGCAATACCATGGTAAGGGGGAAAAGGGGGGAACTGATCACAATGATTGACAAATAATGGCCCCACCCATCCAGCATGATGAATAACAAAAATATGGGTGAATGAGACAGTGAATGGTATAAAATATGAAAATAATAATAATTTATAATTTATCAAAGGTTCATTGGGCTGGGGGTGGGGGAGGTGGAGCTGATACCAAGGGCTCAAGTAGAAAGAAAATATTTTGAAAAGGATGGTGGCAACATATATACAAATGTGCTTGACATAATAGATGCATGGATTGTTATAAGAATTGTAAGAGCCCCCAATAAAATGATTATTAAGAGGGGAAAAAAGGACACTCTATTGTGAGTAGGGACTGGGATCTTAAAAGCTTGTGAATGCCCGCATAAGATGCAATTGTTGATCTTTCTAGTCCAGAGCAATAAAGAGTAAGGACAAGCAAAGGTCATTGGAAAGTAGTCCAAAGGACTAATGACCATGCAAACTTCAGCATCCACAGCCTGAAGACAAGAAAACAGAGATGGTGCCCTGCTAGCACTACTCCAAAAGGGACCACATGTAATCATCCAGGGTAGAGTGAGAGAAAAATGTTCAACAAAACTCTGATTCCACTTTTAAAACCAGACTTACTCATCACATAGAGAGAGGTCCTTAGTCAGACTTGAAGCCTGGATTGAGGTCAGCCCCATAGCTCAATTTTCAACCATATAATAGATGGGTAGGTTTGTAAGGACAACAGTACCTTTCAGGTACCACTCACTCCTAGAGCAAGCAGCTGTTGGAGACTAAAGGGGCAGCTTTTTCCCAGGGATAAAGTTCAGAAGGTAGAAAAGGTTAGGAAAGACACAGGGAATGCTGTAGAAGCAAGATGAGTAATGCCACATTGTGGAAGAGAACTTTTTAAAAAAACAGCCAACCACATTTTAAAACAGATGCAATTGTCTATAGAATTTTATTTAACACTCCGTTTCAGTTTACGAACATTTCTCAAGTGCTTACCGTATGCGTAAAGCATGTTCAAGGTATTTGGCCCTGAGCATTCGGAGATCAATACAGTAATGATCCTTACCCTCAAAACACTTATACTCGCTGTGGGAAATCAACATTGTGGCAGCTTAGAAGAGAGCATATTTCAGTTAGGACTTTCGTTATTTCTTTATGCAGACCCACTGTAGGTAATCCCAGGAAATAAGGGGGCTTGTTGATTAGTGACGATTTCCAGGATACTGGGAAGCTAGCAGGCAGCAAGGAAAACCAAGTGAGATCTCTACTTCTCTCTTAGGGGCCTGTCGACACAGGAATTTTCACCAAGTGAACCCACTGTAGATTTCTGACCTCTAGAACTAAGAGAAAACAAGTCATTGCTGTTTCCATACCCAAATGCATTGCCACTTGTAATAGAAGCAACGGAAAGTTAATACAGGAGTTTTATGTGCATTTTTAGTCAAATGATGTTAATAATCAAATTTTAACAATGCTAAATTTTATTTCTCAGCCAACTCTAAAGATAGAAAGCCAACTATTTGAGACTGCCTGTGTAATACACAATATCTAGTATGCACTCAATTTCTGCTGTCATTTTTCAAACTCAACCCTATAAACCTGGTTTAAAAATAAGCTTTTAAAATTCAACTATTAATTAACTTATTCGGGGGTGTTATTATGAAGCCGTGTAATAGCATTTCATCAGGAGTCTAACAAGGGGTGTCTCTGAAATCTGTCTCTCTCATAGCCCATCTCTATCATCCTGGACAATTCATATGGAATTTGTAAACATATTTTCCATATATTTTCTATATTCTATTATTTTATATTAAGTTACACGGCTTGTGGAAATCATGTGGCACTTAGTAATCTCTCAATCCTGTAAAATTATATTACCTCCCTCTTCAAGCATTTCTTTTGACCTTTAGTCTCGGCATTGAAGCCTGGTAGAATGCTTAAGCATTTAGGTATCAAACCCCAAAGGGCTGTTAGCACTCGGCCTCTGACTCAGCAGCCCTCCCCGGGACAGTGAAACTGCCTGACAGGCTTGCCCGGGTGCAGATCCTCATCTGCACAGATGGGCGCATCTTTCTCCTGTGGGGCAGAAGGTGTGTGCCAACACCTGACCTGACAGCAGCGAAGCACTGAACCACTATGTGACCAGGACACGTTAGTTATTTAGGAAAATAATTCTTACCTGGCCAAAATATTATTGTGTCTAAAAGTTTGAGAACAAACATGTGGGTGGTACACATGCAGCTCATTATGTAAACTAGGGGAACTTGTGCCCTCTAGACTCTCTCGTTCATGTGACCATGGACAGAATGCTGGAACCATTTTCCTTTGAAAATTCCTTGAGATGCCTTTTCTTCTGGCACTTGGTTTTATAGAAACCTAACATGGGAGGCATACTTGATTCTTTTTTCCATTGTAGCTAGCTTTTTTTTTTCTATTTTTTAAAACATTTTATTAGGAGCTCATACAACTCTTATCACAATTCATGCATATACATACATCAATTGTATAAAGCATATCTGTACATTCTTTGCCCTAATCATTTTCTTTTTTTACATTTTATTAGGGGCTCATACAACTCTTATCACAATCCACACATATACATTCATCAATTGTATAAAGCACATCCGTACATTCTTTGCCCTAATCACTCTCAAAGCATTTGTAGCTAGCTTTATTTGTTTACAAATTTCTTTTTTTTCTTTGACTTAGTGTATATTTCTACTTCCTTTTCTTCTCTCTGAAAACTAATGAGTTGTACTTCAAACTAATGGGCTCTTGTTATTAAGTGCCATTGAGTCAGCTGCGACCCATATCAAGCCTATACACAACAGAAAGAAACATTGCGCGGTCCTGTGCCATCTTCATAATTGTTCCTTTGCCTGAGCCCATTGATGCAGCCATGGTGTCAATCTATTTCCTTGTGGCCTTCCTTTTTTTCACTGTCTCTCCACTTAACCAAGCATGATGTCCTTCTCCAGGGACTGGTGTCTTGTGATATGTCCAAAGGATGTAAGATGAAATCTTGCTATCCTTGCCTCGAAGGAGCACTCTGCTCTGACCTGGTCAAATACAGATCAGTATAGCCCTTTAGCAGTCCATGGCACTTTCAATATTTATCTGCAGAACCACAATTCAAATATACTGTTGTCCACCACTTGTCCGTCTTGTTTGTTAAGCTTGTGCATTGCTGTGATGCTGGGAGCTATGTCCCTGGTTTGCCAAATGCCAGCAGGGTCAGCCAGAGTGAACAGCTTCCACCCGAGCTTCCAGACGAAGAACAGCCAAGGAAGGAGGACTCCCCACGCAGGAGGAAGAAGCTGCTGAAAACCTTATTCAAATCTTGGAAGCATTTTCAAATACTGAAAGCCTGCCTGACTCTACCACTTACAAACCTTAGATATTGAGAAAGTTGCTTAACCTTCCTTTGCCTCAAGTTCTTCATCTGTAAAATAGAAAGTCTAATAATATTCACCCTACATTATAGGTGTGAAGCTAAAATGTGTTTTTTGAATGTTTACATATTGCTGCATATGTAAGTATTGCACAAAGTAAGTGTTCAGCAAAAATGAATGGCTAATCACGGCATCATTTTATCCATCCTCACATTCTTAGTAAACTTTACAGATACTTCGTTGCGTGATTTGATATTTGGATACATGTCTTTCATGTGAATACAATCTAACTTTTACTCCTAAATTGCTGCTCTTGTATGCGTGTCTTTTTCGCTGGATTCTGACAGAGAACATGTTGTGGGGATTTTTGAATCTCTACTCTGGCTCTGGGAATACATCTACCCCATCAGCATCAGAAGACATGTGTCACATTTCTTCCTCAAAGCTCCCCCACCCCCCAAAAAAGGCCTCTTAATGACCTTTTCTACAAATAGAGAACACTATTCATTTTTTTAATTTACCCAACTATTTAAAATTATTTTATCAATTCACTGAGATTTGGGAAAACAATGTTTCCCCAAACGCTACTATTGTCTTTTGTTTTTTTTTTATGGAAAAGTCTTCTTTGTTTAGTACTGCCATTAGTTTATAAAGAAGCATGTGATTCACTATGTAGTATATCTCCTTGAAAGAAAAGTCGACTGCTTTTTGTTCTGTTAATGATAAGAAAGCTCCACGTTCCCCTGACGATTTGTTGCAGAGCGATGGGTAGGTGCCATGTTGCTGTGACTCTGGACGCAATGGCACTGGTGTTTCAAATACTAGGAACATCGCCCACGGCGGAAAGGTTTCAGCAGCAAAAACCGAGTAGACTCAGAATCTGGCATCCAACTTCTGGAGAGAGCAGCGGGGAAAACGTTCCGGAGATCAGCAGAGCACCTCTGATACCTGCCAGAAGATGAGCCCCTCGGGCTGAAAGACACTTGAAATATGACTGGCCAAGAGCTGCCTCCTCAAAGCAGAAGAGACTTCAACGACATAGATAAAGTGAAACTTCTAGGGCCTTCCCTTGTTGGTGCAGTGAGTAAAAACAGCTGCAGACATCCACTAACCATCCACTGATCCACTAATCAGTCATGCATTCTGAGTCCAAATAACGGTGAAGTTGCCAAAATAAAATAGGATGCTGAAGATGGATCCCCTGTGCATTCGTGAGATGACAAGGACTGTCATGGCTATTTGGGGGCAGACCATCACCAAGTCCTCGCTGAGGGAAATTACAACCTGAAAGCCAACAGTGTTGTGGGACCCTGAGAACCTGGACGCAATGGTGAGCGGCCTAATCTATACACCCATGACCACAGGGCTTGGAAGACCAGCACTCGCACGTCATGAACTGCTCCACAGTCCTGAGATCATGGACAGCACCAAATGCGCATCTTCTCCAGGAAGGGAGTTTCTTTACATCTACCAGCCTTAAAACAATAAGCTGTCTCCTGCAGAGACCTGGCCCCTCACATGTGCAGTGAAAGCATACCCACTGCCTTTGTCTTTCATTCTTAAAGAGTGATGGACTTTCTCATTTGCCAGACACTTCCTTTGAAGTGTCCCTCTGGGGGACTCAGGATATTCAACATGAACACATTGCCCATTTCATTGAATGTACTAACAAGAGGCTTTCAAGCCCAATTACTATAAAACCTTATTGTTTTTATAATATTATAAAATTCACAATATTATAATAGTGAATAAACTCAGTACTCTTCTCCTGATATCGGAGATCAGTACCCTGTGCTTTTCTTTTCTGTCTCCTTTTTTCCTATAATTGCACATGTTGCCCCTAAGAATTCATTCATCTGTGGGGTTGGATCCCACATGGTGGCACATTGATTGTAAATATATATATAATCTTCTAAGAACTATCCTTAATTACCATGAAAAATGTTATATAATAGTCTCTATATTTCTAAATGAAAGATCAGTTAATAATGTTATTTTTCCAATTTACATTCCAACCACTAGTTCCAGAGATGCTTTTGTTTGTTTGTTTGTTTTTTTACCAACTATGGATAGCCTTGAGAAGAATGGGAGTCCCAGAACACTTCTTTGTGCTCATGTGGAACCTGTACATAGATCAAGAGGCAGTAGGGCAAACACAAAAAGGACATACTGCATGATTTTAAACCAGGAAAGGTGTGCTTCATGGTTGCATTCTCTCACATTATGTATTCAATATGGATGCTGAGAGAATAATCAGAGAAGCTGAATTATATGAAGAAGAATGTGATATTTTGAATTGTAATAAAGCTTATTAACAACCTGCGAGATTCAGACGACACATTTTGGTTGCTGAAATTGAGGAAAACTTGAAACACTTGCTGATGAAGATCAAGGAGTGTATCTTTCGATATGGATTACATTTCAATGTAAAAAAAATGCAAAATCCTCATAACTGACCAGTAGGTAAGTAATGTCATGATAAATGGGTGAAAGACTGAAGATAATTGGAACAGCTACCGTGTTAGCCATATTTGTGTCCATTCCTCAGAGGGTGACAAAAATATGTGAAAATTATCAAATAATATAATTAACATTTTTGAAGCTCATTCAAAAAAAAGTTGCTTCAGTAGCTTCATTGAAACTGCCAGAAATCCATACAGGAAAAGGGGCAGAGGGGAAAAGCTACTGTATATATACATTCCTGGAGTAAGATCCAGGTAGTATGGCAGGGGCCAGACCAAATCCAGGGGTACATATGGTAGCCAACTGAAAAGGAGGCGGAGGGGAGAAAGAAACATGGGTAGCGGGGGAACAGGGAACTAACCCACCCAAGGGGAAGATATGGTTTATATCTCCAAAGGGAAAGTGGGATCAGACTTTAACCTGATGCTCCAAGATGTGAATGCAACATCCCGGCATGAAGTAGGGAACCATTAGAGAGGTCTGAGGGGCTAGTACATGGACAGCCCAACAACATGGACAGCCCTCCCCCTTACCACCACCCCCGTCCCACAGAAGAATTCACTTCAGAGGACAACACTGAAGCTACAGCCCAGGTAGAGGGACATGTCTGATCAGAGCCAACAGGAGCAAATGAAGGGGGAGGAAGAAAGAGTGGAGCACATCCTGGCCCTCCAAGCCCTGAGGACGATATCCCTGCTCAGAGGAGCCAATCCAGAGAAGACCATAGGGCCAGCCCCACTATGAGACATGACGTCCCTCACTGACCCATAGTGCTATGGGGGATAACACTGGAATCACAGTGCAGGAATTACGCCTGATTTGACCCCACCACACCAAGGTGAAACACTAAGGGTGTGCAACAGAACAGCAAGGGGAGCAGAGCAAGGAAGTCCCCAGGGAGTACCAAAAATAGACTTTGGAGCCAGGGCATGGCACCCCATCAGAATGGTGGGAGGGCAGAGTGGAGACCCAAAGCCCATCTGTAGGCAACTGGACACCCCATTACAGAAGGGTCGCAGACAGGAGATGAGCCAGTCAGGGTACAGTATAGCACCGATAAAAAATGCAATTTGCGCCCAGTTCTTTAATGCTTCCTCCCCACCCTACCCGCCCCCAATATCATGATCCCAATTCTACCTTACAAATCCAGCTAGACCAGAGGATGTACACTGGTACAGATAAGAGCTGGAAACACAGGGAATCCAGGACATATAAACCCCTCACGACCAATAATGAGAGTAGCGATACCAGGAGGGGAAGGGAAAGGTGGGGGGGAAAAGGGGGAACCAATCACAATGATCTACATATAACCTCCTCCCTGGGGGATGGATAACAGAAAAGTGAAGGGAGACATTGGCCGGTGTAAGAGATGAAAGAAATAATAATAATTTATAAATTATCAAGGGTTCATGAGGGAGGGGGGGAATGAGAAGCCGATACCAAGAGCTCAAGTAGAAAGAAAATGTTTTGAAAATGATGATGGCAACAAAAGTACAAACATGCTTGACACAATGGATGGATGGATGGATTGTGATAAGAGTTGTACGAGCCCTCAATAAAGTGAGTTTTTTAATCCATGCAGGATTCCAAGGAGGACATGAAATAAGGGATATCACTGAAGATGTCAGATGACAGAAAGAGAAAAAATGTTTGCCTGTGTTTTATTGAAAATTCAAAGAAAGTATGGATCCTAACAAATATGGATAACATCGTGATGAATGGGGATTCAAGGGCATTTAATTGTGCTCATGCGGAGTCTGAGCAAAGATCAAGGGGATAAATCTGCTACACAAGAACTCTGTAAAGTGTTGAAAACTGAGGATGTTACTTTGAGAATTAAGGTGCATCCAACCAGCCATGGTATTTTCGACTGCCTCGTATTGTGAATGAAATTTGGACGTTGAATAGGGAAGACCGAAGAAGAGGCAATGTATTTGAACCATTGTGCTGAAGACGAAAGTTGAACGCAGCCTGGGCCGCCAGAAGAACAGACACATTTGTGTTTGGAGAAGCACAGCCAGAGTGCTCCTTAGAGGCAAAGGTGCCTCAACTTCATCACATGTACTTTGGACATGGTATTAGGAGAGACCAGTCCCTGGAAAAGGACACGATGCTTGGTAAAGTAAATGGGGCAGCAGAAAAGAGGATGACCCTGGACAAGATACATCGACGCAGTTGCTGCAAGGCTGGTTTCAAACACAAGAAAGTTGTGGGATGGCACAGCACCACGAGCGTGATCTGTACTGTCAATGTGGCTTATACTCCCTACCCATGCGTGCTCCATTACAGGGTTTTTTGTGTACTACTGAAAATAGCTCTTTAAGTGCCTTGCTTGATAGCTAAATAAACTGAACTCAGAGCCGACAAGGGCTATTTAGACAAGGGATAAATAAACGAAACCCATAGCAAACAATTTGATGTCTGTAATGCTGAGCAAAACACCAGTTCTAGAAAGATATTGGTGGAATTAACTGCCAACAAAAGTTACTAATGTAACTGTTACATATAAAAGCAATCAAGAGAAAGTGTGCAACATTGAAAGTGCCAGTGCTCATTAGAATGTTAAGGGCGTGGGTAATACCTAATTCAATATGAATGGATACACATTTCAGCATTTGTTTTTAAAGAGACTGAACAATAATAGTATAAATGCAAAGCTTATGTAATGTTGACATTAGAATTTAACCATGACTCGTGTTCATTCCAGATTTTATGGTAAATGTGACAGAGAGAAGTAAGATAATTATCTAAGTGATGAGGGTGTGTGGCAGGAATAGAACGCTTTGACCTGAACGATAGTGACTGCATAATTTAATCTAGCTTTGATTTTTCAAATGCTATTAAAAAAAAAAGAAGAAGCATAATGCTAGTCATTTGAGAATCATTCTGGTTCCCTGGCCGCTCAGTTCTAAGGCGGTATTTACCTCTGTGGACTACATATTCCCTTTCTACCCATGCTTTTCAATCTGGCCAGTACATCAAGGTCACCTGCGTGAGTTTATTCCTAAAGCAGGAGCTCTGAGGGCCCCCAAACCTGTAAATGATCCTCAGAAGTACATTAATCTCATTGCTTGCAGTAAAGAGTCAATCCATACGTTTCAAGAAGTAGGGAATTAGCTACTCTATTCAAAAATATGGCTGGGACGGAACAATGAGAACTATGAAAACCATATTCATTTCAACATTTCCAAAGGAAATCACAAAGATTCATACAAAGCAAAGAAGCGCAGACCATTAGTGATGTTTCAAAAAGAAACACTGACCACGAACAAACAAAATGTATACTACTGAAAGGCATAGTTTAAAATAGTAAATGATTAGATGTCAATCAAATGTCAATCAGCAGAGGTACGATCCAGCAAAATGTGATACCGCAATATCATCAAACAGTACCTAGCCATAAAAAGTTAATAGGTAATTTCTATTCTATATACTAACAAGCACAGTGAAGGGAAATTATTTGGTATAACTCCCCTACCCTTGATAGAGCTCTTCTAGTCTTTGGAACTCCCAACAAATGACAGAATGGGAGTATGCAAACTAGGTATAGAGGGGTCTAACTCTTTGATTGGTAAGTTTTGACATCCCACTGGGTATAAAGTGAGCCATCTCAGGGTCAAGAAGGGATCATTCCATAGTGGCCATCAATGAAACAGCATCACCAGTGGAGTGCCTGTGAGATCCGGCATGGAATGGCAAATGCAGCAGAGGCACCCGATGCTGCCGTATAGGGAACATGAGAAGGAGTGTCAGGCTTCCCAGCTCATGTAACAAGATTGAAGCCGGTGGGCCAGGTAGGCTGGATCAGAGAGAAACATACCTGTTGGCATGGGTACGGAGAGGTAGTGCTATGGACAAAACAACTCTATCCTTCACATTCTCTGACCTCCGTGTGTTGCTAACTTTCCTAATAAGCCTTCGTGATTGTGAGAACACTCTGAGTTCTGTGTGGCCATTGCAGTGGGTTATCAAACGCAGTAGAGAATTCGAGGGTAGGGGTGGGATGGTCGGTGTCAGAATAAGACAAAGAAGAATGGCAGGTGAAGGCATACTGACCTCTGCCTCATCTCATAGCAAACATTTGTGAGTACATGTGGAGGTGGACCCTGCATCACCCACAAAGAAAACAGAAGAGATCAGAAGTGGCCTCTCACCATTTTCTCATCAAGATAGAGTTAAGTGACCATTGAAGCCAAAGCCAGGTACAGATCATCATATAGTGTATCCGACAGATAATATCTGATACAAATACATGTTCATTGACATGTATTATATTCTTACCTATGAATAGAGCACCACGGGAAAGGATCACACGAATAATTCTTGCTTCTAGGGAGCAGAGCCTGGATGGAGGAGAAAGAGCCTTTGAACAATGGTAAGATGTTTTGATGTGCATGTATTTTCTTTAACATTTTTAAATTGATAAAATCTCCGGAGGAAATTCTAACAACTATCAGTAAAAGCCATTGTTATAGTAATTTGCCTAAAAAAATTTAGATAAAAGAAAATCACTTTATGTTAGTGGTTCTTTATTGTTTTTGTGCTGTGGACGCCTTTGTCAGTCTGGGGAAGCTGATGGATCTATTCTCTATAAATTTTTAATGATTTTAAAAGGATAAAGTAAATTGCATATAATCCTCAAGGAAATAAAATGTATTAAAATTAGTTATCAAAATATTTTAAATTATTAGCCCTAGCAGTGGGCCAAATATCAACTAGAATTTTATAATGGTGGTGAACATTAATTATATTTTGAGATATCTATAATAGCTCTTTTGTGATATAAGCACATATTTGATTTATTTTGATAGCAAGATCATAGGAATGCTTATACTCTGATTTGTTACCTAAGTGTAGAAAGTGCTACAATTCAGTTTAAAATAGAAAAAATATAGGACACCTTTTTTAAAAGATCCCTTCCAAATTTACAGACTATTTCTAATTAGGAACCCTTTGAAAATTTATGGAGTCCAAATGAAGAATGTCATTCTTTTAAGAGTCCCCTGGGCTAAAATTCATTCACATTCAAAATAAAAATGAAATGCTAACCTTTGTTATGAAGATTTCAGATTAGTAAGTAAAATGTTTCTGTAGATTTTTTTTCTGCACCCCAATTTATAATGTTCTTGGCATATTTATTTTCTTAAGATACAAAAGGCAGGAGATGGATCAGAAATACTAGGACATATCCCACTGTTGCCAGATTGACTAATGAAATGTTTGGCTGTTCCAATCCACCCAGAGGCAACTCACAAGACACGTTTAGCCAACTTCTTCTGAAAAGTCACGGTCATTGTAAAGCATAAGGAGTGAGGGCCCACCCTGGAACCAGTGGCGGGCTGCAGTTCATATTGGGTCAGCAGGACAGATACCCCATGTTTTGCTGCACTTGGCGAACTGCTTGTTAAATGGAATTTGCAACCAGAGTTCTCTCCACGGTGGCAGCGGTGCCGCGGCCCAATGTGGAAAGCACATGTTCGCATCCTTACTGTGTTTTCACCTCCATCTGCGCAGCAGCATATTGCAAGCAGCCATAGCAGTGTTCGTGCTACCCATAGATAGTAAACAATCAGACAGAACGGTACCTGGAACATGCATGTATTGATTTGATAATACGCAATATACTTTTGACAAAATACCACACCCTTATTCCCTTGCCTTTGTTTCTTCAGTAAGCAAATGCTATCCGGGAAAGGGGGAAAGTGCCAGCCAGAGGGTGACACACTCTCACTGGTCTCAGCTTTGTGCTACGCCCCACATTCCCACAGGATATTGTGCAGTTCCTGAAAGTGTTCAAAGAGCTAAACATATTGTCAGAACTACTGCTGTCGGTGCAGCAAAGAGAGGGCGCTTTCAAAGATGACCAGAATCTGCTCAGAGAAGCCGCCTGTTCCTCAGTTGACGCAGTCTATCAAACACAATGACCCCTGTCTACCTGGCCCACCTCTAGAGGAATGGGGCTCTAGTCCTAGAGTGAAAGATGGGGAAGACAAAGCACATGGCCGATGAGGAGCAGAGCCGAGCAAAGAGCATTGTGAGTGAGGACGCCAGTTGAGAAGCAATACGGAAATATCTGAACAGTTTTACTGTTTTTTGTCAGGTATTAGTTAATATTTTTCATTAATATTTTTAAAGTCATCACATAACCTAGTTTGTGTACCTCTATTATTGTTCTTATTTAACTATTAACTGTATGAAATAATAAAATACCTTTCAGAATATCTTTTTTTTTTGGTACTTAACATGGCCACTAGGACAGCAAACTTATGGTTAAATTATTTAAATTCACACCATTGCCAAAACTCATGGTTGGAATTAATTTGGGGGGACATGCGGGGTGATGTATTTAGACAATCTATTGATATTTAAAAATCTCCATCGATTACTCGGTGAATCTTTTCCAAGCAGACATACATTAATAGTGATTTTAGCTTCTTAAAATTTTTTTAAATAATACAACTTTTTCCCTTCTCTCAACTCCTACCCCAAATCAGTCAGTGGCATTTTTAACCAATTTTCTTTCTTTTCCCATTAAGCACAGATTCTTAGCCAGAATCCCTCACACTGCTCCATGCTGTCGCAGTTGCAGGTGATAACTGAACCCAGGGTCCTCCATTGATCTTAGAGCATCCACTCTCTGAATCCTGGAGCCTCTTGTTGTAAGAAACCACTTATGCACCAACGCCTCTGACTTTTAAACAATCCTTGCATCTTCCTTTTGTCTCAACTGTCAAAGCTGTTAACACTTTGAACCCTCTTTCCGTTGCAAGACGGCCACTTGAAAACCTTAATCAGTCAGAAAGTTGGTAAATGATACCTCCATGCTATCCATATTGAATGCCCATTACTTTTGGACATAGCACATTAACTGACTCATTAGCTATTTCAAACCATATGGACTTGGGTTTGGGCGGGTCATTTTGATAATATCCTGAGGTGAGTTTCCTAATTATTGCAATTACGTGATCTCAATCATGAGGCCAGTCACACAAAATAGTGTCGGTGCCTTTAGAATGGGTGTCAACGCACGCAGACAATGACTGAGATGAGCAACATGCTCTTTGGTTGTCCTACGTCCCTGGATACTCAAAAAGTAATGACTTGAAAAGTTCTGAGAAATCACCAGGAACAGTTTAAGAAATGTGGCATGCTACAGGACGTGACAATCGTGGATTGATGGCCCAGGGTTGAACGTGAGAGTTCTGTAGTGCCTTAATATTGATGTTATTTAGGCATCATGCTTCCAAGAAAAACCTTGTGTTTAAATCTTATGAAATAACTTTTAAAAAAAATCAGGGAAAGGAGCAAGTGTAAAAGCCATGTTGCTTAGTGGAAATCCTGGGTGGTATCAATGAAATAAATATGAGAGAGAAGTTCACATGCTGGGAAACAGCAGAAAGGCGGGCAGGCAAGGAAGGAAGAGAGTTAGCTTTGTTTTCAAGGGTCTGAAATGTGTGTGTTTTCGAGACCAAAACAGTCCATGTGTATTTGCAATCCCTACACTATACACCTGACTCTGTGAGCCTCATCGTGGGCAGTTTGAAACCACCAGCAGTCCCTCAGGAGAAGGACTGGGCTTTCTATTTCCATAGCAGTCGCAGTCTGTGAGTCAACATTGACTCAAGGGCAGCGAGTTTGGTTTTTGGCTTTGTGGGGGATGGCGGTTAGGGTTAGGGTTAGGGTCAGTCTATCCAAGGTGGCATCTTTGCTTCTTTCAAGGGTTCTTTTGCAGCAGATTTACAAAATGCATAGTTTTATTTCCTAACTTCTGCTTCCATAGGTAATGGTTGAATGTCCACATGTGAAATCTTTGACAACTCCAATCCTGTCTGCATTTACTGTGATGTTGCTTCTTGGGCCAGTGACTTTGAGAAAGTCAGCATGTGTCATTTGCATACCACAGGTTGTTAAGGCGTCCACCAACCCTGATGCCCCATCCATCCTTCTTCATAGTGTCCCTTGCTTGGTATTATTTGCACAACATACAGGTGGAATAAGTGTGGTGAAATGATACAACCTTGACAAATACTTTTTCTGATGTTAAACCATGCAATCAATATCCCCTGTTCTGTTGGAACAAGTGCCCTCTGGTTTATGTAGTTATCCTTGAGTGTTAGTCTGGGTGGACCAGAGAAACAAATGCAGAGACACTCATATGTGGGTAAGAAAGAGCTTTATGTACAAGAACAATTGAATCCCGAAAAAATATCCCAGCCCAGTCCAGATCAAGTCCAGAAGTCTGATATTAGCCCATAGGTCTGACACAAATCTATAAATTCCTCTTTGGACTCACGCAACACATACAATGATGCCTAATAAAGGAAGACACAGGTCAGTGGGTGAAAGGTCTTGTGGATCCAGTGGCAGTGGAAATATCTAAGTGCTGGCAGGAATCTCCACGGGGATCCTCCAACGCAGGACACTAGTGTAACTACATATGCCTTGTCAGCTGCAATGTCTCCCAGGGAGTGAGCCTGTGTCCTACCTCCAGAGAGCTATTTATCTCCTTAGCACCTCCAAATGATATCATCAAGCTGCGATCTGATTGACAGGCTACACTCCACCCTTCACTCTTAATCCTCTCAAACTGACAACAGGTAATATAATTACCACACCATGAGAGCAATGCACTTTTCTGGAAGCCACTATACTATGGTGGTAATGGGATTGGAATCCACTCAATGGCAGGGAGAGCGAGTGAGTGGCAGGTAAAGCCGCTGGAGGAAGAAGAGGTGGAGTGGGTGGGGCAGGGATAGTTTTAAGTCCATGTTGGGGCGAGGCAGCACAGAAGGCAGTCAGTGCTGAGGGGAAGAGAGCCACCGGGGTGAGTCTTAGGGAGACTGCTGACTGAAGAACACCAGTAGCATGAGGGTAGAGGGTGCGCCTGGCTCTCGGCCTGGCAGCATCTGCGCAGGACTTGTGACAGCAGAGCTGACGTTTTCACCCAGTTCCTCCACCACAGTGCTACAGCCACAGGAGTCCTGGCCACCTGACCCCTGCCTGTCCTGTACATAGTATGGTGTTTGCACAATGCCCATGTCACACAATGTCCTATTTCAGATTGTATTATGAACATTAGGGAATATCTATCCTAAGCTCTTAAGGTATCGCGTGACACTCAAGTAATGATTAAAACATGGTACTAAATTTAATTGGTTGATATGGCAGCAATGTTATGAGAAGGCTCAATAATTTCTGAAGCCAAGGCATGCCTTAAAAGATTCAAATTTAAAGACAAAAACATATATATTGCACTAGAAACCAAGTATGAATGTGTCCAATGGCCCTTCCATGACCTGCATGGGGTTGGGTTGTAGAATGGAAGCAGAAAGGCTGGGTGGTAAGACTTTCTGGATGGGGGACCCTCCACCCAACCCCTCCTTAGCTGAGCTATCTTGCCCTTGGTCCTGTGTTGCACTGAATATTCTATGAGATACAGTCGAGCAGCTCCTAGCCTAGGTCCATCTTCAAATTACCCATCTTCACATTCTGCCTCTGCTGTTCCCACACTGCGACCTTAAGCAAACTGCTAACCCTCTCAAAGTTCAGGCTTATCCACCTTAAAACAGGAGCAATAGTAGTGCTTATTGCACTGTTTCCTCTTTTAAATATTCAATGAGTTGGTGCACACACCCTGGTGCATCTTAATAGCTCTCTATGTGGTCAGCCATTATTGTTGCTAACACTGAGTGGTCTCCTTCTTCCACTCCACTTCTTAACAGGAACGCAAAGACAAATTTTAGAGTAAGTCCAAACTGATGAGTCATCGACCTGTGGAAAATCGCTGACGAATGTCTTCTGGTTCACCTTTTTGGCCCTAGGTCAGCCATCTCCTGGATGTCTTGCAGCTAGCCTTCCCTGTGCTAGACAGGCTGCTCTTCTTGGCGCAGCCATGGCTTCTCTTAGTATCTCACTTAGAGCTGACAGCCAAGGACTGAGCCCTGGACTGTTTCCTTAGATGGAGAGGATCTTCAAGCTGAATTAAGCATGCCCTTCTGTTCTGGAATGCTGGATCCTGAGAGCCCCCAGGTTGGTTCGGTTCACCAGAGGAAGAGTGCCCGTTGGGTGGCTTTTAGAGAAAAAGGTGAACTTCTGCTAGTGACATTCAACAAGCCTTTCATCTGATCTTTGTAGTTCACCGACTTTCCTGTTCATCTTTTGAAGCAGTGCTTCCTGTGTCTCACTTTTGCTCCCCTTCTTCTATCCCCTTTTCATCTAACTTAGATGGTGTACAAAGCGTTCATCACCTTGATAACAGTCTCCAGGATTTCAGTGCAGATGAGCACCTCTCAAGCATTAAGTAGTGTTCAATAAAACTATGTGCAAAGGAGATAACATGTGACTCTCCTGGGGGAATTTAGTACTGACTGTAAGTCTTCCTCCTTTCAATGTATGCTATCTCACGTGTTCTGAAACCTCGATATCTATTCCTTAGTGAGTCACTCCTGTCGACGAGATCAATGGGCATGTGTGTGTGGGTGTGTAAGACAGTCTAGGATTTAATTCATCTGACTAATTTGTATAGCACGAATATGACTTAGAGATTTATTTAAAGCAAGTTAACATGGCTCCTGAAGAATAACTATTTCCAACAAGCACTCCGATGACTGGGCAGCCAAGAAGAATAAGAGACACAATAATGTCGCACTCATGGATGAAGTGTTTCAATATTGGCATATGCAGCTTTTTAAAAGATGTGGTATGGTTACACGCTCCTTTTTTTAATGCATTGGTCTTAGTGG
The DNA here is from genome assembly GCF_050624435.1 of Tenrec ecaudatus. NCBI lineage: Eukaryota > Metazoa > Chordata > Mammalia > Afrosoricida > Tenrecidae > Tenrec > Tenrec ecaudatus. The sequence goes on from NC_134546.1 coordinate 4,107,818, forward strand.
AATTAAAGACCATGTAATAACTTCATTTTTATTTGCTAAAGGGTAAAAGGGAAACCTGTCATTGCTGCCAGTTGAAGGGATATGAATATATTGGTTTTAGTTAACCTATGTCTACATAGTATATAACTTTTATTTAAATAAAGTAGGGATCAGCTAAACAATAGCGCCATTTTTGTGCCAGTAAGAATGTCCTTCTCTTGCCAACGTTTCCCTCCCTAAGGAAGCTCCCTTCACTCCCTCACCCTCCAATCTGTGGGCACTAACCCAGGCTGTCCAGCAGCTCAGCAGAGAACTCTCACTGGAGACCACTGACAATCCAGAGTAGAATAGAAAGGCAGGTGTCTTTCAGGTCAACCTCATGGACATAGGTAAGGTATTCAGATTATAACCAGAGAAAGGCATCAGGAAAGAGTTGTCTTGAGGCGGCTAGAACAGAGTAAGGGCAGCAGCCATGGTTAACCATATAGGCTCTAGAATGACCAAATGTGCACTAACAGGAGAGTGAGTTTTCCTTACTCAACATAATCTCGACATTTCTTTCAGTTACATGTCAGTGATGGGAGTGTTAGTGGCTGGTGAAAAATTACAGAAAACATTAAACTATCTAGTTATCCAACTACAAAAATTATGCTTTTAAAAAATATCGGAGTGAATATATATAAATACTGACGCCAGAACACATAGAAATGGCGGCAGGATCTTCTTACAAGTATTCTGGACTAGAAAAAAGCACTAGCTCCATCTATAAAGCCCTCAGCAGGGAAACGGATTGACCCAGGGGCTGCAACAATGGGCGCACAAACACAACTGTGAAGATGGTACAAGATCAGGTGATGTTTCTTTCTGTTGACAGGGGGCAGCCGTGAGTCAGAACTGACGCGGGCGCCCAGCAAGCACCCCATGTGGGAGGGTGACCACGAAAAGGATAGATGGGAATCATTACATTAAATAAAGGGGGTGGGGTGACGCCTCTAAACATAAGCTTGCTTGTGATGGACATTGTCGTACTCGCGTAACTGGGGGAGGAAGAAAACATGGCTGGGACCTGCCGGGGAAGAAGCGCGTCGTAAGGAAGACAGTAACTCTCTGTTATTAGATAGCGCTCAACATCCCATAATCTAGGTATTTAATCTAGATAGAAAATGTCTGAATACCGCTCCTGGACTCACCAGCTATTTTTAGAATTTAGAGCAGGGGAAATTGTTTTTTATCTTGGGACTTCTATTGATCCCATTTTAATGCACTGCACTCCAGAGTGATAGTATATGAGGTGCCACTTGAGAAAGACAAGAAGGAACATCACTTCCTGCTCGTGTCCATAGTTGCTCTTTATGATGATGGCTATGGAGCAAGAGCTAGGAATATGAAAAAGATAAGCAGCTTCTTTCCGCGAGGGAGCCAGTGGGATAGTGTCTGGGCTCTCAAACCTCTTGGCAGTTACATTAAACCCAGAGGCAATTTGAGCTCCTTTAAAAAATGCCCTTAAGAATCCAGGACAGATAAACCTCTCAGGATCAATATTGAAAGTAGCGATACCAGGAGGGGAAGGGGGAAGGTGTGGGGAGTAAGGGGAAACGGATCACAATGATCTACATATAACCCCCTCCCAGGGGGACGGACAACAGAAAAGTGGGTGAAAGGAGATGTCAGACAGTGTAAGAGATGGCAAAAAAAATAATTGATAAATTATCAAGGGTTCATGAGGGAATGGGGAGGGAGGGGAAAAATGAAAAGCTGGTACCAAGGTTCAAGTAGAAAGAAAATGTTTTGAAAATGATGATGGTAATAAATGTAAAAATGTGCACAACAGAATGGATGGATATGTGGATTGTGATGAGAGTTTTATGAGTCCCCAATAAAATGATTTTTAAAAGAGGAGAAACACACACACACAATGTCCTTAGATCTTCTAGAGAGGATCAGAGATCTCACTGTAGTTAGTTATCCAATATCCAAAAGCCAGCTGAGAAGGCTATCTGCTAAATTTCCTTAAAATCCTTAAGAAATCTATAGAAACCGATCCCTGTTTTCTGTTTCTATCACAAGCTGAATGAAAGGGAAAAATAAAAGTCAAATGTCCAGGCATGAATGTTCAACATATTTGTTTCTCCAATTTCCTCCCACCTTCAGTATCCTCTATCAGACCGACATCGTCCATTTTTTCCCTGAGCCTTAAGTGAGTGTCCTCATGACTACTACTCGATCTAGACTCTCAGAGACCGCTGATTTCCCTGTCTCCTGTGGAGTAAATAGGACCCAACTTTTTCCACAATGATTTTTCACTATCTTTTCGGGGATTGATGGATGTGTTAAGGGATTCGCTACTGACTGAGCGCAGAGGAACAAAAGAGCATGGCTGTCATCATTTATGGGCACTTGCTCGTTTTCCTTTTCTTTTAATTACAGTCCTTTCTTATGGCCGCATTAAATTATTCAGATTGCTTTGGCATAAAGCACACATAGGCAGTCTCCGCTGTCTTACAGAATTTCTTAGGGTTCTGTTTGGGCCTGGTCTTCAGGAGAATGACTGCTGTTGTGATGGACTAAGATGAGCTCGTGGTCTACAGTTGTCTTTATGCAGCGGACTTTTCCTTGAGTACCAGGATGAACAAGATAAATCCTTACCTTCCCCCTAACAATACTTCCTGGTGTACCGAAGCCTCCCTCACAGCACATCCTCATTGTTGTTTGGTTATTATGTGAGCTGTAGAGCCATTGGAGTTTTAGACTCTCCTAGAGTCGAATTTTTGTCTGGTCTTGTCAACCAAAAACATCTTCAGAAGCCAGTTGTAAACCATTTTCACTGGTAATGCTTACTCCTTACTAAGGCAAATGTTAACCTGAGTCTCAGAGGTAACATTTATGGTTCCAGGCAAAAGCTCAAGATTTATCTCAAAAGAACATATTTGGAACAAAAGTTTAATTAAAACCTCAACTAAAGAAGAATTGATGCTATTTTGACCATCAAGTTCCAAGTTCATTTCAGGATCTTAGGTTTTCCAGGTCTTCCTACATACAGAAAAGAAATTATCACATAACTCAGATAAGAGTAAATGGAGATTACTTTATTACTGTGTGTGTTTTTTTGTTTTGTTGCTTGTTTTAAGTAGATTCCTGAGGCAAGAAGCCTCTTCTCTCCCAATGGCTAGAAAGCCATTTACAATCTCTCTGTTGTAAAGTTATGTTTCACTTAAGGTTTTCTAAGGACTATGCTAGGCTAGTCCTTTGCTTGGTGTTGGTGAAAAGCTTGGGCTCAATGAACAGGAGCACAGATGCCTGTGCTGATTCCCAGCTCTGATAACCTTAGTCACTTCTTGCTACTCAGCCTCTGACATTCTCTGGCGCACACACAACAGAAAGAAATGCTGTCATGATCCTGTGATCAGTTGCAGGTCACACCATGACAGACTTTTGGAAACAGGTGGCCAGGCCTTTATCCTGTCCCACCTTAGTCTGGAAGCTCTAGGGAACCTGTTCTGCATCATAGCTATTTGCACGCTTCCGTTGACAGACAGGTGTTAGTTGTGTTATGTCATAACCTTGACATAAACCCAGACTTTGACAACAACAACAAAAGGCAATTCCTTGTTTAATCATGCTATATTTCATAGGCTTATTTGATTGAATGCAATGAGAATAAAGATAGCAGGATGATAAGGGGAAGCTGGGGGGAGAAAGGGAGAATTGATCACAAGGATCAATATATAACTCCCTCCCTGGGGAATGAACAAGAGAAAAGTGGGTGAAGGGTGAGAAAAGATGATGTAAGATATGAAAATAATAGTCTATAACTTATTAAGGATTCATGAGGGAGGGAGGGAGGGAGAGAGGGAAACAAGGAGCTGAAATCAGGGGCTCAAGTAGAAAGAAAATGCTTTGAAAATGATAATAGCAACATTTGTACAAATGTGCTTGACACAATAGATGAATGTATTGATTGTGATAAGAGATGTAAGAGTCCCCAGTAAAAGTATTTAATAAAATTAATTTTTAAAAATTTAAAATTGAATGATATAGGAAGTATCAAAAGAAGACAGAAGGAAAACACAGAATTACTGAACCAAAAAGAACTAGTCAACATCCCTCCATTTCTAGAGATAGCATATGAACAAGGACCAATAACTGGTACTGAAAGAAGAAGCTGAAGGTGCACTGAAAGTCTGAGCCATCACCTTAGTCTTTGTGTCAGACACATGTGTGATCAAACCTTCAGATGATTCCAGCGCCCGGACTGCAAGTGAGGACCAGTCTGCAAATCTTCCTCATTAAAGCCCCAGACACAGATAAGCCATCCCCATAAGGCACCCTCTCCCAGCTCCTGACTCAGACTCTGTGAGTTTGCCCTTGGTGTTTTATGTTACTAGCCTTGAAATGGGGATCTTTGATGGTACGCGTTACGAGTTGGGCTGCTAACTGCAAGGCCAGTAGTTCAAACCCATCAGCTGCTACAAGGAAGAAAGATGAGTGGTTTTGTTCCTGTACAGAATGCATTTACAGCCTCAGAACCCCAAAGGAGCAGTTCGAGTGCGTGGTATAGGATCCCTGTGAGTCAGAATGGACTTGATGGAAATGAGGGAATCGGAGTGAGAGGCTTGGAGTCACTTGTTGGACTGAAATGGTCAACAAGAGAACAGGATACAGAGTTGAGAGTCCTCAGCACACACGATGTGTGTGAATGCCTTGGGATTAGATAAGATGAAGGCTGGCCAGGGTCTGTGCCCTGGGCAAGAGATGGAGCGGAGGAAGATGGAATAAAGTAAACTTAGAACAGGTAGTGAGCCAGGAGCACTGCAGGAAGGTAGAGTCACAAAAGTTATTATAAGACCATATGAATTTCAAGCAGTGGCTTTTTAATGGAATGAATTTGAGTATAATTACCAATGCCCTCTTTCCCCTCTGAGGTTGGAGGTGAAGGGGAGGGACGAAAATGAAACAAAAAATTATTGAAGTTTAGAGGTTAAACCAAGAGCAATTTATTGATTTTATATCATTTTATTGGGGGCTCTTACAGCTCTTATAACATTCAGATAACATCAATTGTATCAAGCATATTTTTACATATGTTGCCATCATTCTTTTCTAAACATTTACTTTTTATTTGAGCCTTGGTATCAGCTTGTGGTACTTACGTAAGTAATCTGGTGTCAATGAGGATTCAGAGTGAAGAAGGGGTGGAGTTTAACCTGTCAATCAGGTAGTAGCTTGATGGTGTCATTTGAAGGCACTAAGGAAATATATAGCTCATTGGAGGCGGGACACATGCTCACTCCCTGGGAGACATCATTGTGGAGAAGACACATGGAGAGGCTGGCACAACCAGACCTCTGGAGCCAGAGAAGCCACATGCAAACCCCTGTCAGTGCTGAGATGCTTACAACGCCACTAGATCCACAAGACTTCCCACCCTCTGATCTGTGATCTTCCTGCATTCAGCGTCATAGCAGGTGTTTTGTGAGTCTGAAGAGGATTTCATAGATTGGTATGGAACATATGGGCTAATATCGGACTTATGGACTTGATTTGGACTGGGCTGGGACATCTTGTCTATATATATATATATATATATATGTGTGTGTGTGTGTGTATATATATATATATATATATATATATATTTCTTACACACATATGAGTGTCTGGATTTGTTTCTCTAGTCTCCCCAGATGAACCCACAGCTCCTCTTTTTTCCCTCCCTCCCCTGCCCTTGTGATCCTTGATAAATTATAAATGATTATTGGTTTCATATCTTACACTGACCTGTCTCCCTTCACCCCTGTTTTGGGTACCAAGGGCAATTTTAAATATATTTGGAAATTATATTTAAAACTGTTATTTCAACATCAGGGTCCTCCAGCTGTCATTTCCTCATTTATTGTGAATGACAGCCGGGTGCATCCAATGTGTCAAGATCTAGGTGAGCGTAATTCGAGGCTCCCTTTCTACAATATCTTTGCATTTTCAGGAACTTTTGTTCTTTAATCAAAAAGTTAGTTCAAAAGGAGAAGTCTTTATTTTGTAGGAGAAAGGTCTGACGGACGGTCTGCTTCAGTAAACCCTGAAGGCTGCCTGTCTAACAAGATGGAGAATTAACTCATTGGCAGTGGTCAACTTTTAGTGTGTTATTCTGGATATATTTCCAATGCTGAGCTGGCCACCTTTCCTGACCCCTGTAGCTGCAGGGGTTGGCAACCAGCAAGCAGGTAGACTGAAGGTGAGTGGATACAGACAGGATGAATCTAAAGTCACCAGTGCACTGATGGCTTCTGGGATGGGCTACCTTATGGCAGGAGGCGAGGAGCCAGATGCGGGATGCAGATGCAGTAGACTAAGTGAGCTAGCTTCCTTACAGGGTCAGTCGCTGTTAAGAGCAGGCCACGCCCTCAGTGAACCTTCCCCTCGATGAGATCAAGGTCGTGGCCAGTTTGAGGAGGTGGCACAGCACCCTATTCTTCCCACAACTGCTTGGCTACTTCACAGAAGACCCCACCATGAAGTTGAACACGCTGGGTTAGAGCTTGTCTTGGGAGAATCCTGACACAGCCTGGTTGACATAAAACCTTTCATGGTGTACTTATCTCTGATTTGATCATGCGAACAAAAACTTTCCTTCAATTTATATACTCACTCGAACAAGTGAATCACCAGGAAATCAGAAGTTGTAATGATAGAAACCCAAACAACTTAACAGAATAGTAGACATCACCATCTCAAATGGTGTTTTGCTAACTCCACAAGCAGTAGCTCCTGAAGACCCTTCGCTCCAATCAACGCTCATCTTCATACTCTGTGGTTGATCTTGCTGCCTTTGTCTGTCTTGCTTCCTGCTCTCTCAACCCCGGAAAACTCCAAGAATTCCAATTTCATTTTTCAGTCTCCACATTCAGTTGTCTTTTCTAAGTGTCCCACAAAGGAAATTCCATTTTGTGGGTCGTGCTGTGGTTATGCGGCACCAGAAAAGAAATTCTAATGCAACTTAGAATTGTCTTTAACGGTTTCCCAGCTTGTGGATCTTCTACTAAAGGGTTCCTGGTCTATATTCTGAATACATATTTGAAAATACATTTCCTTGCCCAGGCTTTAGATATTTGAAGATAATGCTTTTTTCTGCCTCCATGCTTCATTGGCTGTGTCTAGAGCCCTGGATTTGGGTTATTTTGTCAGAACTCAGTAGTTTACACCATTTGCGATCTCTTATTTCTTATTGCAGAGAAAATAAGCCGAGACCCATCTAGATTTCAGGTAAGTAGATACTTTTACACATTTATTTTCCTTTACCTTTGAAGTTTAGGATCCATTTTTAAGTTATTGAAAAATTTTATAATATTGTCATCTAATAACTAATTTTTCTTCAGAAGTAAATTGAGTTTCTTTCCACTTTGGTTTATAATTTAGTGTCATAGTATTTATTTCCATCTTGATCAAATAAGGAGCCCTGGTGGTGCTGTCAGGTGAGCATTGAACTACTAGCCACAAGGTCAGCAGTTCAAACCCAGAGGTCACTCTGTGGAAGAATGAGGGGAGCATCCATTCCCATAAAGATTGACTGCCTCAGGACCCTGATAAACATAGGGATACTGTGAGTCAGAATTGACCCGATCACAATGAGTTTGGTTTTGATTCTTGATCAAAGATAATTTTTCCTTTTTTTTCTGGAACGTAGTCCATTAATCAAAAATAATGGAGCCTCACAGATGTTGATGTTCTAATCATAAGAACCTGTAACTGTGACTACGTGGGGCTTAAAGAGGTAGCTATGTTAAAGATATTCAGATGGGGCGGTCAACCCGGGTGACCTAATATAATGACAAAGATCCTTATCAGAGGGCAGCAGGTGAGTCCTAGAAAGACTGGATGATGCTATTGACATAAGTGTGAAGGCAGAAGGCAAGAGGATGGTTCAATCATGCCTGGAGCACTGTGAGAACCCCAATTGGAAAGACGTCTTGATTTTAGATGCCTGACCTCAGAAATGAAGAGATTCATTGTGTCCTGTTTCGATCACTGAGGTTGTGGTCATGAACTATAGCACCCATAGTAAAGTCATACAGGCTTTTTCGGTATGAATTCTTTAATTGAGCGCATCTACTTTAATTGCATATATGGAGCAAACAGCCTTTTAGGATACTCTTCTGTTTGTTGAATTAAAGAGTGGTAAATTTATTTTTAGAAGAAAGAAGTTTGATTATTTAAAACGAAGGAAGTAGTTTGAATATAGGATGTTTCCTCAAATGTAACAATTTCTCAGTTTGGTGAGCCACTGGCATAGGATGGTAACCATCCACCTTCTTGTCAGGAGGGAGCAGTCTCCGCTGAAGGGCACCAAGTCCGATAATGAGAGTCAGTGACCAAGGGGAAGACCCTCAGCAAGATGGACGGAGGCAGTGGTGCCGTGTGCACCTCGTAGGAGCAGCAGGGCTACATCCGGTTACACGAGACCTTTCTCCCAGTGCAAGCGGACACAACAGACCAGCTCACTGCGTGAGCTCAGCGAGGATAGCAGTGATTCCCTAATGCCTATTCCCTCCACCCGGCCGCGAGGTTTAAGACAGAGATTGGTTTCAACGAGATTCTATATTCAAACTGCAGAATATCTGAGTGAGTGAGTGAAGGCAAAGTGCAGTTTCTGGCTTCCCCAGGATCTGGACATTTTATCTGCCCCTCGTCCCCCTCCTGGGGAGCCCTGGTGGCATAATAGTTACATGTTAAGCCAATAACCACAAGGTCAGCAGTTCAAAACTACCAGCTCTCCGTGGGGGAAAGATGAGGTTTTCTATCCTATCAAGAGCTAGCATGCTACAAACCTCAGGGCCAGTTCTCCTCTATTTTCCATCTGTCACTAGAAGTTGGAATCGACTTGATGGCAGTGAGGTTTGGTTTTTTTAGACTCACTCCTTCAGTTCCCCTAATTCCCAGAGAGAGGAAGAATGCCACCTCCCATCTTTGTACTTCATTTCCACGACAGAGCTCAAGGAAAACTGACATGAGATGTATTTTTCTCTTCGGTTATTCAGAAATCTTCGTTGAAGAATGAAGTACTTGGTATATGTCAGTGGGCCAAAAACTGGTTTCCCTTTGTTGACAGAGATGTCAAACTTTGAAATCCAGCACTAGGCTACTACACTGCTGGAAACAAATATCTGAAACATGCTCTCATCTTGTCAACTATCTCCATGAACTATTTTAACAGACCACAGGTTGGCTCTCCTTCTCTGTCTCACCTTTCCATCACAAAGAAATGAAAGTCTTCAGAGGAGCAGTCCGTGCTGAAGAGGAATAGCGCTCAGCCTTTGGACTCCCTGGAACAACCCGGCAAAACCACTGTGACCACGGAACGCCACGCCTTTCTTCTTGGCCACAGCAGTGAACTCGCACGATGAGTGTCAAGATCCCGCGGCCCGGACGTTTGGTTCGTACAGCCTGGAGTGTTCTTTTCTTTTGCTTCAGGTCTCCTGTATTTGGTATGGCCACCGGTCCCAGCAACAAAATAACGCAGAAGCAAGAGCACCTGAGCTTGAAGGTTCTAGTTCTAGTTCAGGGCAGAGAGAAAGGCTCTACAATGAAGCGGATTACAGACATGTGGGTGAAGGGAGACAATAGACAGTGTAAGATATGGAAAAAAATAACAATATATAATCAGTCAAAGATTCATCAGCCCTTGGTATAATCTCCATTTGCCCCCCTGATGAATTAAAAAATAGAAATATAAAGTGTAAGTAGGGAAAAACATATGAACAAGCTCCTTGAGGCCCTACAGTGCCAAAAATCTGGTCTGATCCCTATAGACGAGGTTATTCTCTTGACGATAGCATACTTGGGTTTCACCTTTCCCTCTAACATCTCCACATTTCAGAGGGTGATCAGGAGTGGCCAGTCAGTATGTTCTCTACTACATCATAGATGCAGTACTCATTCAAAAGAGGATGCTCAACATTGATACTCCATGCTTTGCTTTGGTATAGTTTCATCTGTACTGTGTTTACCAGAAATGCTTCCAGATTTCTCATAGTCAGTACTCCTCTCTACTTTCCACTGCTAAAGCAGACTCGTTTCCCTCTGTTCTTCCCCTGCTCTTAAATATGTTTTATTGGGAATTTTGGAATAGGGAGATAAAAAACGTTGTGCTCTTGTGATTATCTTGCCCGGAAGCTTCCAGGGATTTTATTGCCAAACTGTGGCACCCTCTGATCCCTTACTTTCTGTCTTGCCTGCATCTCATTTTAATAGGACATAGGTTGACTCTGATCCCTTACTTTCTGTTTTTCCTACATATATATGCCAGTTTATTTTTGTTATGGGTGGAAATTTCACTCCAGGAAATTATCGTGTGAATTAAATTCAAGTGTATACATGTACCACGCAACACCCTCTAATATATTGTCCAGGTAGCTTCAGAGGAAGATTTCATGACTCTGGTAACATTTGGATTTCACAGTTGATGGAGCACTTGTGAAATGAATCAGCAGCTATGAACACTTCACACTGTTGAGTCTCTCCAATATGCTGGCATTTGAATATTCATCACCCCTATCAAATCAGCACAGCATTGCTAACACCATTTCTAAGGAATAGGGCTTCTGGAGCCTTCCTCTCCATAACTTAGGAGAAAAGGGAGCAAGCTGCATGAAGTATGAAAACGTGCTAGAATAGCTCCATTTTAAAAGTGAATTCCAGTGGCATCAGATGAAGCCCAGTCATATGTGTGTGAACACATTAAGCCCTCAGGTATGGGTACCATGAAGGTGTAAAACAGGATGACAGAGCCAAAAAAGCACTGTACTCAAAATAGAGTTTTTAAAATTTTGAAGTGTATCATTGGAGAGTAAAATTAAAGCTGGAAAACCTTTCAACACTAGCTAGGATTGCTACGCATTAGAATGATTTCTTTCTGGGATATAAAAAGACTGTTCCTCAGCTTCTCTCCTCCAAATAGATATGACAGACCTAGGACACTGCTTACAACTAATGGTAAATGATTGTCAAGTTTTCTTCCTGAAGGCACCTGCCATTCAGAACAAGCAGACCCGATTGTCTGTCCTGCCATATGTGGGGCTCACTCCCTGCTGTTAGAGACAGTGGATTGCTTCCCCTGAAAGTTTAGACTAGTCTCCAGCTCAAGGACAATCAAGGTTAGGCTGCCATCCAGAATCTAGAATCTTCCCATCTTGTCACATGCATACCCCCAGTCCCTCCCCTTCCTATTTCATTTATACCCTTAGATCTCCCCCTCTCATTACTGTATTACCTATAGTACAACCCCTTCCAATGACATATGTCTTTACCTATAATTAGGGGGCTTGCACGCCCCAAAAGATATATCAACCTTGGTTAGAAATAAATTTCTCTCCTTCCCTCTGACCGCGCTGTGCGCAGACCTGGCTGATGAGATCATGACGTCCAGGTTAGCATGCTACTATGACTCCTTTATTTTACTTTCTTCTATTACTCCTATCTTCTGTGACTTTACTATAATCTTTATAGATATTTTAACCGTACAATTACGCTTACCAGACCCGTGATTTGTTGTGGGGGCTGGCATCCCCCACAATTTCTTAAAGGTGGCTTAAAAATATTTTCTCAAAGACTCTTGAAAAATGGCCTTTTGTCTTCTCCTTATCTGTCTTAGACAAACAAAGTATATTAGTAATTTGATCCTATTACTTCTTTAATGAGTCCTAATAATATGACATTTCCCCGCATCTCATACTGGGGTTAAGGAGGGAAGGAAGCACAAGCAACATCACATTGCCTTTTCCACAAAGAAAAGAAAGTATTTTTGATGTAACAATACTACTTTCCATGGTATACTTTGAAAATAAAATGTAAGTATATATACATACATATATGTTAAGCTACAAAGTACCTACATTCTATTTAGTAGCTAATTACCTTCCCCTTAGAACTATTTTGAGAACAAAGGTGGCAGAATGTTGGTGGGCATAGCATTAATTTCATTGCACCAAAAACAGACATGTGACTTTTTCTTTGTTGTAGTAAGTAAACTATTTCAGAGATTTAAAATAAAATATTCATATACTCCCTGTGGCAGTTCCATAATCTCCTGTCAACTTGCAAAGGGGTGGAGTCTAGCCTGTCAATCAGGTCTCAGCTTGATGACCTCACATGGGGGGGCAATAGAGATAAATAGCTGACTGGAGGCCAGATACCCACAGACACTCTGCTTGTCTTCCTGCTGACAAGCCAGAGGGAGACCCCTATAGAACCACTACCCTGGAGTTGGGAGCCATATGGAGACGCACGCCAGTGCTGAGATACTACCACTGCCACTGTATCCACAAGACTTTCCACCCACAAGCCTATGATCTTCCTGCATTCAGAATCATTGCATGTGCTATGAGAGTCTGAAGAGGAAATTATAGACTGGTATCGGACATGTGAGCTAATATCAGACTTATGAACTTGATTAGGACTGGGCTGGGATGTTTTCTTAATATAAAATTACTATTTGATATAAAGCTCTCATACACATATGAGTTTCTCTGGATTTGTTTCTCTAGTTAACCCAGCCTAACACACCTCCTCACCCTTCTTTTCCTATGTTCAAACCAAATTCAGCTTATTTGTATACTCACAGAGAGGGTGTTGAAGGTACCATCCTGATACTGATTGCTGCAGGTCATCTCAGAATGTGATAGTTAAGATTTCTGTGCCAACATGGCTCTTGTAGGAACATGTGCGCAGAGTTTAACCTGTCAATCAAGTCATAGCATGATTGGAGGGTGACCGAGATAAATGGCTTTCCAATGCTGACCTCCCTCTCTTCTCCATGGAGACGGATCTCTCTCTCTCTCTCTCTCTCTCTCTCTCTCTCTCTCTCTCTCTCTCTCTCTCTCTCTCTCTGATTTCACCTTCCTGTTGACAAGATCTGCAAGAGCCCCGGAGGTGCTTCTACTGCCACTGGATCCACAAGACCTTTTACCCACCAGCCTGTGATCCTTCTGCATTTTGCATCATTGCAGTGAGTCTGAAGTGGCATTTGTGGACTAATATTAGACTTATGGGCTAATATCAGACTTAGGGACTTGATCTGGACTGGGCTGGGGTATTTTCTTAATACACAGTTACTCATTGATATAAAGCTCTTTGTTATATATATTTATCTGGATTTATCTAGTTAACCTGGATTAACACACACTCATAGGAAGGATAAATATATAAAACTACCCAAGTAAATATAAAAATAGAATGTGGTGTCTAAATGTTTCATAATTGTGTGTGTGGTGAGATGCTATTGAGTCAGACCTCAATAATTCAGGGTGACCCCTTGTGTTACAAAGCAGAAGTATCCCATAAGGTTCCCTTGATTGTAATTTGTAGGGAAGCAATTTGCCAGGCCTCCCCCAGAATCTCAGGGTAAACACCCCAAACCCTAGGTTTGCAGCAGATCATAAACTGCTTCCTCAAACCAGGCTCCTCCTTGTGTTAGTTTGGTTTGGCTAGAGAAACAAATTCATAGACACTCATATGTGTGTTAAGAAAACTTCATATCACTGACCAAGTGTACATTGAGAAAACATCTTAGCCCAGTCCAAACCAAGTCCATAAGTCCGATATTAGCCCATATATTCAATACCAATCTATACATTTCTCTTCAGACTCACACAACATATGTAATGACACCAAATACAGGAAGATCACAGGCCAGTCGGTGGAAAGTCTTGTGTATACAGTGGTGGTAGAAGCATCTCAGCACTGGTGTGGGTCTCCACGAGGCTCCTCCAGCTCCAGGGCTCTGCCTCTATCGGCATAGCTAAATGTGGCTTGCCAACAGGAATGTCTTGCAGGGAGATGAAGCAGAGAGAGTGTGTCCCGCCCCCAGGGAGGAATACTGGAGTACCCAGAATCCTCAGGAGAAGGCCATGCCCACACAGAGGACTCATTGGCTATGGGCTGATTGACAGGATAGACTCCACCCCTTTGCAAGTACACAGATTATGAAGCTGCCACGCTAATCTAAAGAACATGTTGTTGAGTTCCACGTGTCCATCCCACGTGAGCAGGTGGTGTTAGCCTTCTCAAATTTCCAGTAGCTCTCCATCTTGCTATTGTAGAACTGTCCAATAAAATTTTCTATGATGAGGAAAGCATTCTGTAAGCTACACTGTCCAGTAGGGTAGAGACTAGCCACTGCTGATTGACTATTAACTACTGGAAACATGAGTAGAGAAACTGAGGTGCAAATTTTTAAATTTGATTTCATTTTAATTAGATTACATGCACACGGCCACATGTCGGTAGTGGCTAGTATCCTAGAAGACACAATTCTATAGTATCAAGTTTATATTTCTTATTAAACATCTAAGATTATCATTTTAATGAGTTTAATCTCAGATCACCTCAACTCTTAGGATTCACTCTTAAATCCTAAGAGTGAAAACTGAAGGGCACTCTTAAAAATCTGTTTATTTTCTGTGAAAATATCCCAAGGGTATTTCTGACCCTTGTTCCAGAAGCATTTAGAAGAAAAGTTGTGGGAAACAGAGCCCAAACTCCCCCTAGAGGGCTAAGTACTTTTGAAGGGCTAGGCCAATAGCTGAGACTCCTCCCAGGATCATTAATATCTTGGAGGAGATTTACTAGGGTAGATCTTTACCACTTTTCACCCTTTCAAATAAAACAATGTGTCTTCAGCATAATGTTTTCCCTTTGGCCAATAAAGATACTGTCTTCAGAAAAAGATGTAATTGATGAAAAGAAAAATTCTGGCTGATGAGCAAACTGTAGAAGATTGATAATACATAGCATAGCAAATATTCAGTCCATAGGCATATACAAACAGTTGCTGGTTTGCGATATAGTTCCAGTCTCTTGCAAATTGGTTAGTACTTAAGTAGAAATAGCTCATGTTAATACACACACACATGCACACACACACACACACACAGTAATTGACTCTTGCGTGAGACTGGGTTGACTAGAGAAGCAAATGCAGTAACACTCATGTATGTGTAAGAAAGAGCTTTATGTCAATAAATAATTATATATCAAGAACACATCCCAGCCAGTTCAATTCAAGTACCAAGTCTGATACTAGTCCATAAGTCCTTCTTTAGACTCGTACAGCCACATGCAATGATGCCGAATGCAGGAAGATCGCAAGTCGGTGCATGCAAAGTCATGAGGATCTTAGGTTGGTAGAAACATGACAGGGCTCCAGGCGGCAAGCAGGAAGGTCAAGACAGAGAAAAAGAGGGAGGTTCCCGGGCCCTTCTTATGAGAAGGCCACATCCACAAGGAGGCCCCTGACTGACAGGTTGAATTCCACCCCTACACTTTTAGATATCTTCAAGTTGACCTGAAATTATAGAACTACCACACCTTGTCTTATCAGTTACTTTATCGTACAGCAAATCATAAAATTGAATATCTATGAGTGTACACACTGCAACATACTACGAATGATAAGATATGTTACCAAGAAAAGAAAATGGATGTGTGGTTTGTCATACTGGGATAAGTTGTGGCAGACAGTGCTCTGAACCTGGGGAAATAAGATGGATAAAAATGTATGCATTAATTTCTGTTTGTAATCAAGTTTAAGATGACTAAATGCATACCTAAAGGAAAATAGTTCATTTATGATATATCCAGACTGAAATTGAACCCATGTCATCCACATCGAAGGCAAGAATTCTATCCCTGAACCAATAACAATACGCTATGGAATATTAGAAAACATTTAAAAATAGAATATGGTAAAATAATTATGTACTGATGCAAACTGAGGAGAGCCAAGATACTTTTCACTGATCAAAATTGATTTGTGGAATCCCAGTGAAGTATTATTCCATGTATGTGAAAATAGTAAATAAAACCATCATGCCTTTCTGTGGCGTGGTGGGTTAAGCACTGAGCTGCTAACTGCAGGGTGGGTGGTTCAAACCCACTACCTCTCTGCAGGAGAAAAGTGAGGCTGTCTCATGTTTCCTCTATAGACAGTCTCAGAAACCCTAAGGGGCCGGTCTGCTGTGTTTGGTGGGATCACTGCAAGTTGGAATTGACTTGATGGTTTTGATTCATATAACTTGAAGAATGGTTAAAGGTCTTGTTTTTTAACCAAAAGGTGCCAGTTTGAGCTCTTCGTTCCAGAAAGATGTGACGGAGTGTCCTTCAGGACAGAATGCTCATCTTTTCTTCTGCCTTTTCTACGTTGTTCTCTCCCTCATGGTTCTCGTTCATTTCAGGATCAATTTGTTGACTTCCCGAGATCCTTTTCCATCCTGCCCCAGTTCAGTAGCTCAATGGACAGACATACTGCAGACTCGGCGGTTGGTGCCTACTTGTTGAACTGGTCATTTCGAGGTGGGAGAGCAGGAGAGGGAACAGGAACTTGTCATGTTTTTAATTAGAAAAACAAAACAATAATATACTATACATACTATGATTGTCTGGAGCCTAGTGGCATCACAAGTTACATGTTAGGCTGCTAACCTTAAGGTGAGCAGTTTGAGACCACTAGCTGCTCCACAAGAGAAAGGTGGGGCTTTTTATTCCCATGAAGATTTGTGGTCTCAGCAACCTTTAGGGGCAGTTCCACTGTGTCTTATAAGGTTACTCTGAGTTGGAATTGACTGACGGCAGTAAGTTTGGTTTAATGATTACTTGAGAAGCCCTGATGGGGTAGTGGGTTATGTGTTCAGCTGCTAACCACAGGTCAGCAGTTAGAAACCACCAGCTACTTCATGGGAGAAAAGTAAAGCTTGCTACTATCATAAACATGTATCATTACAGAAATCCACCAGAGTAGCTCTACTCTCTCTGAGATGGTTGCTATGGCAGCGTTTTGTTGTTGTTTTTGATGAGTGTCAGAAAGGAATTCTAGTGGCACTGGGGGATCAGCACTGGACTGCCAACTAGAAAATCTACAGTTCAAAACCCACCAGCTGCTCCTCAAGAGGAAGATGAGTGTCTGGCCTGTATAGATGTATAGCCTTGGAAACTCTACATGGACCCGAGGAGCTGCAATGAACACATTGGCAGTGGGATTTGCTTGGTTTACGATGCACTGTGTGATGGTTAGTATTATGTGTCGATTTGCTGTGGTCATGATTCCTAGTATTGCACGACTGTCTTCTATTTCGTGAGCTAAGCATTTGCATTGTGTGATACAATGTCATTATCATCCATTTTACTTGTAAATCCTAACCTCTCTAAGACAGTGAGTCAGGATTCGTGTGGAGGGTATTTTGAGTTACTGTCTTACAAGAGGGCTTTATTCCAGTCAGATGCTACTTCAAGTCACACCCTTATCCTAATCTGTGGGTGTCTTCCTGGAGGTGTATCCGATTCCATGCTTCTAAAAGTTCATGGAAAAATAGCATTAAAAGATAAGGAATTTTTTCCCCACAAACTTTTGCCAACAGGGCATGTATCTTGTAGCCTGCTGTTTGTGGGATTCCCCAACTTCCCCAACTTCATGGGAAACAGCATGCTATCTGATTTGCTGGTTGTGGATTTGTCATCACCAGCAACCATATGGATCAAAAGAAGCCTGCACTCTGACCCCTGACCCACAGATTTGGGCCTTTCAGCCTCGATAACACCTGAGCCATTTACTTGAGAAATTCAATTATCTAACTACTTATCTATTGTCTTCATCCAGGTAGATTAGAGAAACAAATTCACAGACACTTCTATGTGTATAAGAAAGAGCTTTATATAAAAGAGCAATTAAATATTGAGGAAAATTCCTAGCCCAGTCCAGATCTAGTACGTAAGTCTGATATTAGCCCATATGTCTGATACCAATTTACAAAGTCCTCTTCAGATTCACAAAACACATGTAATGACGCCGAAATGCAGGAAGATCACAGACCAGTGGGTGGGAAGTCTTGTGGATCCAGTGACATTGTAAGCATCTCAGTGCTGGCAGTAGTCTCCTTGTGGCTCCTCCAGCTCAAGGCACTGGTGTAGTTCCATGTGTCTTGTCAGCTGCATTGTCTCCCAGGGAGTGAGCCAAGGGAGAGGGTGTGTCTCTCAAATCCAAGAAGGAATATCAGAGTTCCCAGAATCCTCATGAAAAGGCCATACCCACACAGAGGCCTCATTGGCTATGACCTGATTGACAGACTAGACTCCATCCCTTTAATTTTAATCCTCTCAAATTGACAAACGATTATATAACTACGACATCTATCTATCTATCTATCATGGTTTATTTATCTATCTATTATCTATCATTTATTTGTCTATGCCAGTGGTTCTCAACCTGTGGGTTGTGACCCCTTTGGGGGGTCAAAGACCCTTTCACAGGGGTCACCTAAGATCATTGGAAAACACTTATTTCTGATGATCTTAGGAACTGAAACACTCCTCCTCTGTGCCCACATACGAGTACCCAGCATGAAGAGTGTTACCCATGCTACACCATGCTTTAAGATAAAATTTCATTTATTTGTAATTAGAAATAAATATTTCATAATATATAATTACATATTGTTTCGTGATTAATCACGCTGCTTTAATTACAGTCAATTTGTAACAATGAAAATACAGCCTGCATATTAGATATTTACATTACGATTCATAACAGTAGAAAATTAGAGTTACGAAGTAGCAACAAGAATAATGTTATGGTTGGGGTCACCAACATGAGGAACTGTATGAAAGGGTGGCGGCATTAGGAAGGTTGAGAACCTACACAACTCGCTGGTTTTGCTTCTCAGGAGTATCCAGCCTTAGATTGAAACTACAGAAAAAATAACAACCTTCTATGGGAATAAAACTATTTGGTGGTGGTTGTTAGATGCCATGGAGTAGGTTCTGGCCCATGGCCACCTTATGCATGGTTCTGCACCAGCCTCTCAATTGTTCAAATGCCTCCATTCACGTCCATTGCCTGAACCACTCGGCCACGACTACAGGACAGCCTCAGTTCACTCTAGCAGTTACTGCGCCCACCCATCTCGTTGAGGGCCTTCCTCTTTCCTGCTGCTCCTCTAGCTTACCAAACCATGTTTTCCTTCTCCAGGGGCTGGTCTTTCTTGACAATGTAAGATGATGAAGCCTTGCCATCTTGCCTCTAAGGAGCACTCTCGCCGTACTTCTTCAGAGACAGATCAGTTTGTCTGTGGTATTTTCAGTATTCTTTGCCCGCACCACAATTCAAACGCATCAGTTCTTCTTTGGTCTTCCTTATTCAGTGTTTACCTTTCACATGCATATGAGGAAATTGAAAATGCCATGGCTTGAGTTAGCCACCCTTAATTCTCAAGGTAACAAACGTACTTTTCAATACTCTTAAGAGGTATTGTGCAGCAAATTTACCAAATGCAACCCACTTTGTGATCTCTTGACTGGTGCCTCCATGAAAACTGATTGTCAATCCAAGCAAGACAAAAGTCTTGACGTCAATCTTTTCTCCATTTATCATGATGTGATCTATTGGTCTAGTTCTGAGGATTTTGGTCTTCTTTACACTGAGACTTAATAGATACTGAAGGCTGCACTCCGCAATCAGCAAGTGCTTCAAGTCCTCCTCACTTTTAGCAAGCAAGGTTGTTTCATCTGCATATTGCCGGTTGTTACTAAGCCTTCCCCCAATCCTGGTCCTACATTCTTCTTCATATAATCCAGCTTCTCTAATGACTTGCTCAGCACACAGGTTGAATAAGTATGATGAGAGGATGCAACTCTGATGTACATCTTTCCTGATCTTAAACCATACAGAATGCCTTCGTTTCCTGCACAACTGCCGTTTGCTCCGCATCCAGGTTGGGCAGTTCCAAAGTATCTACAGGGCTTATTTTTGGAGTGTTTCTCTTGGAGCAGATGCCACCTCTTTCTACTTTTTGGTATTTTCTCCATTACTTAAACATAAGCATGTCCTTCATATTAACTAGACAAACAGAGTAGCCCAGGTGCT
This sequence comes from Tenrec ecaudatus, assembly GCF_050624435.1. NCBI lineage: Eukaryota > Metazoa > Chordata > Mammalia > Afrosoricida > Tenrecidae > Tenrec > Tenrec ecaudatus. The sequence continues at coordinate 4,127,697 of NC_134546.1, forward strand.
GTGGTGGGCTGTGTGTTGGTCGATAGTCGCAGGTTCACACCGCCCAGCAGCTGCACTGGGAGGATAAGGCTCGCTGCCGCACGACAGACGTACAGACCCAGAAACCCACGGGGGTAGTTCCACTCATGCCGCAGGGTCACGATGTGTTGGAATCAACTCAATGGAAGTGAGATTTTATTTGTTTGATACTTAAATATCGGCATGCCTTAAGATTTTAGATAACTGTCCCAGCTTGAGTCTACATTTTTGCTCACTTCTAACTTTAGAAACATTTGAAATACAGTTAAGAAAACAAGGCGCGTCCAGTGTGATGAAGTGAGTGTAACAAAAGGAGACGTCCAGAAGTCAAAATTTGTTTTAAAACTTTTCTGATGTTCTAAGGACCAACTAATGTGAATAAAATGTGGTGTCCATCACTTGCTTTCAACCCTGTAGTAAACTTTTGAATTTGGCTGAGATCTTTAAGAAAATTGGAAATCAACAGCTTATACTACAAACTACTAACTTCTGAAGTGAAGTGAATAAAAACATATAGATAATTGAGACATTTTATGACCAAATGGGCAAGAGTGTCCTTTTTCTTCATTGCCCACCAATCTCAGGACTTAACTTGAGCATCTACAGGATTCCAGAGGACGCAGGTTTGACCTTGCAGGTCACAGGGTGGGAGGAGCAGAGTTGTCTGGTCTCGGGCAGGTAGAAGCACTAACCACCCTCCCACCTCCTTTCTCAGGGAGTCATGTGTCAACAATGGATATCAACATAGGTCCATAGGAGGAGGGAGAAAATGACAGGCTTACTTGAGAGCACATCTGAGCTGGTCCTTGGGGGATGATTGAAGATATTTAGGGCGTAGAGAGTTCCTTTCAGGTCCTCAGAAGGGTGGTGTTGCATGTGCATAAAAGGAATGCCTAAAAGCACGAGCTGACTTGACAAATGGTGAAACGGTTTCTTGTAACTCCTCTGAATACATCATTAACTCTATTCTTGCTAACCACCCAGCTTGTTGAAAAAGCATCTGATCACTCCTTTTTCCCCTTTCCAGCTCATTAACACACACACACACACACACACACACACACAACAGGCATGTTAGTTGGGGAAAAGAGGATATAAAATGCCTTTACAGCCTTATTAATCATCAACCCTTTCCGATTCTAGGGCAACGACCAGGGAAGGATGAACATCACTCTGATGAGCCAGATATTAGATTGTAAAACACTCAGTTTAATTTATCTTTTCTTTAATTAAATGGGGGTTTACATTTAAGGTCTTCAACTTGAATTCAATAGTTTAACTACTAATCAATCCTACTTCCAATAGTTTACCTTTCCCCCTGCTCCTTGATTTCTCTTCTCCCTCTTGTGGTCTACTAGCTTCCATTTCACCTCTAATACCCATAAAAATGGTTAGTTTTTTGTTGGAGCCATTCATCATGGATGGAACTGTGTCCACCAAAATAGGGGCCTGCTTGGCTAGGTCAGGATTCTCAGTGGTTTGGAAGTTATGTTATGATACAGTTTGGTAGTGATCTAAAGTTGTGATCATCATCTTGATGTGGTATGATGTGATATCATTATCCTGCATTTGGGTTGTGTAGTAAATTCTGACACCTAGGGCTTGCCGAGACAGGATTAGGTTAGACTAAAGATGATTAGGTCGTGGTTGCTAGGTTACTGAGGGAAGAGTGGCATGGAATACATCACCCTTACCAAAATCACTGCCTTGACCTAAAAGGAATTTCCCCGGAGTGTGGCTTGCATAACACATTAGCTCACAAAAGATAAAGGGGGAGAGAAATGAGTACAGAGAGACAGGGACCTCAGGACAAAGAACAAAGAGCCTGGGGTACAGTGCATTCTCTGGACCAAGAGTGCTCATACTGAGAACCTCCTTGACCCAATAGAAGATTGATGCCAAGACACATGGAGCTCTCTGAGGGACACGGGCCTGCAGACGTTGAAAGGAGGCACAGACTGTCCTTCAGAGCTGTCAGAGAGAGAAAGCTTTCCCCTGGAGCTAGTACCGTGAAGTCAGACTTCCAGTATTCGAAGCAGAGCCCTGGTGGCACAGTGGATACACTCTGGACTACTAGCCTCAGTGCACAGCTGCTCTGCAGAAGATAAGGCTTTCTTCACCCGTAAAGAGTTCAAGTCTTAGAAACCTACAGGGGCAGTTCTAGCCTATCCTATGGGATCACTATGAGTCAGAACGACCCCATGGCAACGAGAGTCTGCTAAACCGTGAAAGAATAAATTTGTTTACGAAACCATCCATTTGTGGTGTATCTGTTAGTGTATCACTGCATAATGAAGACACCACTTTAAGGGTTTCGCAGCACCTGCTTCTTGGAAGGAGCCCTGATAGTACTGCTGGGCTGCTGCCTGCAAGGCTGATGGTTCAAACCCACCAGCGACATTGCAGGAGGAAGCTACCTGCTTCCTTGAAACTTTATGGCCTCAGAAACCTGATAGAGGGTCCTTATGAGCCACAATCAAACCATGGGTAGTGAAGTTCGCAATTATTTATTTATGTATGTAGGCATATATGTTCTGTGAACTCAAGTTAGAATCCATGTGCAAGTTAGAATGCGGCCAAGAAAGCCCTCCTATGTGTGTGCAGGCATAGCTTCTTCAGAGTCTGTGGGGTCTATTAAAATAGCTGGTGTTAAACCCTGATTTCCCAGTGTTTGTCCTGATGATTCAGCCTATAGCATTTGTATAGTTAGATTCTCTTTTCCTTCTTATTTCCCATCATATTCATTCAGAAAGAATTCTTTCACTAGTTCCAAAATTTGTATTTCTATATTCTGTCAGTTTTCATCTTGAAACATACACACAGCAATATGCTCTGAATCATAAAATTCTGCATTAAATCCTAACACTTAAAAAAGAAGAAAACATATTCTCAATATAGGTTTACCTGAACTTCTGTTCCCATTTCTATTCAGCCCAAATTTACTAACATTTTAAATTCATTGGCACTTAGGGAACTTCAAACTTTATCTGTCATGACAGTGTTGGTTTAAAGAACCAGAGAAACCAATGTAAATGACTTAAGTAGGAAGCGCATTTAATTCACGAGTGAAGGTGTAAAGGATGGTGGCATTGGGGTTAGATCAGCACTGCGGTCCAGAAATGGCCTCATAGACATATGTTCATCACATCTGCAAGCTCTACTCTGAAATAATTTCAACTGAGGCACAATTTACTTAAAACAATATATCAATTAAAAAGGTCTGATTAGCTGAATTATGACAAATGTAACTACCATCACTGAATAATTAAGGAAGACTGAAGAGGAACCAATGTGTTTGAATTGTGGTGCTGGCAAAGAATACTGAAAGTGCCACGGGCTGACAAAAGGTCAAATACATCAATCTGTCTCAGAAAAAGCATCGTCAGCACGCTCCACGGGGGCACGGATGGCAAGACTTCCTCTCACACATTGAGGACATGTTGTCACGAGAGACCAGTCCCTGGAGAAGGACGTCATTCTTGGAAGAGGGCAGTGAAAAAGAGGAAGGCTTTTAATGAGATGGATTGACACAGTGACTCAGGCACAGGAACAATTGTGAGGATGGCACAGCACCGGGCAGTGTTTTGGCCTGTTTTGCATGGGGTTGTGGTAGATTGGAATCAGCTTTATGGCACCTAACAACACCATCATAATCAAGATATTGAATATTTGTATCATTCTAGAAAAATTCCATCTGTCCTTTGGCAGTCAATTCTCATTTTCCCAACAGTCCCTGGCAACTGCAGATAAAGAACCCAATTCTTTCATGTCTTCTTTCTCTCTCATCATAGCACACTTTTCAGATTTATCCAAAGTGCTACTTTCTCTTTATTACTGAGTGGGTGGGTGTTGGAGTTACTTCTAGTTTGGGGCTGTTACTAATGAAGCTGTTATAACCATTCACATACACTTTACTGACATAAGTTGACATGTCTTTGGGGTAAATACCTACTGGTGGACAGACTGCATATTAGGTCACCAGCACTGACCTGTCAGTTTGTCACACTGTGGTGGCTGTGTGTGGTGGTGATGCTGAAAGTTACTCACATTTCAGAGGAGGATCACTCATGGTAGACAGGTTCAGTATACAACCTGACTAAGACAGGCTGAGGAGGAGGCAGCGATGTACTTCTGAGAAAACTCATCCGGGATGTCCTTACAAAAGCCGTGCAAGAGATAGTTTGACACCGTGGCTACAAGCATGCACTCACGTGTGCCCAAGGAGGCTAGCTCAGTACCAAGCAGTCAAGTTGCACTGTGCTGCAAACAAAGGGTAGCTATGAGTTAGAGCCAATGTGATGGAATCTCACATGCTAAGTATGTATTTAAGTTTATTTAATAATGGCACATTGTTTGCAAAGCAGCTGTGCCATTTTGAATCCCCACCAGCAATGTGAGCATTTGTATCTCCAAATCCTTGCAACAGTTGTGGTTTCACCAGCGCATATGAAAGAGAAAGTCTACTTTAACAGTTGCTTTTTAGTTATCCTGCTTTTCTGTGTATTTTCTAAGAAATCTTTACCCAAACCAAGATCACACAGATTTTCTCTTATGTTTTCTCCCAAATGTTTTATAGTTTCAGCAATTGCATTTATATATTTCCTTTATAATCCATTTCAAATTACCTTTCCTGTGGGGTATAAGTTGTTAGGTGTCACCAAGTTGGGTCTGACCCAGAGCGACATTATGCACCACAAAATGAAACAATGCCCTTTTCTTGTGCCCACAATTGTTCTTCTGTTCCGGCTGGCTGTTGCAGACACAGGACCAATCCATCTCCTTGAGGACCTCCCGCTTTTCACTGTCCCTCTGCTTTGTCAAGTACGCTGTCCTTTTCTAGGGACTGGTCTCTCCTGACATGCCCAAAATATGTAAGATGAAGTCCTGCCATCCTTGCCTCTAACAAGAGTTCTGGACATATTTCTTCCAAAATAGGTTTGTTTGTCCTTTTGGCTATCCACGGTACTTCCAATATTCTTCTCCAGCACTATAATTCAAATGCATCACACTTCTTTGGTCTTCCTTATTCAGTATCCAACTTTCACATGCACATGAGTCAACAGGAAATACCATGGCTTAGACAGGCACACAATAGTCCTCAAAGGAACACTCTTGCTTTCCTATACGCTGAAGAGGTCTTGTGCAGCAGATTTACCTAATGAACCCATCTTTTGATCCCTTGACCACTGCTTGCATGAACGTTGATTATGGATCCAAGCAAGATAAAATCCTTCACAATCTGAATCTTCTCTCCATTTATTATAATGTTATCTATTGGTCTAATCGTGAGGATTTTGGTTTTCTTGATATTGAGTTACAATTCATACAAAAGGCTGTCATCTTTGATCTTCATCAGTAAGTGCTTTAAGTCTTATTTTTAGCAAGGTTGTACTATCTATTTATTCCAGGTTGTTAACAGGCCCTCCTCCAACCTTGATGTCGTAATTCTTCATATCACTTCTCTGATTTTTTTTCAGCATACAAATCATAAGTATGGTAAGAAGATAAATCCTGTGACACACCTTTCTTGATTTTAAACCATTTGGTATTTCCTTGTTCTGTTAGCCCAACTGCCTCTTGATCTATATTCAACATCTACAAGAGCACAATGCGTCTGGAATTCTCATTCTTCTCAAGGCTATCCAAAGTTATGTTATGACCCACACAGTCAAATGCTTTGGCATGGTCAATAAAACACAATAAACACTCTTTCTGGTGTTCTTTGTTTTAGCCAAGATTCATCTGACATCCGCAATGTCATCATCATTTGTTACATGCCCTCTTCTGAGTCTGGTCTGACCCTCTGGTAGCTTCTTGCACATGTACGGCTGCAACCATTGTTGCAGGATCTTCAGCAAAATTTCACTTGCATGTGATATCAGTGATAATTGTTCTTTAACTTGAACATTCCATTGGGTCACTCTTCCTTGGAATACAAATATAGATCTCTTCCAGTCAGTTGGCCAACTAGGTGTCTTCCAAAATTCCTGGCATTGATGAGTGAGTGCTTCCAGTGCTTCATCAGCTTGTTGAAACATTTCAGTTGGTATTGCATCAATTCATGATGCAGCTTCTTCAGGACCATTGGTCCTTGTTCATTTAATACCTCCTCAAATAGCAGACTGCAGACTAGTTCTTTTCGATCCAAAAAAAAACAAAAAACGGGGTATAAGGGCCTGTATTGTGTTATAAAACGGCTCAATCTATTTTTATCACTTAATCCCCTTAGTAACTACATGAAGAAGGTGTTCCAGTTATTTTCATTTCACAGAGGATAAGATTGAAATTTAGTTAAGTAACTATCTCAAGATGGCTCAATTGGGTAGTGGCTGACTTGGGTCTCGCAGGGGTATGCCTCCAAGGGCACAAAGTGGTCCGTTTGAGTCCTTACCTGAAACTACTGGTCTTGGTGTATTTAGAAGCTCGTGGCATTCATGTCGTGGCACGGACGGAACCACTTTGACACGCGGGAAGTTGATTCCGATTCAGAGACCCTGAGGAGAGCTGTCCCCCCAGGGTTCCAATCTAACTCCTTATGGTTGTTTAAACACTTGGAAAGGTGGGCAGTTCGAACTCACATGCCGCTCTGTGGTAGAAAGATGTGGCAGCCAGCTTCCAAAAGAATACAGCCCTGGAACTCCCCGTGGCATCTCTACGCCGCCCAAGGGGCCGTTCTGAGTCGGAATCCCCAGGAACACCACGGTTATGACTGGTGGTGGTTTCACCTTTAGCCAACATCCCACATCTTCTTCTCCCCCGAAGCAGGGGTGGGTTGGAACCGCCTTTGGCCGTGCACTGAAGCATAGCGCTACCAGGCTTCGGGGCCACGCTGCAGGAGGCCTAAAACTGGTCCTGGAGAAGCACCCTTCCGCGGCGGTGCACGCCCAGCGTCCCCAGAGCGTGGGGGAAGAGCCAGGGACGACACCAGCTCCCGCCCATTCCCTGAGAGGGAACCGCGGCCAGGCTTGGTCTATGCTCGGCGGGGAGTGGCGGGGCGGGGCGGGGCCGGATGCAAGCGCGCGCCGCCGCCGGGAGCGCGAGCCAAGATGGCGCGGCCCCGGGGAGGGCGGCCCGGGCGCAGGCCCCGCCCCTCCCGCGGGATTGGTGTTCCCGTTGCCCCGCCCACCCACCCCGAGAGGCCGGCTGGAAGCGTCGCGCGGCCTAGAGGCTGGGATCTCCCGGGACCTGGTTAGTGCGCTCTCTGTGGGGGGTCCCGCATGCCCGCGCCCCGTTTTCGGGGTCCCAGCGGAGGCCTTCGGTTGTACTCCTGGCCCGTCGGTCCCCGTAGGCGTGGCCGATCCTGCCGCTGGCTCCCGCCCCCCACTTTTCTAACTTGCTTCCGGGATTTGCGGCTCGGGTTAAGCACCTCAGAGGGCTGCGGCGTGGGAAGGGGTGAGGACTCGGGCTCCGCGTTTCGCTGGTCGAGGGGAGTCTGGCCGGCAGTTGGTCCTCAGACGCCCTGGCTTGCGGTGGTGCGATCCGGGACAGGCCCGGGGTCCCAGGGCCGACGAGGAGGGAGGGGCCGGCCGGGCTGGGGCCGCTCCGCCCGGATCCCGTGCCGGACCCCACGGCCCTGAGCCTTCATCCCGGGCCCGACCCCGGCCCCCTGAGCCTTCATCCCAGGCCGGACCTCGCGGCCCCCTGAGCCTTCATCCCAGGCCAGACCCCATGGCCCTGAGCCTTGATCCCAGGCCCGACCCCAAGGCCCCCTGAGCCTTGGTCCCAGGCCCGACCCCAAGGCCCCCTGAGCCTTGATCCCAGACCCGACCCCGGCCCCCTGAGCCTTCATTCCGGGCCGGACCCCACGGCCCTGAGCCTTCATCCGGGGCCGGACCTCGCGGCCCCCTGTGCCTTCATCCCAGGCCCGACCCGGGCCTGCAGGAGTCCAGGCCCCTGGCTACCCGTGTGTCCCCGGAAGCGCGCGTTTAGCACTTTTCATCACCGTGCTAGGAAGTGAAACTGAAGCAAAAAAGGAGACCCTTGTCCGTGACAGGCCTCTATAGAATTGGGGATCCGTAGGTCCCTGCGTTTTGTATTCTAAATCTCCATTCAACTCTCCAAAAATCTAAGGTCACTGCTCAGAGCCTCAGCCCTCATTGTAATCATGGCCAGTTCAAAGCCCTAACTCAAACTTTCTGTCACATGTAGAGGATTTCTGAGACTTTGTAAATCTTGAAGGGAGCAGACAGCCTCGTCTTTGTCCCTCATAGTTGGTGGGTTTGAAGTATCTACCTTGCCATCCACCAGGGCTTCTCCAAAGATACTAGCTTTCACATCAACAACGACACACTGCACTCGTCAAGGGGAGACCCCATACAACTTTGGATTTTATGGGACTATGTTTCACTCATGGTTCACCATCTAAATTCCCACCTTGTTTATTATGGAGCTTGCTGCTGTTTAAGGAAAAGACAGTTAGGCACTGAATGGCAGTCAGTGAAGGGAAATAGGAACTTTGTCTTGGAGAAGATGCAAAAGTTAATGACGTGAGTAGACACACATATGGCCCCTTACATTAGTTACATTAAAAACAAAAACCATAAAAAACAGACTCAAAGCTAGCCAACAGTACATGCATCTTGTTAACTTTCGTTTGAAAATCACATCAAGTTTAATGGAATATTTAGGAGAATCATAGATCGCTGCCTCCACATTTTAATTAGCTTCAGGCATATATGCTGATGTATTTTTCTTGCTGTTCTTTAAGAACTTTTTCCTGTACCTGATGAAAATTCTACATTGTGAAATTCACTAGCCTGTGTAAATGATAAGAATTGATTAAAAGCTGTAAGACTGTGCTATAGAGACATCACTTTGTTGGCAGTGTAGACAGTAGTACCCTGTGATATAGGACAACGTTCACTTTGAATAGGACAGAGAAAGAGAAGAGTGGAGAATTTAGTCTGCCATCCTAATCCTGCCCGTTTGCCCAGTACTCGGAACTTTTATATTCATGAATATCGCTTGTTCATTTAACAGACTCATAGGGATCTATCTGTTAGATGTTCTGCTTGCTGGTTATGCATATTGCCCTTATCTATGCCTTTTCAGTCCGAAGGTGTAGTCTTTCCTATGACTACTGATTTTCTGATCTCTTAACACAATAGCATTCACAATGAAAGGAATAATTAAATGTATGGGCCATTGTTTTCACCTTTTCATTGAAAATTAAACCACTATTTCTTCAAGTGTCTTCTGTACGGTGAATAGGTACCTCAGAAGAAAGATACTCTGCTTTTGGGCAACCAACTGCACGTGGCCAGGTTGAGCAGAACCCTGCCAGTGGGTTTTTTAATGGTTGTCACTTTCGATTTTTTTATTTATGAGGCTCTTACATCTCTTACCACAATCCATACATTCCTCCAATGTGTCAAGCGCAACTGCACATATGCCGCCATCATCATTTTCTATGCATTCTCTTCCCACTTGAGCCCCTTATATCAGCTCCCCATTTCTTTGGTTGTCACTTTATAGAAGTGGACGAAGACTGCTGAGAGACTATGGGGTGGGTTCTAACTTCCAACCTTTGGATTCGTAGTTGAGTGTATTATCCTGCCACTCCACATTGTGGATCCCTAAATGAATATTGGAAATGTTGACTTCAATACAACTCAGGAGGTTTATATGCTCACTTGTTTTTAGTATTCATACCCTTAAGGTTCAGTATTGTGATTGTGGCTCTCTAATGCATGCTCTGACTGTCCCAAACAGAATTGACCACAGAATTGCACTTTCAAAGAATCTGAGAAAAGTGCCCCGTCAATCGAACCGATTCTGACTGAGAGCGACCCTATGGAGTAGAGTAGAAAGCTCCTTAGGTTTCCTGGGACTATCCCTCTCCACAGAGACAGCCTCATCTTTCTCTGGTGCTCCACTGGTGATAGGCGTTAACACTGAAGACGTTGTAATTCTCAAAATTAGTAGTAGTTTTCTTTTTCGTCATCGATCCCCTTCTTCTGCCTACAGAAGCGATGCCACCCAAAAGAGCTCACAGATCGAGACTTCCTGTTCCTCTTCCGGAAGGCAAGGTTCTGGATGACACTGAAGGGAAACAGTGGATGCTGGGCAAGAAGATCGGCTCTGGCGGATTTGGATTGATATACTTAGGTAAAGTGTAGCTGCGCCTTGCCAGGGAGTCTGATCGTCTGCCTTTAACTCTAATTACTTAGCATTATTTCAAAAATCGACTCTTTGAACTGGAATGAAGCTCATACATGTACTGTCCAAAGTAGCGTGAAGCTAATTCATGCTTAGTAGCATGCCTAGGTTCAACAGTTCGCACCTTGTTTTCCATGTTTTTACGCATGACTCTTAGAAGTCTTTTCAGAACACGGTTACACCATTCCCTGGACAAAATTTGACTGTTCTTTTTAGAGCTTGGTTTTCGATAGAGCTTTGTTTGTTGCAGCTGAGCACCCACAACTGCAAATACATATACTTTCCATTTGTGAATCTTCATCATGAAACTTTAGGTATAATGCCTTGGGTTTTTCTTAACGGGGCTCCTCTAGAGAATTCTGCCATAATCCGTCAAGGGCATCTATTGCACCAAGACAATTAACTTGTCTCCTGTGAGTTGAGAGTGATACTCTTTATATGCCATCCTTGGGACCATTGGGAAAATAGACACATTATTTTTTCATTCTTTGGTACAGATGAGGAACTGCTTGAGAACTGAGGAAACTACACTGTTTATGCTGCGCCTTAACTGAATGTAAAAGTGTCATCAGGGTTCCTGGAACTCTGGTGAGATGAGGGGATAGCAGGACTCACTCAGTTTAATGAATAAAATAAGGGAAATATTATTGACTGAAAAATCAACCCATTAGCGGCCATCATGACCTCGAGTTCTTTCGGAGCGAGTTTAGAAGTTGAAGAAAGAGCTCAATTGGGGTAACTGTGGCGTCTTCCTAAAGCACTTCCAAACAAACATGCCCCTCCTCTGATAAAATTAAGGCTTTGGTTTCAAATGAATGAAAGTCAGTCCATAAGCAGCTGCTAATTGAGCACCTCAGTGTCTAGTCTCGTTGGAAAGACAAGAACAAAGCACAAAATTGCATGGACCAAATACAGGAGCGTTTCCCCATTTCAAGATTATGAAAAAAATGTAGGGTACATCTTAGCTAGCTTTTAAGGACTCAGTAGTCCGTAGATAGTAGAATTCCTTGTAGAATATGTAAGCAGTGTTTGAGACTAAATTAGCAAATGCGATTTTATAGCAAAGAATGAAGAGCTCTAATATATTTTCTTAACTCTAGGGCAGTAATATGGATTTAAATAAGTTATTTCTGATTTGTCCTTGGATACTACAGCTTATGACTTACATATTAATTTTTATAATGTGTGATTTATATGAGTACAGTAGAGAAGAAGCAACTGTAATCTTATCCCCTGTGTTTAAATGCACGTTATTCTATTTATCTGTCTATCTAAATGGACACCTAGTGGTGCTATGGGTTAGGCATTGGACTGCCAGCTGCTACTTTGTTCCAGTCTACCAGCCACTGTGTGAGATGCAGATGAGGCTGGCTGCTCTCATAAAGATTTACTTCTCACCTTGGGATTCCTATACAGCACTGCTATGAGTTGAAATTGACCATAGCCACTTGGCAGTGGGTGGTATGTATGTGTGTATGCATTCATAAATGTGTATGCATATTTTTTGTGTGGATATGTATGTGTTCATATCTAAAGTTCAGTTGATTCTGATTCATAGCAACCCTTTATGTGTCTATATCTATGTATGCATACCCCACTTGTGTAGTTCCTGCTTGTAAAAGAAATACACAAGGTGCTTCAAAGGTTTGTGGGAGATTTTCACTACTTTTACTCCACTTCTCTATGAAATTTCTGAATCCCCCTCCTATTTGTGCAGACATGTAATGTTAACATTCTTATTAAAACACAGAAAAGCCCAGGCTTCTTTTATTCTTGTGAGTGTCATATGTGTGGGTATATAAAACTTTGTTTTTCTCATTACCCAAAGAACACTTTTGGAACATAATTCATGGTTCCATAAGTTATGCAGCATCTTTCACTTCCTGGGTTTAGAACCTGGACCATGGGGATGTTTTCACATGTCCACAATTTGGGAAAGACATTAAAGAAATCTTTAAATATTTTGCGGGAAGAAAAAACTTAAACTTAAGACTGTATAATAAAGCTGTGTGTTTCATATGTCATCCAAGTGTTGCTAATAAATCATATAATCAGCTGATTAGTGAGATGTCTTCTTTAAACTTTATTAAATTAGTTTTACCTATTATTTTCGGTTATCTAAGCAGACCTCTATGGAACTACATTTTGTTTTTGCATGGTACTATGTGTCCTCACTTTCTGTATATAGAACCAAAGAGTAATGTCAACCCATCTTCCCTTAATACACTGATGTCCAGCTGCCTTCTTTTTAGGCATGATTTCTTTCCAGATACAGTGTTTCCAGCAGACACATGATCCTCATTCAATGCCTAGGGCTGAGAAGAAAATAGCTGTTAGGTCCAACTTATTCTGCATGTACAACTGTCCGGTAGCTTTGAGATTAATAGCCAAGACCTTTCAGTAATCAGCAACATACAGTGAAGGGGAAGGGACAGAGAAGCTTGGTATTTATTCTTGACTTGGAGAAACAATGCTCCTGTAGCATTAATAGAAAAGTTATAAGACTGAAAAGAAACTTTTGAATACAAGAACAAAGTCAAGGTTCTTTCTCTGTATATAAAAAGAGGGTGTGGAGGAGGAAGCAAAGAAAGTGTTTTAGGGGAGGGAAAATTTGCTGTCATCTTAGAATCAAATAATAAAAAAATTCTGAAGCTCTAGGGATAGAAAGAAGAAAAGGGATTTGAATTCTAGTTTAATGCTAGCACAGGTGGAGACAACGAAGGCAAGTGCTTTCATGAGGTGCACAGAGACATGGAGTTAGAAAGCCACCGGAAGAACACACTTGGCATTTTCTTTTTTCTTCAGCTCAAAGAACTGAAGAAAAACCTCTAGCCTTTAGTTGCAACATTGAAGGAGTCTATTGGGAAAGTGCTGAGCGATGCAGGAAACATTGTAAGAAGATGGAAGGAATACAGTGTCCCTGTGCCAGAAATCATTGGTCAGCATTCAGCCATTTCAGAAGGTAGCACCTGATCAGGAACCGATGGTGCTGAAGGAAGCAATCCAAGATGCATTGAAGTCACTGAAGTGCAAGACAAAGTTCCAGGGGTCGCTGGGATACCAATGAAGATCGCTCAGCCAGCAGATACAGCACTGGATCCATGAACCCATGTGTGTACGACATTTGGAAAAAAAACCCCAACCAACTACGCTGTTTCCCCGAAAAAAATACAGTGTCTTATATTAATTTTTGCTCCCAAAGATGCACTGGGTCTTATTTTCAGGGGGTATCTTATTTTTCCATGAAGAAGAATATGGTACACATTTATTGTTTGGGTGCTTTGATAAGCACTAATGACTTGTTGCTATCGCCTCTCTTCACGGATGCTTGAGTGTATCTGGTGTCAGGGCTTGGGCAGAGAACGCTAATGGAGGAATTCTCGGTCCACTTACCCTGCCATGAATCATGGTACATTTAGTTGCAATATTCAAAAACTAAGAACACACAGTAGTAGATTGTACTATACTGGATTTACTGACCTCAGTTTATTTTTCTACTGAATTTGATTATATTAGCCATGATCACATGGTGAGACATTCTGTTTTAGTTCTGTGTTATCTGAACAATGTTGCTTCTCTGAAATTTTGTTGAAATTTGGGGGGTGGGGGCGTTGGGCGGAGACCGCACAAAATCCTGGAATTACTAGAGTGAACTTTAGCCAGATGTAATCAAAAGCTTTTCGCGTGAATAACGGTTTATCTAGATTTCCCTAGTTTTAAATGTTATTGTTATTATTTTTGCGTCTTGCATAGTGTTGATCGTTGGCATCGTTGGCGTCCTTGGCGTATTAGGCGCAGAGTAGATGCTTGCAGTTATCAGCTGCAGAGATTGAGCTTGAGGCTGAGCTGTCTATCTCACACACCCGCCAGTCTGTTCTCTTCCATGATTGTGGAAGTTTCTCTTCACTCCAGCCTGTCGTCATAAGAGATCAGGTAACTATCACAAAGTCCTCTAAAATATTCTACCCATGCTTTGTTGATAGTAAGCCTCTTAGAAAGACTAGCATGTAATTGCAAATGAAATGAACCGGGGAAACCATTGCGATCCTTTCACTTCTCCACGGATTCAGATGGCATGTTTAGATGGCAGCCAAGTGACTGTCAGATATTTCCAGGGTCATGCACGCAAATTAATCTACTTTTGCCTTTTGGAAAGATACAAAGATTTTTTTTTAAGAGTGGGACAGGATAGCAAAGAATTTTATAAATGATCAAAATTTAACTCTTCTATTTTACTGATAAGGAAAAAATATTTGTTTTTATGACAAAACGGGGGAAATGCATTTGTATGTGTTGGGTTTCATCTGTTTAGTTGCTGGAGTGGATCTATGTCTAAGTATGCCGAGTAGTGGTCAGAGCAGCCAATAGTCATGCTGACGACGAGGCGGCGTCACTGGGATGCACCTGGCTCCGTGTCACGTTCATGACAGTGTTAAATACTATTTTGGCTTTGAGAAGAGTAGGTAGGTTTATTCGAAGCCTTTGCAACATTATGACCCCACTCTGACAGCTACTGGAAAATGCCACCAACCCTCCTGTGACCGTGAAGAGACAAAGGAACAGTGACGGCACGTCAGAATAACTCCTACTAGAAGCTGCCGTGTGTGTCATTCCCAGCAGCTGATGACAGTGAGAGAGCAGGCACTGTTGTACACAAGGAGTATGGTTTTGTGACTGTGATAAGCTTCTTATAGTCAAGAAATCAAAGTCCCTAGAATGTATTTTTTCATGTTGTTGGTACTACCCACAGGCTATGAATTTGTACGTTTTAAGATAGTACTCTGTTTACCTATCAGTTGAGAAATCTAAGTGTGTGATTCAGAAAGTTCTGGTTCTTTCTGTAACGAGAGAGAGGTCTCCTAAATCTTAGCCATTGCTTGTCTGCTTTATATATTTTTAATGTCTGAGCTCTCTTTTAACATATTTCATATTACAGTTCTTCATTTTCAACCAGTTTATTCTTAGACTCTTGCCTTAAGGCACGGCTTATAAAGGGCTCGTTTCTGTAGTGCATTTGTATATTAGGTCTTTCCCACGGCACCTGTTACTGTCCTGTCACTGTTTACAGTGGTCAAGGTTTTTTAATTTGAAATCTATTGCTATGGGGAAATTTCTTCTTCAGGGAATGAGCTCACCTCTAGTACTACCATAAAAGAATTCTCAGCTTTTGAGAGCTTCTGGTTTTCTTATGAAATATGAATTGTCTTCTGCTTCTGAAGTATTTTATATGATCTTCTTTCGATATGAGAGAAGAGGGCTAGTGGGAGGTATTTACTTCATCTCGGACACAGGAATATAGATGCTTTAAACGAGAAGGACATTAATAAGGTTGAGGGCTCTTAAGGAAAGGGCTCACTAGAAGTTATTTAGAATATGAGAATGTGTCTGCCCCTCCCCACCCCCACGATGACATAAAAGTGTCAATACTGCTTAGGGATTTGGTTTTGCAACTGGTGTGTCTTCAGTGTTGTCACTCCACCTCATGGACTGAGCTTCCCCCAACTGACTGAGCTTGTCAGTATACTGTGTGAAAGGGTCTTTTAGAAGAAAAGGCAGAAAACTCAGCAGTAACTTAAAAAAAATCCTTGGAGATGCCCATAATTTCTTTGTAAAAGGATAATGTCTTTCGTATGCCGGGTAGGTGTAGCTTTTCTCTAATGTCTTCAGTCAAGTGCTACTTGAGGAAAAGGATTCTGTAGAAAACTCTCCACTGAAGGCCAGAAACATCTACAGATGCAATGTGATCCCGAGCAATGAAGCATGTGGCCCTCCATTGGCATTATATGATAACAGGAGGATCTTCTGGCAGAAGAACTGACTTTTGCTGCGTTCTGCATGCTGCCCCTCCAAACCCATCTTTGATTGGCACCTCTGCCCTATTGAAACTGGCATCACACCTTCGGAATGGGCTCAGTGCCAGGCTAGCAGATGGGTTTGGGCAAAAGCATGCCAGAAACCCAGTATGTGCATCAAGTTGAAGTATCAGGGGCCCAAACTCCCATCCAGGGATGCAAAAACTACAGTCTGTTGAGAGCTTTTTGTGCTTAAGGTTAAAGGACATGCCATTTCTACTCCAGCGTAGAGGCTGATTAATTTCGAAAGTCAAACGGGAGCTCCCGTGGCTGTGGCAGGCACATTCTCGCTTTGGTACATGGGAATTGCTACTTCATACGGGGAGAGAAAGCACTGTAATGAAGGTTCCAGTGAGGGCGACGCTCCTGCAAGGGCCCCGGCACTTAAGCAGCATGTGTTCAGAGGAGATGAATATTTCTGTTCTCCAGCCGAGCCAGGTGCAGTCAAAGCCAGCTAGGCAGCCCGCTGCAGGGAAGGACCCTACATTTAGAAAGGGCAGGCAAAGTTTGGAAAGCGTCCTCGGTGGTAGCTCTTTTCACCATGAATGGATGGGGCCTCACAAAAGTATATAAAGGAGATGAAGGGAGAACTCCAAATAAAACCCTCCAGAGCACTTCCCCTGAAAGAGAGGTCTTAAAAAAAATAACCCAAAAAACACCAAAGGAAAAAGTTTAGCCCTCTCTCTTCAATGCAGAGATTTTTGTCAATTAAAACTTGGTTTACTGAAAGGTTAGAACCAATTTAATGCCAATGTAACAAAGTTTCCTATTCTTATGTTGCACGTCTATCATGTCTACATGTATATAAACTTTGCTTCCTGAATAATGGATTTTGCATAATATGTGCTCTCAACATCATATTCCTTATGATCGTCTCACACCCACCACAGAAGTGGGTAAAAAAAAAAAACACCCAAAAAGAAGACGAAGAAGGAAAGGGGCATCCTTCCTTGTGATTCCTGGAATCGCATGCCCTGAATGCCCGCCCGCAAGACCAGCTGTGGCGAGGCGAAGCTCGTCCTAATAGCCACCGAGGCATGGCATCCCTTTCCACTGTGTAAACGTTATCTGTGGAGCAGACTCCACGAGGCCGTTGTGAATACTTCGACGTATTCAAAACATATAACTGCCACAAATTAAACTGCTAAAACTAAAGCTGGTGCATTACAACTGCCAACGAAGCTGGCAGGTCCCGTGTCAGACTGCGGGAGAGTGTGCCATGCAGTCCTCGGAAAGCACAATTCATCCAGAAGCACTCTTGTCACTTTCCCTGATATTAAACCAGGGAAAGTGACATTCATTAAAGAAGTGGCGCGCGCCAACAAAGGCAATGAAATTCTAGGCTCTGCCTCCTGGGCAGACCTCAGTCTAACCAGCTAGGACTTAGGTCTTATGGCCGTGGCTAAAGAGCGGCCAGCGCGGCCCGCTTTCCCCACTTCATCTTCGCATTCGGAAACATCATTTTCCAGCAGCTAAAAGTTCATTTCCAGGGCTGGGTTCGTGGGCCCCCAAATGTGTTGGTGAGGGCTGCATTGACTGCTCTTGGTCGCCGGAATGATGGCCCCAACTAGAGGCAGAGAGGGGCTGGCCTCGGCAAAAAGCGGGTAGTGGCCAGCAGAACAAGATGTGTAGCTTTGGTGGACCGGAAGCTAGAAGGGCTGTTTACTCGGCATGAAAACAAACGGTTACTGGAAAGCCTTTTTAGGAAAAGTCTAGCATGCGACTGAAGCCTACCAGGGAGTAGCCATAACATTCTCTCCATTTCCCTACCATTTGTATGTCATACTCTCCATCGTCCATCTCGAATACACTAGATGGGGTTTCCTGTGGGCAAGCAGGGCACCTCAAACAGGGCCTAGGATATTAAAACTTTGTTAAACCAACCCTAAAACTGGCCTATTTTAAACTATATATAGAACTGGCATATATATATATATATATATATATATATGATTTCCCAGTGAATAGGTTAAATAGGACTAAATCTTGTGTTCCACCTATTATAACATTACCTGTATGTAAACCACTGTAGTGTTAAAACCAGAGGTATTTGCATCTTTGGGGGAGATTGTGGGTAGAGAAGTATCTGTCCATTCTCTCGTCACGTATTTTAATAAGCACGAAACCATGTCTTCCATCTAGAGATTGGAGAATCCACTGGGATGAGTCCTCTGTTAGAGCCCGATGTGACAGGTTAAGCAGTGCTTTGTAAAAGACATCCCAGTTCTGTGTTGAGACTACAACATTTCTACTGAGAAGAATTTAATTGAAGTCGACCAAAACTCCAGTGTAAACTTCTGCATGGAAAAAGCATGGCCTTTACTGAAATGGGTTGACATCACGTAACATGGATAAGAAATCAACTTTTCAAAGATGGTAAACACAACTTTAAAAGAAGATAGATGATTAGAGTTTCTTTGTCTCCAAATGTGTCAAAGGCTGCTGGAAGTAGACGCTTTTATTATGTTCTCCAAGCATCTGCTTTTCATGTGTGAGATTGGGAACTTTGAATCTATGCAATTAGTCATGAAGTTTAATGGGCATTTTTCCCCAGCAGATGGAGCATGGCTTCAAAAGAGACACCAGTGCTGCAAAGGAGCAAGAAAAGGAGGCCAAAGTTGGCCTCCTCAGAGGCAACACAGTTTAGGGAAAAGCAACACATTTTTGCAAAATCAATCATTGAAAATGTGCCAGTGTTCTCTTTAATTTGCAATCCAGGTGAAATCAGAGTATTTAAATCTGAGAGGCAGTATTATTGGGCCCAGCAGGCCGGCCACCACTGGTTTGACTAGTTCAGAATAGAACACTGAGAGGCAAGGCCTCAAAGTTAAATGATCATTTAAACATTTTACAATCAAATGAAAGATTTCAGAGTATATTCACAAATTAAATTTTTTTTTTTCACAGAACCCAAAATTTAATCAGCTGGAGTTACTTTTTAAAGTGTCATTCTATTTAACTTTTGGGAATGATGAATTTGGCTTTTAATGGGGATGCTGTATTTTATCATGAAGATGAAACAAACTGTCTTTTGTTAATTATTCTCTAAAGACACTGGCCATTTTTCTCTCTCCTGTCCTTAGTGTGGAGTAAGAGCTTCCCGCAAGTTTATTTCAAGCAAAAGCGATCGGAAGCTAGGCTGGGCGTCAAAGAGACCATAGCTTATGGAGAACATAGCTTCGGTTTTTGGTGTTCTGAGTGCCACCTAATGAAACCGTACGAGGTACTGTTCCCAGACCCCTACAGAGGAGCCCTTGAACACAGCACACAGAAAGGAGAAAAAGAATGAAAGACCCTGAACGTATTGTCCTGGAATCGTCTTTAAACATTATACCAAAAATATCCCCAGAAGTCTTCCTGAAGCCAAACAATGGTTGAGCTTAACTAGAAAGGGCCTCTCCCTGGAGCATTGGGCTCTTTTCATGCCGTGCTGGGATCAAATCGACGACAGCGGTGGAAAATAGGAACATTAGTGGGCAGTGAGTGTATGTTGAATGCGAGGTGAAGTAGACAATGGTCGTGTGCATGAGTATGCAAGTAAGGCCGTTACATTGTGTATGGAGAAACTGTTGAACTGGCATGCAAATTGCTGTGTATGTTCTGAACAGCAGCAAAATGAAGGAAACTTAAAGGCAGAGATGACTCTACAAGAGGGCTGGGTATGTCCACTGTGTCTTGGATCTGTGACTGGTACTGCTGGGGGTAGTGCTTTAATTTGTTTTCCGAGTAACCCTCATCAGTGACTAAGATCGCCCGCTCGGTGTGTGCCAACCTATGTCTTCAGTGATTTGCACCCATCACTTCGTGTAATCTTCCCAAATACCGAATCAGGATGGTGCTAGGGCCAAGGAGATGAAGTCCTTGGTCTGCAGGCCACAGGGGAAGTCCTGGTGTCCCATCTGCATTTGAAGTCAGTCCCTCTGCTCTACTTACTGATGTCCCTTGACAAAGAGCACTGGGAGCCTCTTGCTAACCCGAGAAAACAGTGGCGATGCTTATGACACGCTCATTTCTAAGATGAGGATGCCATTGGTAGTATTGGCAGCTCATTTCAGAAATCTGCTTGGTGATGATGTGACAAGTGGTGGCATTTTCCATTCAGACCGACAACTCGAGCAGGCATGGAGCATCAGTGATATGCTTTTAATATTATTAAGATCACAAAATCTGGGAAAGAACATCTGATATTTATAGTAAGCCTAATGTTAATAACTGGGAAAAATATATGAAAATTTTGACTGTGCCATAGATCAGACAATATTTTCAGGAAGAAAAAGGGGGAAAAAACAGATTAGTCGATCAAGAAGAGCCACCATCTGAGGAGGAAGATCTGTTAGATTTTCATGCTTTTCAGAAATGAAGAAATGTGGCCAGAAGTATTTTATGCATTTGTTTTGAGTTTAATAAGCAACAGAAAAAAATGTAAAGTCCTGTTTTAAATGCATATGATGTGTTTTTAATAAGCATGATACAGAAATGGATATTAACATATATTGAATTATTCTTAACCATGCTATTTTATAGGGTGGTGATTTAAAGAGATACCATTTACTCCTTTAAAGAGTAAAAATGCTTGGATAAATGGATTCTTAAAAATATATATATATTTAGAGCAGTTTGTTTCAGATACCAAGTATTTTATTTGTAGTGAAACTTTACATCAAGGCATTACACTGTAGTAAGGTATTTATTATATATCT
This sequence comes from Tenrec ecaudatus, assembly GCF_050624435.1. Taxonomy (NCBI): domain Eukaryota; kingdom Metazoa; phylum Chordata; class Mammalia; order Afrosoricida; family Tenrecidae; genus Tenrec; species Tenrec ecaudatus. Next base: position 4,148,425 of record NC_134546.1, read on the forward strand.
ATGCATTGTTGTACCAAAAAATAAAACATTTTATATAGAGGTAAACTTTAGAGAAGAAATATTTATTAGATAGTCCATTACTAGTTTTTACATTGAAGCTGGATTTTGCTTTGAAACATGTTTAGCAAGAAAAGAATGAATAAAGTGTAAGCTATTGCATTACATTAAAATACATGTTTTTGAGTAATTGTGGTAATATGGGATTATTAATTTTCAATTCTGGTGACTCAGAAAAAAAACTATTATACTTGATCTTGTGTCTATTAAAATAACCTATCTTATGTTAATTTTCTAACTTAAGTCTGGATTGTCTCATGTATCACAATTAGGAATGGGATATTAGTTATGTCAGCCTTTTATCTTTCAAAGTCTTAGCAGGATGATAGCAATGAGAAGTAGTAAAAGTCACTTGACAGTGAACCCCCACACAGTATACTCTTCTGAAAAGAAAACTAAAAGTTGTGTAGCCAAGTGGGCAGACAGTGCTAGTGATGCAAAGGGGAAGAGAAACATTATATCAACTTCCATAATCACCAGAATTTCTATTTCAGCAGAACACTTCTAAGCCAATATAAATGCCCTGAAATTAGCTTCTTTAATGTAGATTGGATACAATATGAAGATATCCATAAAAACAAGAAATTTTTATTGGAGGAAGGACTGTAAAGCTCCCTCTGACCTGAAAATCTATGAGATACTGAAAAATAGTATTGAATATATAAATGCTCTAACAGAACAAATAAGGCTAGTGGGTTTCAGAAAAGAGCAGATGCAGTTGAGCAAAGAATTAGTTGTACTATAATAAGCAAGCAAAGCAAATTTTACGTTACAGAAAAATGACATAAAAAGATCATCAAGAAGAAAAATTAATGGTTCTATTATCTGTTTATGTTCTGTTTATGTTTATTATCTTGGGATAATAAGAGCACATGAAATGGCAAAGACCTGCAAAATAGACACCATAATGAAGGGGATTAAAAACAATTCCCATCTTTAATACATAATTTTAGCATGAATACTAGAAAACTGCAAAACAGTAGGGTGGGGCTAAAGATTCTTACATATTAGGTTTTAAAACCTAAAATATAGAATTACAGTATTATTCATGCAACTGAGATCAAGAATTGATTCTGCCCTTATTCTGTAGAATTTATTGTTTTTACACTCTATAGTAAAAATCATACACAGATATTTCCTTTTCTTATTATTATTCTATATTCCATAGTAAGGCACTTGTAAGTGTGCCAAACAAGAACATTACAAAATGTAAACGCTAAGAGTGAAAATGTAATGGGAGACGAGAGGGGAAGGCTCCCACATGCAGCACTGCACACCCCTGCACGATGGTCAACTCCAGGAACGCAGCATGTCTGCGATGGTCTTAGCTCATCTGCGGGCCTTCTTCAGATGCCGCTGGTGGTCTCCCGGAGCTCCTTTTTGTGGTCCAGAGTTCTACATAGCACAGGATGTAGTTATCCTGTCTGGCACATGTGTCGCAATCTGGGACAGTGAGCCTTTGTGTCTTTTTTGTGCTTGCCACTTTCGAAGAGTCCGAGACAGTTTGTCTGCAGAATGTTCCTCCTCTTGGGTTTGTGTTTTCATGGCTAAAATGGCACTTTATATTTTGTTTTAGCCAGACCATCACAAAAGTAGTGTGCTCTTCCAGGTTACCCTATCAGGGAGGTACACGATGTTACTGGGCCTCCTCCTGGCTGATGCAAACTTTGATCACTTGGAGAATTGAACGTGGTGTCTGCCAGGCGCTGCCACCATGAATTTACTCTTGCCATTTGCGATTAGTGTTTTGTGGAGGGACTTGTTGAAATTGTGTCAGTACTGTGTTTCTCATTATCCACTGGGCCATTTATTTTAGTAGCATCCACTAATGATTTTTTTATTGTCTCTTGATCAATGTAATATTGCCAAGTAGTGATTTTTCTATTTCTATCTTTTCTATCTCTCTATTTTTCTTTTAAAAAAATCTTATTCCTTCTATATATTTTTTTAATTGGGAAGGAACTTGGCAGCAAGGAAGAGCTGTTCATCTATCGCATTTATGTATCCTTAACTGTATAGTAGTATGAGCCACGAGTATTTATTCTCTCCATGGTTTAAAATCCATTATGAGCATTAGTGTATTTTTGGAGCACCTGGGTGGCCAAAGTGGATCCAGCGCCCAGCTCCAAATGGAAAGCTTGGCAGATGTAGTTGCCCCAGAGAGGCTTCTGCGCAGAAGAAAACCTGGGGGTCTATTTCCTCGAGCCCAGCCGCTCAGAACCAGCGGCGTTCCGTTGTCACCACGCAGAGCGCAGTCCCACGGGTTACCGTGGGTTGGAACCAACACTACAGGAACCGGTTTCCTTGTATTTTACGGCTCACGTCATTCATCCTGTCTTTTCCTCGTTTCCAGCCTGGAATTAGCCATGCCCTGGGAAGCCCGGGCTCCTGTGCTGTGGATGATGGTGTTTAGAAGCCATGTTGCGGATGCTCCATATGCTTGTTTCTTCTGGGAGGTTATTTCTTAAGCTTTCTCAACAGAAGTCTGCTGTCGAGGCTATTGCCATTCTAAGAGGTGAAAACAAATAGTAAATACATGCTTCAGTTACATCCTTCCATTTGACTTCTTGAATTAGCTGGGATTTGTTCTTTCTCTCTTGTCCTATAACGCTCTAGTCGGAGCTCTAATCCTCTCACCTGATTTGCCAGAGTCTTCTCTGATCTGTTTGTATCCACTCTCCCCATCAGTCTGGCCTCCCTACTCAGAGAGTGATCGGTTCCGAATGCAAAGCCCCAGCTACATTTTTGGCTCTTGAAACCTATCATTCGAAGGTGTTAACTGCATTTCTGCCTGCTTCTTCGCTACTGCTGCAACTGCTGTTGATCAGCCGTTTTCTTCTCTACCGAGTAAAGACGGTACCTTCATAATATACCTTTCTCTCACATGCTCACTGCACTCGCAGTCTTAAAACACGTGTGTACTCGTTGAATGTGTGATTTTTTTCATTAGACTAAAATCTGGAACCGTGCCTGTTGCCCTATCATAATTTTATTCTAGTTAGAATCGGGCTTTACCCACGGTGAAAATAAATACTGGTTTCATTAATTGGTGGATAGATTACTCCACCATAAAGGAGAGATAGGTTGTTTCTGCCAGCTGCAGTAGAGTTGGTCCCAGTTCATGGCAACCCCTGTGCACAGGGATCTGAGCGTACAGATCCATAGGGTTTTCATGGTCAGATCTTTCATAAATAGATTGCCGGGCTTTTCCTCCTTGTCTTAGCTCGGCAGTTGTTCTGTAACTTGCTCCGTATCAAACGACGATACAAACTTCAAAGAAATGTGCACGGTGACTGTGCTTGAAGGTCACTGGCCAAGAATTAGACCTCAGTCGCCCACATGGAAGGCAAGGATTTGCCTGCTGAATCACCAGGACCCTTGACCATCACACGAGGACAAGCTGTTAGTTCAAACAGTGCATCTATTTGTAAGAGCTTTCTAATCAATGAGTTTGGGGATTGGTCACATCATCATAATACTGGCTTGGGTACTAATAAGAAATCTTGTTTAACTTTCAACGGACAAACATGGGCACGTGGTCGCAAGTGTGTGTCAGTGCATGATTATGAGAAGCAGAATTGTCATTCATCAAGAGTATAAAATAATTAGGGAAATACTAATTGGAATAAGTAGGAAGTGAGCCATTGGAGTGGTCAGTTAGCTTTTTCCCACTGGCAGCAAAATACAGTTGTTCCCCAGGATCCTCCAGAGATGCCAAAGCCCACAGATGCTCAAGTCCCTGATATCAGTCACCTTAGTGTTTGCCCATAACATGCACATCTTTTGCACACTTAAATCACTTCTGGCCTACTTATAACACCTAATAAATATATGTAACACTATGTAAGTGGCACTGCATACTCCCTCGTAACCTTTGAAGGGTCACCTTGATCGCCTACTGCTTTCATTCTGTCCCTCTCCTACCCCCAATATTTTCTATCTGTTGATTGGTTGAATACTCTAATTTGGGACCCACCAGTACAGAAGGCCTGCTGAGTAGTATTCATCTAAGTAACGCCCCTGCTTTCCTTCTGTGCCCGTGCACATGTTGCCTTCTACCAGGCTTGAAATCATTTCTCCTGCTGTGGTCACTTTAAACTAGAAGTAGGAATTTTCTACCAACTTTCCTTCGGGAAACAAAGACATTGCTTAGAATAGGCTCTGTTCTGATGGACCAGGGCTGGGCTATGTCTCAGGCACAGGCACCATACCTTGGGCGTATTCCTTCTTACTGAGTCTGGACCCCGTCCCCTGTGTGTACTCTTTCTGTTCTGGTGAATTCACTCTTGCAGTTCCCTTGAGACTTCTGTGAGGGAGAAAAATGAGGTATCTTCGCATGAATAAAGATGCAAAGAGGATTTTAATACATGCAACTATAGTTTAGCTTCTTTGTTACTGTACAGAAGTCTGAATTCACAATTTATATCTAATATCAACTGAAAATGAAGTATCTTTACATGAATAAAGATGGAAAGAGAATTTTAATAGATACAAATATAGTTTAGCTTCTTTGTTACTGTACAGCAGTCTGAATTCACGGTTTATATCTAATCTCAGCTGAAATTGAAGTTATTTCTTCAACTGACTAATAGCATTGCTGACCTCAGAAATGTTGGGGAAATGGTGCCTGAGGTGCTTCAACTATAAAATAGAATTTATATGCTTTAGTACATTGTTACGTATTTTTTTACATCTGTGATGTGAATTAATAGAGAGCAGATGACAGTTGGCACAGTTAGGACACGGGGGAAGAGTGAGGAAAAAGACATGAGAACACAGACTTTTTGATAAATATGCCGCAATTATACCTAAAGAGTTTGATCTTGTGCTCACTTTATAAAGTATCAATTTTTAGTTGTACTTAACACGAGCTCTGCCTTTTTTTGTTTCCTTTTCTTTAAAATATCCTCCCAAATAACACTTAACACCATTCTTGGCATATTGTGGCTTCTTGGTCAGTAGTGGCTAGTTGAATGAAGGAAGACATAAATGGATGAAGACTGTAAATGGATGTCCGAATTAATATACTTTCATACTATAATTTTACATGTTAACTGCTCTTAATGAGATTTGAAAGTAGAGCAACATCTGAATCATTCAGATAATGTAGAAGAAATGGTGGAGTCGGCTTACTTATCTGAAATCTAAATAGAAAATGGGAATTAAAATGAAGCCAATAACTTGAAATGGCAAGGAATTTATATCAGGAAATTCTTATTTCTTGTTGCTGTTATTGTTAGGTATTTTCTAACTAATAGCAACCCTTTGCCCAACACTGGAAAACATTGTCTGGTCCCTCACCATCCTCATTGTTGCTCAGCGTCCACCATCGTGGCAGCAACTGTGCCAGGCTGTGTCACTGAGGGTCTTCCTCTTTGTTGGTTGGCCTTCTGCCTTATCAAGCATGATGTCTTTTCTCCAGGGTCTGGTTCCTCCTGATAACATAGTCTCGGTATTGAGTTTTGCCATCTTCACTTCTAAGGAGCATTCTGGCTGTTATTTTTCTTAAGCAGAGCTGCTCATTCTTCACTATCATGACCGTCTAAGTGTGTGAGATTTTCTTCGGGCTTTCTTACTCATTGTCCACCTTCTCCATGCATGTGACATGAGTGAGAATACCATATCCTGGGCCAGGGGCACCTGACGCCTCAAAATGACACTTTGGCTCTTCGAACTTTTCAGGAGACCTTTGAGAGCATATTTGCCCAGTGCTTTTGCATTTTTGACTGCTGCTTCCCTGAACCATTTTGTGAATCCAAGTAAAAGGAAACCCTTGACATCGGTCTTTTCTCCGCTTATGAGGGTTTGGCTATTGGTCCATTTGTAAGGATGTGCGTGTCCGTGGTGTTGAGATGCCATCCCGACGGAAGACTGCAGTTTTCGCTCTGCATGAGCAAGTGCCTCAAGTGCTGTTCACTTTCAGCAAGCGAGGTTAGGGCACCATGGTTACTGGGCCTTCCTTCCATCCTGAGGTGACAGTCTCATTCCTGTGGTCCAGCTTCCGAGATTATTTGCTTGGCGTACATCTTGAGTAAGTATGATGCAAGGAAACACCTGTTACGCACCTTTCCTGGTTTTGAACCGCGTGGCTCCCCTCGTTTTGTATGAACAACTAACTGCCTCTTGGTCTGTGTACATTGGTTACTGAAACCCCGTGAAGTATTCTGGAATTTCCATTCTTTGGAAACTTATCTGTAATTTATTTAAGTTGAACACTTTTTCCACAAATGATAAAAAGCAGCTAAATATCTGGTATTCTCTGATTTCTTCCAAGATCCATCCGATACCAGCAGTGTCTGGCAGTTTCTTGCCATGTACTGGTACAACTAGTTTTAGATTATCATCTGTAAAATTTTACCTTTTGCGATGATAATGATACTGTTTAATAGTTCTGTTGGATTGCCTCTGAATGGGGCACGGATATGAATCTTTTCCTGTCAGTTGGCCGGCAAATTTCTTTCCAACGATGAGCCAGTTCTTTCAGTTTTCCATCAGTTTGTCAAAACATCTCAGTTCTGTTAATTCCTGGAGGCTGGTTTTCCATTACTGCCTTGAGTGCACCTTGGACTTCTTCCTTGAGTGCCGCATATCTTGATGACTCCTGAAATGGCCGAATACCAACCGAGTTCTTCTGCTACGGAGACTCTATGTATTCCTTCTGTGGATGTGTCCTGTATCATGCTGTTTTGCCCATTTCTTACTGCCATCGAGTCGATGCCTATGCCGATCTACCCTATAGGACAGGGTAGACAGGTAGGAACCCCCTCTGACTCCTGAGGAGCAGCTGGTCGTTTCCATCTGCTAACTTGCCATGAGCGGTGCACTGTGTCATCACTATGCCACCAAGGACCCATTTTGCTCCTAGAACTGTTCAACAAGGCACACTGAGGCGCTAATGTTTTCGCCACTGATTTCAGCTTGAGAAATGTTGGGGGTTCTTCCTGAATACTTTCTCAGCTAGGGATAATGACTGCTAGATTCAGAATATGATTATTCGGGACTTAATTTTCATTCTAATGAGGTTTATTTTAGAATTCTGTCAAGTGGAAACATTTTCAAATTTACACATAGAATTCATCAGTTTTCATGTCGGAGTTTTTAAAGGTGGGTTCTAATTTTGTGGAATTGATTAAAGGGACTTAAGTACATATCATCTATTCATATTTAATGCCATAGGAAAAATTTTCCACCTACATCTTTGATCCATATACTTATATTTGATATTGTCTATTGCTTTAGATAGTTCCACACAGCTTAAGTTATTTAAAAATAATATCTAAATGACGTTTGGATACTTTAATAGTGTCTGAGTTGCGTTTCAATCCCCAAATTGCCTTTAGCTAGAATGTACATTATTCTGCTTCTCAAAACTTGACTTGCACATGATGTCCAGTGGAGATGTACTTTTTTAAGTGGTTGTGGAAATGCCTTCGCACATTGGCTTGTGCAGTAAGTGAGTAGTCATTGAGAGTAGCTATTTTCTTCTTCTTTTTTTCTGTAGCATTCCCCACAAATAAACTGGATGAAGATGCAAGATATGTAATAAAAGTGGTAAGTATTTTTTAAAATGCTTATTTAAGGTAGTGATGTTCTCGTGTTTTATTCCCTTTGCTTTGGTTAAAAAAAAGCATTTTTCATCTTTACTTTTATCACTTTCTCAATAAGCTAAATGCATAAAATTTTTCACATGGTTGCAATCTAAATTTTGGGAAACCTTCTGAATTGCTGTTTTGTTCTCTCTCATCTACTGTGCATCTTGAATACATCTGTGCATTCATCTGGTCTATGCGTTTGTGGTACTGCGGCGCCTTTTGTGTGGCCGTGATGTTGGAAGCTATGTCCCCAGCAGTGTCCCCCGGGGTGAACAGGCTGGTCTCAGTGGAGCGTCCAGATGAAGAACAGGATACAGAGTTGGAACGGGCTGTCCACTTGTGAGGAATTAGCCATGGGCAGCCTTATGGATAGAAGCAAAACATTGTCAGAGACTGAAGACCTCATAAAAAGAAGCAGAACATTGTCGGAGGTAGTGCCTGAGAAGGGGCCTTCAGGTCAGAAGGCTCATAAAATGTGACCGAGAAAGAGCAACCTGCTCAAGGTGGCGGCGATCATGATAACTTGGGTGGAGTAAAGCTTGTGGGAGTCAAGCCTTTGGGACCTTCATTTGTTGATAGTGCACAGCTCAAATTGAGAAGACATAGCTGCACACATCACTTAATAATCAGAATTTGGAATGTATGAAGTATTAATGTAGAAAATTTGGAAGTCCTCAGAAATGAAATGGAACGCACACCTAGTACCAGGCACGAATGAGCTGAACTGGCCCTTTTGAACCAGAAAATCATGTGGTCTCTCTCGCGTGCTGAGAAGGAAGCCATCAGGAGGGAAGGCATTGCATTCATCGCCAAAAAGGACATTTCTAAATTGATCTTAAAGTACAGTGCTGTCTGTGGTAGGATTATCTCTCTCTTCCTTCAAGGAAATTCATTCGATACAGCATTATTCAAATTTATGCACCAACCACAAAAGGTTATGATTAAGAAGTTATTAGTTCTGCCAATGGCTTTGGTCTGAAATTCATCAGAGATGCAATCCATATGTATTGTTCGTTACTGGTGATCAGAATGCAGAGGTTGGAGCCATTTCATGATTGGCAATGCAATGGAGCACCACAAAGACGAGGAAGACCTTTAACAAGATGGACTGGCACGGTGGCTGCACTAACAGAACAGTTGTGAAGATGACACAGGGCTGGGCAGTGTCCCCTCAGTTGTACACAGCGTCGCTACAGGCCAGACCCCTCTGTGGCACCTACAATCACAATAACGACATTTAAGACTGTCGTCACTGCAGATAGCAAAGTCCTTAAAACAGGGGTAGTGTTTTATTGCTGTGTATCACTTGCGCCTCAATCAGTGAAGACAATGCAGCAGAGCGTCCAGGAAGGGGCTCTGCAAAGGTGTTACGTGTGAGCGAACCTCGAGGGCAGTGGTTTGGAATGTGTCCACCTGGTACGGACTGAGAGCCTCACGAGCAGTTCTCAACGCTTTGTGTAAGCGCTTTTCCTTAGAAGACTAGATTTTTCAGGCGAGAGACATAGAAGAAGAACCCTCGTCGCGCAGCGGCTAAATAATGGCTGCTAACTGAGAAGCTGGGGGCTCGAATCCACCGACGGCTTTGTGGGAGGAGGTGCAAGCAGTCTGTTCCACACAGAACTTTCTTCTTTGGCCAGTAGAGTCCCTGGTCGGAATCACAGGGATGGCCATGGGTGCGGTTTAGGCAAAAAATTCAGAGACAGCAGTCACAATGTGTCAAAGGTCAAATGATACTCTTCAGGTATCATTTTGAGTGCTTTTCTAAGATTTTCAGTGAAAATCTAGGGCCCAAGTTTTATAAAAACGTGAGCTAAGTCCTAATTTGCATTTCACATGGATACTCATAAAGCCACAGTTGCAATATCAGTTTCATCCTCGTGTTTTTCTTCCCTAGTAAAATTAATTTTTCCTCTTCTTTTACAGGAATATCAAGAAAATGGCCCATTATTTTCAGAACTTAAATTTTATCAACGAGCTGCAAAAAGAGACTGCAGTAAGTAAAATTAGCAACGCAATCTCCTTTCATATTTGGGCTTGTTAATGTGGGCATTAATACTGATATGTTGGTCTTTCTGGCCTTCTAGAAAATTGTTCCCAATAAGAAATTTCATTGTAAAGTGATACAGTTAAATGCCAAAATACATAAAAAGCCAGACAGATGGTATAAAAATCTTAGTATGCAATACATAATGGATGATATATTTTAAGTCAAAGCTGTTTCTACTACCTTCCATAAAATGTTGCACCCTGGCCTTAAGAGATGAAGAATTCACCAGTTGTGAAAGGTAGCATGGAAGGATGGTTTGTTTTATCAGGGCCTGGATGGGTAAGGAGAATGCAGGAAAATGGCCACTAGACATATAAACACGTGGGCTGACCTTCGCGGGGATTAAGGCGAACTGGAATGGTCAATATTGCAGTGGTCAAGAAAATAAAAATATTAGAAGTTGGAATGCAGGGAAATTAGTTTGAGTTATATCTCCAGTGCGAGAAATCATTGGTGAGAGAATCAATGGGAACCTGATAGGAAAGTGAGCTGAGCTACAGAAGGATACAAACACGTATTCAGAATTCTGTGTGCTGCGGCTCGGCGAAGCGAAGCATTATAGAAGCTGATTTGAGTAATGACCGGATTGTAGTGGAGATATTTTGTAACATGTTTAAGAAAAGAATAATGGTCTGGCCTCAATAATTAACTTTGTTTGCCTTAATAAAACCTTCTAAACATTAAGACTGCAGTCTTTACTAACTGCTTAAACTATGTCAGAGTGACAAATAGAATCCATTAAACTTGATTGCTTATCAGTAGAGCTGTCTTAAACATTAAACATACATAGTAGAAAAGTATAAAATTAAATATGTTAGTTTATTGTTTAAGTGACTTTTATATTTTTAAGCTAAATTTAATCAAAGAATTTCCATGTACCATGATTTTCTGCTCAATATCTATTTGGTAGACTACCACTGCTTCGGGTTTTAAAGGAATAGGGAAGAAAAAGCTATTTACTGATTCTTTAGTAGTTAGCTTGTGGTATATTTAGGAATTAGCTAGTATACAAATGAACGAATGTGTTTTTTCATGAACAGAGACATCTACTACATATATGATACCAATGCATTTCATAGGACTGTGACTACAGGTTTTGTGTTAACTATGGTTAGTGACAATAAATGGACTTGGAAACTGGGAACTAGTGGATAGAGTGCTTGTTGTTCTTCTTGAGGAAGATTTTTATTACCATTTAGGCTAGCTAAATAAGTCCTCAAGGAGTCTTGGTGGCATAATGCCTAAGTTACCCATTGGACTGCCAACCACAAGGTCAGCAGTTCAAATCCTTCAGCCCAACCGCTCCTTGGGGGGAAAGATGAGACGGTGAAATGCACAGGGGCTGTTCGTCTACTCGGCCCTGTAGGGTGGCTGTGGGTCAGAGACAACTGGATGGTAGTGAGAAGTGAATCTTAGCACCTCAGCAAAAGTAAGACATATACCTTTCTTTTGTTTCAAATTTCTGTTTGCAGTCAAAAAGTGGATAACACTCAAGCAGCTTGATTATTTAGGCATTCCTCTGTTTTATGGCTCTGGGCTGACTACATTTAATGGCAAAAGGTAAGATAAAATTATTATTATTATTAAACAGCCCCTTATAACTTTTCCTCCTGTTACTCTGTAGCAGATTTCTGGAAGCATAGTGGTTTAAGACAACACCCCGTGTCTCACAGTGTCTGTGGGCAGAAGTCTGAGAGCAGCTCCTATGGACAGTTCTGGGTCAGGATCTCTTATAGGGATCCAGTCAGCCCTCTGCACGCTACATTCACGTCACATTTTAACTGGAGAAGGGTCTGCGTCTAAGTACCCTCCTGTGACCATTGGGAGGCTTTAGAAGATCTGCTTTTAAACTGACTGTGTAACTGCTGGCAGGTGCCTTTGTCAGAGAGCTTACCCATTGGCTGCCTGAGTGTCCTAACGGCAAACATAGCAGATGGCCTTGCCCAGGGAGCACAGTGCAAAGAGAGCGCAAACGAGAGATACCAGAGTGCGTGCACGTGTGGTGGAAAGCACAATGTCTTCGTCACCTAACGCCACACACTAGCTCCTCACCCATGTTGTGCTCTATTTGCTAGAAATAAGTCACAGAGTGCACCTCAGACTCGGGACAGGGAGGTTAATGAAGCTCCATCTCTTTAGAGAAGCTGTAACAAAGAATTTGTAGTTTCACATCACCAAATGTGGCTAGTCGCCACATGAAAGTAACTCACAGATAACGACTTCTTTAAAAGATATTCTTTATTTGATACCCACTTGGTGGCAGGGATTTTCATTTACATAATGTGTTTGGTCTTGGTAAAGTAGAGGGATGGGCAGTGGAAAAGAGGAAGGCCCACAAGGAGATGAGGCGAAACCGTGGCTCCCCTGCGGGCTTGGGCACAAGGACTATGGCGCGTGGCGCAGGGCCAGGCAGCGTCTCCTTCTGTTGTGCATACGTTCCCTGTGGGTCGGAACGGACGCGACGGCACCTGGCAACAACAGTAGCACGTTGTCGTAAATAATAGTTCTTTTAAAAAAGAGGATATGGTTTTTATTTCATGGGCGAGAAAATATGTGTCAGAGCTTAGTACTTTGTTCACCTGATTTTTAAAGGATCTCAATAAAAAACAAAATGAACCAACAGTAATTTTGAAGCAAGGCACAAGGCTACCTTGAGTTGGAGGGGAAGGGGAGCGGTGAATGCCAAAGAGACCACATGGTGCAGCAGGATTATGGACGGGCGTACGCCCCCTAGTGTTCCATCCTGCACTGTCCTCCTCTGTTAGTCTGAATTATGGAGGGTTGTATGTCCCCTAGTGTTCCATCCTGCACTGTCCTCTGTTGGGTTTGAGACTCATTAGTAGATAAGTAGTAGATAATGTCGAGCACCCTGATATCAGGATGACCTCTTCTTGATGCCTCTTGCTCATAGTTACAGATTTATGGTGATGGAGAGACTAGGGATGGACCTACAGAAGATCTCAGACCAGAGAGGCACTTTTAAGAAGTCAACCGTCCTGCACCTAGGCATCCGCATGGTAAGAAGGAATGGCTATTTTAATCTGCTCCACTTTCCTTACATATTGCAATGTACAAGTCTTAACCGTTTGTGGAATTATCAGAGAACAGAGGATCATTGCCCTAGCGTTGTCGATTATGGAGAAAGAGGGTATTTTGGTGAAATTGATAACAGTGGGTCCTGTAAGTGGCAGATTATGCTGTGTTTGGCACTCCAAACTCAATTAGGCATTGGTTCTGCAGTGTGTTATTTATTTATTTATGGTTTTTTTTCTTACAGCTTTGTTTTGCATTTCAGAACAAGTTTCCATGGCTGTAAAAATAAGCCTCTCTTTTGTCATTTATGCAAGGGGGCTTTGAAAAGTTTGTGGAAAAATTCCATTCTTTTTAAATTCCATTTTTCCTGTAAACTTTCTGAAGCTCGCTCAAATTTATCACAATGCAAATGATAGCAAAAATGGATTTTCCACATTGAACATGTGATGGTATGGGGGTGCTATAAAATTTTTATTATGAGTTTGGGATGGTGGAAGTACTTGGTTGTGGCAATGAATAATAGATACTTTGCCAAATAAGAAGCAATGAAATCTTAATAGCACCCATGCACACATTTTGTTTATGCCACACATTCATCTTATCTTGTTTGTGTTTGGTTGGCCTGAACCTCAACTTATTTTTCTCCATTGTGAGGGCAGAGAAACTACTGCTGCCAAATTGGAACATGGCAAATGGAGCTTGTGAATCTCTGTGTGCACTTGCCCCTCCATCTACCCAGCCAGTGCTCAGATGGCACTAGCGGCAAGCATTGGGCTTCAAAGCTGGGACTGGGGGGCTGTCTGCAAAAGAATGCCTTTTCCTATGCTCAGTGACATGGGGTTCCCAAGGCTTCATGTGTATCTGTGCTTTTCACTCAAAGAACACATACCTTCTTACATTTGCAGGAACCCTGGTGGTGTAGTAGTTAAGAGTTGGGTTGCGATCTGCATGGTCTGCAGTTCAAAACCACTGGATGCTCCCCAGGAGTAAGAACAGGGTTTTCTGCTCCTGTAAAGGTCGGCAGTCTAGGAAACCCACCTGGGCAGTCCCACCCTGCCCCCGTCAGAATGGGCTCAATGGCAATGACTTTTCCCACATTTGCTTCCCAGAGCACTCTCCCCTTATTCTGTAAGTTCATTATGCTACTTTTTTCTTCATAGAAGCATATTTTCTTTTTTTTAATGCAATACCTCTTGGGCACATTTATGAAAATACCTCCTGGGGAGGAAGGAGCAATTGGCAAGCAAACATAAAAAGCTAGTGTTATTTACATAAAAGTACAGTAATTACAACATGGAGAAGGAACCCGTGCATGACTACTTCACCCCAGAGCTCTGCTCTGCGCTTTCTCTTTGTTGTACTGTGTGATTCGGCCGTTTGAGCTCTTGAGTGTAGACAAGGTTGCATTCCGGTTTCTTTCCATCAGTTTCATTAAAAATCCTTTACATTTGAACTGTGTATCAACATTTTTTATAGGATGATGTTAGTAGAAGTGAGAGTTTAGCATAAAGTGAGAGTTAACATAATTGCGACCTCTTTTATTTTGCCATTGTTAATCTGAAAACAAATACACGTGTTAGTCGATATTCCAAATGTCCCATTGATGATGAGTTCTGAGTAGACAGCAGTATAACTCGGTGTTGTTTGTTTATTTCCACAGTTGGATATACTGGAATATATACATGAGAATGAATATATTCATGGTGACATAAAAGCAGCAAATCTACTTTTGGGTTATAAAAATCCAGACCAGGTAAGTGTTTGCTTTCTGTAAGAGTCCTCAGTGTTCCATACTGAGTCATTCAAAACACAAACTCTTTACACGGAATAATTTACAGACGAGGACTTAGCATGATGAATGTTGTAATTCCTCTTACCTTGCTTATCTAACTTAATCCGTGCACTATATGAATGAGTAATTAGGATGAGGAAACTGCAGGTCAGAGGGTCAAATAATTCACTAATGGGCATATAGTTTTGAAGTGACCGGGCTGGAATCTGTGCTTCTCAATGATGAAGGATGAAGGAATCATCAAAATCCAGTGAGAAAAGGAAAGGAGTGAGCCAGCCGGCAGAAAACTAGAGCCGTTCCTTTGTTCTTCTTTCACTGGGATATAATCAATTAAGTTTTGAATAGAGCAGCATTCCTGTGACTGTCTGTGGTCTGTGGTAATAGAAGGATGCTCTCTCTGGCTGTTCACTGTTGCTAACCCAACATCACACTGTCTTGATTATTGCAGTCTCGTAGTTATGGGCTTGACTGCAGTCTCATAGTTAACCTGTCAACTTGCCAGCAACTAGGAGCAACAGTCTTTAACTCTGGTCAAGTGAATCATGGAACTTAAACAAATAAATGAATAAACGTTTGGTCCTTATGAGCTTTGCAATTAAATACATAATATTTTAGGTTGAAGTAGAATATTTCAGGTAGTCAATTACTACCAAAATATCCTGCAAAGATTTCCATTGGGGTTATATTGAACTGTGTAGATCAAGTTGAGAGAATTGAAATTTTCACAAGTGAGTCTTCTGAGTCAATGTCCAGGGAGCTTATGAGGGAAAGAATGATGCTTTTAACAGCCGTGTTTCTTTCTTTGCTTTCATTGTGTTACTTCCAGATGACTGTCGTGGCTTATTTTCTGATTCTTAGGTGATTTGAAAGTATGTTTTCTAATTTAGAAGTATTTGCAAGCTATCAGATCTCTGTTATTGCTTCTGATTTAACTCTGTTATGGAACTCTGTGTATGTCATCCAGTACTTTCATGTCTAGTGAGACTTATTTACTATCTGAGCACGTGGGCTGACCTATGGGATGTTCAGCATCTTCCTCTCACTGGTCTGCAGTCAGTTGCTTTCTCTTTCCTTTGCAGACTGCGTGCGCTCCAGGGTTGCCATCCAACGCTGTTTCTCTGGATGTCTCGAGTCCTTGTTGTTGAGGGCCTGGGTGAACTGTCTGCCTAATTTGCCATTTAGAAGCCATGGTGGTGTAGTGGTTATGCATTGGACTGTGATCCTAAAGGTCTGCAGTTCAAAATCATTAACTGCTCTCTGGGAGGAAGACAGGGCTTGATCCTCCAGGAAAGACGTGCTGTCTGGGAAACCCACGGGGCAGTTCCACCCTGCGCTGTAGGGTCGCTGTGAGTCACCATGGACTCAATGGCAGTGAGGGTTTTGGTTATTTTGGAATTCCCCATCTTGGACCCACCTCCTTTATATTATATTCTTTTTTTTTTAAATGATGGAGTGAGTGAGCGAGTGAGTGAGTGAGCTATATTATATTCTTAAAGAAAATAATAATCTTAAACTTGTCCTTCACCAGTTAGTAGATACCTATCATCTTCTTAGACTATATGTTTTCTAAATTCTGTTTACAACTTTGTTGATTTTAGAATATAATATAGTACAACAGTTGATTACTGGAGAGTTAAGATTACTAGTGCTGGTCTCATGTTTAGAAACCCTGTTAGTCAGGTGTCAGCCTAATGGTGCTTCCTTGTGGACGTGGCCTTTTCATAAGGTAGGCCCAGGGAACAGGCCCGCCCCAACCACCCAACCGAGCCTTCACCTTCCTGCTTGCTGGCCACCCTGAGAGCTGCTGGAGTTCTGCCATGTTCCCACCAACCTTGGATCCACAGGACTTCATACCCATCAGTCTATGATCTTCCTGCATTCTGGATCATTGCGTGTGACTGCATGAGTCTGAAGAGGAACTTGATTTGGACTGGGCTGGGATGCTTTCTTGATGTATAAGTACTTTTTATATAAATCTTTCTCTTATCCATAAAAAAGAGAGAGAAATATCATTCTCATGTTATTATTTATAATGGCATTTTCCTTCACAAAGGCAGTTGTTTTACAAGTAAGTAACCACCGATGAGGGCAAAGATTGCGTGTCAACATGACTGGGCCACGAGTCTCATGGGCTTGGGGCGATCATGTCGTCATCCACCATGCTGATGGCATGCAGCCCCTCTGCTGAGACGTCGGAGGAGCAGCTGGCCACTGAATGGGGAGTTGCTCAGGGGTGCACCGTGCTTCTAATACAGATGGAAATTCTGTGGAAGTTCTCTTGCTTTTTCTCTTGCTTTCTTCCGGCTCCTCCTCATCGGCTCTCTGGTTCTGTGGACTTGAGCCAGCGGCCGGTTGATTCTGGGAACTGTGAGCCGTTGCAGCTGTGCTGCAGCAGCCTTCCGTTACACCTGGCAACTCTGAATGCACCCCTTCCGGAGCCGGCAGCCTGCTCCGACCTGCCTGTCTGTGTTCATCGGCCCCCCAGCAGGGCTGGGCAAGAGAAACCTGAAGCCACGTAGCTGACCCATGGACTTGGAACTTGCTAGTGTCTGCAAGCATATGTCTCTCTCGCTCTCTCTATATGCACACATATACGCATATATGTTGTATGTATATATTTATTAATCTTATATATGTATATATCAATCTCTACGTATACATATATATAGAGATTGATACATTGATAAATGTGATTGATTATAGGATTGTGTTAGAATTCCTTCTAGCAAACACTGAACAAGCAGCTTTAATGAGGTTAATGACTCTCCCTTACACATATATGTATGAGCTCACTGCCATCGAGTCAGTGCCCACTCATTATGACCGCATAGGACAGAGTAGAACCGCCCCTGTGGGTTTCTGAGACTGACTCTTTACAGGAGAAGAAAGCCGCATCCTTCTCCCTTGCTGATTATGTTCTCTAATGATTTGTTCTTTACAGATTTCCTGTAGTTCCTAACGTCTGTCTTTTTAAGGAGATCTACTAGCCCAATGGTTACAATGCTTAGCAGCTAATGAAAAAGTGGGAAAGTCTGAGATTCAAACATACCAGCTGGTCTATGAGACCAACTTTTGGCCGTCAGCTGCCTCGGGCAGCCTGTGAGGTCATTCGACGCTGCAGAATGACTTGGCTTGCTAGGAATCAGAATCAACTGATGGCATTGGATTTGGGGTGCTTATCTTAAGCACTGGAGCACCCGTGTCTGGCTTGTATTCTACACTAGAATTAAGTCCTTGAGGGCTCTAGATAGGTTTAACCCTCTTCTCCGCCCTCCTCTCGCTTTCTTCTCTTCCTATGCATCCCTCATAGCACCTGGGTTAGTAATGTTTACGGAGCAAGCCTGCAGGAACCCCTCAGTTGATGAGTTAGGCTGTGAGGCTAATCTCGGTGCAGTGTTTGCCATCTCACTCGGTGCCTGCAGTGCCGTGAATGGTCAGCCGCTGCACCCCGGTGTTCCATGCATCTCTGCCACAAAGCAGCCTGCTGAATCCAAGAACATTCAATGGTCCTCCCGCGTTGAGAAGAATAGCTTTTCATGTCAACAACTGGAGTGATCTGTGTGAGTTGGAAACTTGTGATTTTTTAACAGGCTTGGGAAATTGCCTTTTCGGACCACTGTTGTGCAGGACTGAGAGCTAGGGGACTATCTTACTGTCCCTGCTCTGCCACTGATCAGAATGCAGACCTTCGGCAAAGCATTTAACCTCTGTGAGTTTCCCTTTCTCCTCCGAAAAACGTGGGCCTTTGACAAAATGAGGTTCCTACTGGTTCTAAAACCCTGTCCTCTGAAAATCTGTTCCCCAAGTTCTCACTGGAGAAGGAAATGCTTCTTGTAATGTTTCCAAAGCTTCTTGCCTATTGTTGCACAGCTAAGGAAGTTTAAAAGTTTAAATTAGAAAGAAAGAAAAAGATTGGGGAGTGGGAATTGTAGCACTGACATCTCTGGTGGGAAAACATTTGCTCCGGGATTCCCTAGACCATGCGTAGGGTAGGGTCAGGTTGTCAGCCTCATGAAAGCTGCTTGTTCACTGTGTGCTAGAGGGAGTTCAACAATCCATTTATCAATCACACTTGCTTGTAAGTCGAATGTGTGTAAACACATAACATGGTTACCTTTTAGAAGTAGGATTTCCTTTGTTGAATACTTAAAATGTTTAGTTCTGGTACCTACTCGGTTTTTGATTACCTCTGGACTAGACATTACTTACCACAGCTTAATCAGACCATGGGGTCCTGGTGGCCCTAATGGGTAAGTCTTCACAAGGTCAGGGGTTCAAAGAGCTCCCTGTAAAATGATTTAAAAAATGTATTCTCAAACTTTTTGATACTATGTTACTATTTAACTGAAATCTGATTTATTGAAATATTTTAAATTGCTTAAGGAATTTAATGCATTTTATCAAGGTTATATGAGAATTGATAGTGTTTCTGTGTTAATGATGGTGAAGAAAATTTATTCTTAATACGTTCATGTTAAGATACCTGTTTTATAGATTGAAATTAAACAAGTTTTATTGAAGTGGTTCTGACTCATGTCAGACCCATATGTTTCAGGGCAGAACTATGCTTCTTAGACTTGTCATGGTTAACATTTAGAGCAGCACTTCTCAACCTCTGGGTCGTGACCCCTTTGGGGGCTGAACGACCCTTTCACTTGGGTCGCCCGAGTCATAACAATTGCAAAATTACAGTTATGAAGACGCAATGAAAATAATTTTATTTTTTGGGGGGGGTCACAACACGAGGAACTGTATTAAAGGGCCACGGCATTAGAAAGGTTGAGAACCACCATTGTAGAGAATCTAGGTCTTCCTTCCTAAGTCAGGACTGCTGCTGCTGCTGTTGTGGTGGTGGTGGTGGTGGTGGTGGTGGTGATGCTGGTGGTTAGGTGTCTTTGAGCTGGACTTGAATCAGAGAAACCCTGTGTACGGCAGAACAAGACACTGCCAGTGCCACACCCACCTCACAATCACACCTACATTTGAGCCCCTTTTTGCAGCCACCATGTCAGTCCGTCTTATTGAGGGTTAGAAACATGTAACAAGATTCTTTGCAAGTCACAGCAACATGGCTAAAGTTCCCTGCCACTGAGTTGAATCGGATGCATAGTGACTGCGGGTTGTTTCCGAAGCTGTTGACTTTACAGGAGTAGATGCCTTCATCCTTCTTCCCAGGGTCTGCTGCTGGGCTTGAACCGCAGACCTCGTGGTTAGTGTCCAACACTCACTGGGCAGTTATATCAAGGCATTTGGACCACCAGTCTTATGAGAACAGGGTGGTAAGGAGTGGGAACATTGAAATATCATTATAGTTATAACTTAGAAACATGGTAAAAATTACTTTGTGAATTTTCACCGTAGGAAAAATTACTTTGTGAAGCTTATTTCCCAGTACTGAGCCTCTGACACAATCCTCTTATATACACTACTTTGACACTGAAGCACTCTTTTTTCTTCTAACCTATTGTGTTAGGCCCGGTTGACTATAGAAACAGATCCAGAGATACTCATATGTGTATAAGGAAGAGCTTCATATCAAGAAGTAGTCATGCATCAATAACACCTCCCGCCCCAGTCCAACTCAAGTTCCTGAGTGCGATGTTAGAAGCCCCTCTTCACACTCAGGCAGCCACAAGCAGTGAGGCAGAAGGGAGCAAGATCACAGGCTTAGGGTGCTGAGTTCTGGAGATCCAATGGCTGTGGCCGCATCACAGGGCTCCCACAGGTCTCAGCGTGGCTTGTCAACAGAAAGGTGGAGGGAGGGAGGGAGGGAGAGAGAGACTGGCTTCCAGAGAGCCGTTTATCTTGGTCACACTTTCCAAGGAGGTCCTCAAGCCGTGACCTGATTAACAGGCGAAATTCCCCCTTCTCTTCTTACAGGTGCCAGTCGACATCAAATCCCTGAACTATCCCACCTGTACAGAAAAACTTTTAACTGAGAAAAAAATAACATCAAAATTAACATTAGAAAAATTTTAAACCATCTTGGCTGACATTTTAAGTAAATTGGATGAGGGGAGACTTAAAAACGTTTGTGAAGGGAGGAAATACTGTGCAGCGTGGTGTTTCACCTTCCTGAGACTTACATGAGTTGCCAGATTCCTGTATCTCAGTATGAGACAATTCTCCATATCATCACAGTGTCATTAACACAAAACAGAAACGCCATTCCTTAATTTCAAGTTGTCTATTTCCGCTTTCTTCATCCTAAAATTCACGAGACAATGGGAATACAGAAAATTGTGTGTTTATTTTTCACTTTTATTTTTTTCCTATTTTCAAACTTTTCTATTTCGGGAACATCACTGTGCCATAGTTTTCCTATTCTGTCAACGGCGTCGCCACGATCACACGGTCTCTGGTGTCTTGGTTCTCTCAGTGTCTGACTCTGACAGAGGGGACCGGCACTTTCCAGTTCTCAGCATGGGAAGTCCAGGAGCCGGTCCTGTCCATAGGAAAAGGAGGATGGACCTTTATCCACGGATACATATATATCCTATAGCTGGCACAGAGCCTGGCCTGTGATAAGTAACAAATAAAAGATGAATGAACAATGAGTAATTGCATAGATCAATTTGTAAATGAATTAATTAGTCAATCACTTCAGAGTAAGAGGTAAAGTCAACAAAATAAAGCTGAATACATCATAGCCAGGTACGGTAACTAAGTCATTTCTTTCTTAATTTCCTTTCAAGAAATATCTGGTCATCATGCCAAAAGACCTTTACTATTTAGTACAACAATTATGAGTCTTTTCATATACACAGAGCTCAGTCAGCATATTCACAAAGATAAATTAAAATGTGCACCTAGTCATAAGTCTTTCGGTAGAGTTGAGATCACAAGATTTTCCTAATATTTTTAATAGAAAGCACAGCATAATGTTCTGCTACCTGTAAATCGCAAGCATATTGGTATGAATATTGGTGTATTTTTTAGATGCTTCCTTGAAGTGAGAGGGTGATATCTGGGTCCCAGAAGACCCACCCACTGCCAAGGAGTCGATTCTGACTCTGGATAGCACTTCCCAATCTGTGAATCCTTCCGGGACTGAGAGCCTCATTTTCCTCCCTGGGAGCAGCCGGTGGGTTTCGCCCTGTGACCTTGCAGTGAGCAGGTCAGCACTTACCCAACAGTGCCACTCGGTCCCAGGTGAGGGAAGTAGAAAGGAGGGGAGTGACGCCGAAAACCCAGCACTGGTCTAAATTCTGTTCACATGTCCTATGGAAGACGGAACTGGCAAGTGATTAGTTTGGCTGTGAAACTAAGATTTGGGGCCAATGTCTCAAAGGGGCTGGGTGGTTTCTTCTTGTCACTCCGTGACATGTAAGAGGAAAGAGATGGATTTGACAATGAGCAGGGTGAGGCAGTCCCACTGAGTTCCGTCCCTCACTGGCTTCTTGATAACCTGTTACTTCGGCCCTTATGTTACTAGCCAAGACTGGCTGCATGTCCATGAATCATGAGAGACAGGATGGTGTAGTAGAAATATGAAAAGGATTTGATGAGTGTGCCATAGGAAGGAATCAAGATGAAGAAAATTTTTTTGAGAAGTTGTAAGTGGGTCCATCTAAAAGCAGTCAAGAAATCCAGGGATAGGTAAGCCAATAGAGACAGTAAACTGGATTAATAGTTTCTTAGGGTTGTGGAAAGGGGAAGTGTCGTGAAAATGTTGAGTTTATAATACCAAGTACAAGAAAGAAGAAACTCTTGTAAAATTGCCTGTAGTGATGCCCGCACAACTCTTAAATATGTTTAAACTATTGAATTGCATGATATGCAAATTATATATAGATAGAACTGTCAAAATTACAAAGGAAGTCGAATAGTGCCAGAAGCAGACACCATTGAAGGGCTTGGACAGTTCTGTTGTAGAAATGAAGGACTCCTGGTCTAGAGTAGTCACCAAGGACATGGGGGCAGAATTGTGTGCTAGGAAACCAAGCCTGCTTCTGAGGGAGCTCACCAGTGCCCACAGGAGAAAACCACGTAGTTTAGGCTGAAGGGAGAGAGAGACAGAGACAGATGGAAAGACACAGGAATCGCTCTGCCCCTTGGAATTCTCCAGGCAGGAAACGGCACAGGAATGACCCCATGGAAGAAGAGAAAAGGCTATTTCTGGAGCAGGGAGATCCTTCATACTGTTGGAAAGAGCATGGGAAGTGGGGCTGCCTCGCTTTTCTGGGGTGGAACCATGGCCTGTGGGGCTTCAGCTGATGGGCACAGCCTTGTAAGGTGAAAAGCCAGTTCTTCACCAACTTGGTTCTGGAGCCTTAGACTGGTGTTTCCAAGTGCCAGCGGGATGAGATCACACCATCGGTTGCCATGCCCAAGGGACAGAAGAATGGAGTCTGGGCGTGCTGATGAGGGTCACGTTGCCGCTCAGATGCAGTCGGAAGATAAAGGGCCACCCAAAGCCAAGGCAGCTGAGTTGCTGTCCTGGTGGGCCTTAGAGGCAAGGCTGAGGAGCCGTTCCCCCGAGTCTAGAGTGTGGCCAGCATCCAGAGTCTGGAGGGCAGGGCCACTCTCCAATGCTCAGGAAACGGGCTGCTTTCGCAGCCTTGAGAGCTAATGTACTGTTCTGCTGGCTGTGCGGTTTGCTTCGTACCAGGCCTCCTCTTGACCACCTTTCATTTCCCCCGCCGTGTAACGGAGATTTCAGTCTTGGGCCCGTTCCACCATTGTACTTTAGAAAGAACTCACATGTGCTCTAGATCTCACAGACTCACAGATGAAGAGGAGTTTTCTCCTAGGAGGAAATGAGTCCAAAGATTCACCAAAATTTCATTTAAATGACTCAGAAGATTAGATTTGGGGCTCAGGGTTGATTTAAGTAAGGCTTTGGGGATGATGTGACTAGGTGTTTGCATGTCTGAAAGCCATACACTGGAGGTGGAGGGAGGCAAGGAGTAGCATGTTGTGGGTTAAATAATGCCCCCTTCCCGATGTGTGTTATAAATCCTACCCTCTCCGGCTCAGGGATAGTCGCCTTCGGGCATGATTGTCTTTGTTTGAGAGCGCAGCGTGATGAGCGTAGAGTGCCTGCCTCAGTGAAGCGGACGATCATAACCCAGAAAAGGGAGCTGAGAAAACCAAGGAGGTGGAAAGATAAACTTTTGAGAGTGTTGATTCGTAGTTTAAACTATTGAATACAAAATCGATGATCTTAAATATAAACCCCCACCTAATTTACAAATTTTGAAAAATGTTTTTAAAAAAAGATTAAATAAGGAAACAGATGAAGGAAGAGAGATAGATGCATGGAAAAATCTTCCAGCAGTCCTCCCCAGAATTAGTTCCCTAAATCCGGACATCGAGCCTTTTGAAGGTCTTCTCACGTACTTTGGCGGTGTCGAGAGAAACCAGTTCCCAGAGAAGGACATTATGCTTGGTAAAGTCGAGGGGCGACGAAAAAGACAGACACCTTCAACAAGACTGGGTGGATGCAGTGGGTAGCGCCGGTGGGCTCAGACACAAGAACACTTGTGAGGATGGCACAGGACTGGGCAGTGTTTTCTTCTCTGTCTGTAGGGTCTCTGTGCGTCTGAATGGGCTCAAGAGCACATAGCAACAGCCGCCGCCGCCTCCCAAACAGAGAGAGTCAAGTTCTGTATATGACAGCCACTTGCTGGTGTTTTGCTCGCGTAAAATGGATGACTTAAGAGAAGGTGTGAAGGTTTGGGGCCAGTTTGCACATGGTAGGCACACAGTAACTGACACCTGGCAAAGAAGGTTTGTATTACTATTATGCTTATAACAATCAAAATTTTTAACAAGGGAGTCAAATTCATTGGTCGTTAAGGAAATGCAAATCAAAAGCAGAACGAGATGTCACTTTATACCTACTTTATAGGTACCCTTCTTGGCTGTTATCAAAGTGGAAGCTGATCTCCTAGTGCAGACACGGTGAGCAGGAACTGCCCACATGCTTGGTGTGATTAGAAGATGGTACGGCTCTGTGAAAACCGTTCAGTGGCGCCTCCAAACGTTAAAACTAAAATCACCACACGACTTAACAATCCTACTCCTAGACACATGTGAAAGAGAAATCAGTACACAAGTGTTCATACCAGCACATTACCAATAGCCAAGAAGTGTAACTATCTCAAGTGTTTATCAATGAAACCACTGATAAATAAACTGTAGACTTTTGTAGACAATGAAATATGACACAACACACATAACTGATTCATGCTAAATGTGATGAACCCTGAGGACATTACTCTAAGTAAAAGGAAGTCAGATTTAAAGGATTACATATCATGTGATTGCTTTTATGTAAACTATCCGTAGGCGAATCCATACAGAGTGCAGAGCAGTGGCCGATGGGGGAGGCGGGAGTGGAATCTGATCACTTAAAAGGTACGCGGTGCTTCCTAGCTTTGAAATGAGAAGCGGTGGCAGTTGTACAGATTGTCAGCACTAAATTTTGATCTGTACGCTGTGAAATTGTTCATGGTATATTCTGTAAATTTCAGTAAAGAAAAAGGAAATGGTAGTTCTGATGTATCAAATAGGGCGTTCAGGCTCTACAATGGTTAATCAGTCTGTTGTAGCTGCAAGGTTAACAGTTTGAACCCACTGATAGCTCCACAGGAGAAGCGTGTGGTGATCTGTTTATCCATAAAGCTGGCAACCTTAGAGAGTCCCTGTGGGGCACTTTGACTGTCCTATAGCCTTAGAGAGTCCCTGTGGGGCGCGTCGACTGTCCTATAGCCTTAGAGAGTCCCTGTGGGGCGCATTGACTGTCCTATAGCTTTGCTGTCTGTGGAGTCAACTGTAGTGGATCCGCCCAGTAAGGTCATCAAATTGGTAGCCAATCTCAAAAGGACAAAATATTTATCAAAAGAACAGCATATCTTACTTTGCTCCATAAGAAGTCTTAGGTTCATGCCATAAATATTGCATTGTTTGGATGCTAAGAAAATGGTAATGATTGGCTCTAGTTCTCCATCCAGGTAGCGTTTGGTGCTAGACATCTCTATGAGCCATAGGTTCCCAAACTTTTGGCTTACTGCTCCCTTTTCAGGACAAAAATAAATAAATAAATAACCACTCAGCACTCCCACTGGCAATTAAGAACCTTTGGACTATCCAGGATAAAGTGTTTTTGTTAGGGGCTGTCGGCTCGGTTGTCACTCATTCTGGTCCTTTGTATACCAGGAGCAAACACTGCTCAGGCCTGCGGCATGCTCACAGTTGTTCTTATGCTTGAGCCCATTGATAAAGGGGAGGGGTCTACTTTTGCTGTCCCTCCAGGAGGGGCAGAGGGCTGTGTCACCCACTTTCAGAAGTGCTGCCTTAAACCAGACAACCAACCAATAGACGAAATCCATAGCTATCGAGTTCATTCTGATTCAGAGTGGCCCGATGGATGGAGCAGAACTACGCCTTGGAGTTTCTGAGCCTGTACATCTCACTGCTTAACTTACTGCAGGGCCAGGGCTCCAGAAACAGGGCCTGCAGGGTCCAGGTTCTATAAGAAAAGATTTCATAACTTTATGAACATATCTTCTTTCAGTAGGAGATGTATTTAACAAATGCTTCTCTTCATGAACAGAGTGTAGTTGCCAAGAGAGCTGAAGCTTTTGAACAATTGTGTTTCCCTGTCCACCATCAGGGAAGCCGGATGGTGCAGTGGGGTGCACACTTGGTGCTAACACACCAGCCCCTCCCTGAGAGGAAGATGTGGCTGTCTGCTCCCAGAACCCCTAGGGAGCATTGCTACTCCATTGTATGGAGTGCTGGGATTGACTTGATGGCAGTGGGTTTGTTTTTTGTTTTGTTTTGGTTTGATCTGGAATGAATACATGGGAGTGCCTATTAAGTCCCATTAATAATATTTTTATTACTGAAAATCAGATCACATATGACCAAGGAAGTAGTTGTGATCAAAATATTTTGCCATTCAGATTACAAAGCATTTATAGGCTTTGGGATTTTTTTTTCAATTTCATGGGAAATGGAATTTGGGAATTCGAAATAGCTTGTGGAGCTGTGTAAATTGGATGGCTTCTGAGATAATCCCACTTAGGGGCTGTTAGAAACGATGGGACTCTGAGGGGACTCAGCATGTACGAATGGTGGTATTGTTGGCAACCTCCCATGTACTCAGTGGATTCTGCACATACAGCAGAGTAACTTCTGCTGGATTGCTATGCTTCGTGTAGGCGCAACCTCTACATTGTGAACCTGTTTGTAACATTATGGAAGTGACAACCATATCTTCGCTCCGAGTGTCTCCTGTTATAGACATACCGAGCTCTGCCATGGTCACGTCTGGATTGAGGTTCAGACTGGATGCCGACAAAGAGGAGGGTCATGCATTGGATGCCGTCTGGCCTGTTCTCTTCCATTTCCTTTTTATTTCCTCCCACGCCAAAAACAGATGTTGTTCCCTGGCATCACGTTGGAAATTAGGTGATTCTGGGTTCTTTCATACGTCTTTTTAGAGCTTGTGTTTAAAAGGACAAGTTAGACATTCTGATCCAAGACTGTCATTGAAAAGGTTTTCCTTTGTATTGGGGAAAGTCCTAGAATTCTGGGAAGCCCTTCCAGGTCATAATCCAAGTTAATCCAGTAGGCCTTCTCATTTTGCCAAAAGGCCATGTAGAAAAGCAGGCCATGGCGTCAAAATGCTGCCATTACTTTGAACACTGAAGATGGGGGGGTTTCAAAACTCACCTGAAAGCGGCACGAGAGGGTCATTCTTCACAGACCCTAAAGCCCCCTCCCACACCTTACAGCATTAGAGAGAGCTGTAGTCTTGTGCGTTGTTGGTGCATCGGGTGCCACCCTCCTCCCCCAGCTCCCGGCGACCCTGTGTACCACGGAACGAACCCTTGCCCGGGCCACTGCCATCAGATGGGGCAGTAGCTGGACTAAAACCCATTGCTGCAAAATTGGTTCCTACCCTCTGTCAGGGCAGACCTGGCCTATGCAGTTTCTAAGCCTTAGGAAAGCAGAAATCCGTGTCTGTCTCCCTCAGCATGGCTCGTGGGTTTGAACCACTGATGTATGTGGTAGGCACCAAGCGCTTAACCACTGTACCACTAGGGCTGCTTCCAAACTAAGCTCATTGCCATGGAGTCAGTGCTGACTCCTAGCGATGCCCCAGAGAGTTTCCGAGACGGTAACTGTTTACTGGAGTAGAAAGCCCTCAGATACGGGGTGAAAAACTGAGAGGAATGAGGTTGGCGCCTGCTTCTTCAGATGATCCCCGTGGCTGTTTCCTCAATAAATATAAAGTATAAGGCAGATGAATGGATACATTTTCAGATTTGAAAGATGACTAGGTAGGTTCGAGATCTAGGAAAAATGACAACAACAAAACTCCCAGGAGCTCATAACATCCAGCAGAAAATAGAAAAACTGCAAACTTTTTATAATTTACTGAAACAGTCAAATTGTAACTTTGGAGTTATCACCGTATTTATTCTGGCAGACATCAATGACTTGCAAGTAAGCTGGCACCATTTTTAAGTTACATGATCCACTGTGGCATCCCCATGTGGTCCTCGCGCATGTATCCGTTTGTGGCATTTTGTTATTGGCGAGCAAGATAGGAGAGACAAGTAGACAAGACCCGCCGTAAAAAAGGGTATGAGGCACAGATGTCTATCAGTCTATCCTACCATATATGAAACTATATGTAGACCTTCACAGATAGGAATAATTCTCACGAACACTAACATGCAGCTTGCCCAGCTCCGCTTCAGTCTCATTTGGGGGCGTACTGATTTGTTTCAGGAAATGAAGCTTTTCACATTACAGTATTTTGTTGAAGGACTAGGAAAAGACAGGGGCAGTCTGCCTCACAGTGATGCTCGGTAGGTTTCTGAGGCTGTAAGTTGATAGGACTGACCTTGCAGTTCACAGTCCATTGCTTAACCGACAGTGTCACCACGGCTTCTTTCAGTCTCTGACCATCAAAGTTAAAGGGACACATTTCTCCGTAGAACAGAAGATCGTAATTAAAATAATGTAATTGTATAAAATAGCCTAAATTTTGATAAGGTATTAGATGATACACCAGGGAAAACTTAATTCTATCTACTCAATTTTGGTGAGGACGGGAGTGGGGAGGGAGCACTAGAATGGATTGTAATTGCATAAACCATCTTGGGGCCGATTTAACCATGGGGAAGGAAAAATGCCCTAAAGTTGATGTGGGGGTGATTATACAATCCTCCGTGTTATGACTAAATGATTGAACTGTTGAATTATATGATGTGTAAACTACTTGCCAAGAGGACTGTTGAAAAACGCTTTATTTTTTAAAAAGTAAATATTCATAGTGGAAATAAAGTAGTGAACTTTGGGGCTTAAAGTCCACAGCCCGATGGACAGTGACATTGATTTATGCTGACACGGGCATCTCTCTTGGCCTGCTCTATCTTGTTCTCCAGCTGACGTGCTCCGCTCTGCTACATCAACCTCTAACCCAACCAAAAAACCACCTGGCTGCCATCAGGTCGAGTCTAACTCATGGCAACCCTGTAGGACAGTGTAGACCTACCCTGTGAGTTTAACTCTTTATTGGAGTAGAAAGCCTCATCTTTCGCCTGTAGAACATCGGGTGGTTTTAAACTGCTGACCTGTGGTTAGTGGTCCATAACATAACCTCTGTGCCCCAGAGCTCCGAACCTCTAACCAGGCTCTGAAAAATCCTTCCCTTTGAGTCAGACTGACCACTTCATACCCGGCTTCTAATTGCTTGAGGAGCAGGAATACCGATGATTTGTTTCCAACTACAGTCTGCCAACTAGGACCTGATCATTCAGGCCTGCATCAAGTGTCTGCTCTGAAGCTACTTGGATTAGGGGGTTAGCAGACAATCATCCATTTTGCTGGGTACAAAGTAAATGACATCATTTTCTTTCTAAGTCTGATTTCTCATGTTCTCTATTCATCGAATCATCACTTACCAGTCACACCATTTGCCAATATACCTTGGGCTCTCTCTCAACCTTCTTATTCCAATATGCTATGTCCCCTTGTCCGCCCCCCTTCTTCTGTTCAGCAGCTCCATGTCCAACCTCCCCTGGCCTCTGCCCTGGACTATCGTTATGATCTTTTGTTCCAACCGTGCTTCCATTTCCTCCCCTGAGACGTTGCCAGCACGAATGGCATTTCTTACCCCAAACCTTCGATGACGTCTATTTGCTTACAAAAACCATGTCCCACTTTCTTAACCTGATTTTCCAATCGGATATTAACCTGTTGTTATAGGCTTGGGTGGTTTCCCAAAACCCTCTTCTGTCCCAGCAGTGCTAACCGGTGTCCTGTGTGTTTCTTCCCGGTGTTGTTTCTGTGCCTCCCTTTTCATTGGTGGAAATCAAGTGCCAACTCAACTCTGTGTGACTCCTCAGGTTAGAAATAACCCCCTCATCATGAGTCCACAGGCTAGTATGCTGCTGGCAGAGCAGGTGTACCAGGAGGCCTGTGCATGTGCTCGGGCCTCTCCCCTTTCTCTGTGTAGATCATAGGGGGGGGGGGGAAACAAACACCTCAGCCTTTTGGATAAATGGAGGTAGATTCCAATCCTGGCTCTGCTAGTTATTGCAGGTTTAACAAAACACCTAGCCTATTCCCTCCCCTACTTTCTCCTCCTTAACCTGTACTAAAAATAGCTTCCTTACCTGGGGAATAAGGATTAAATACAGGCAGCCCCCCTGGTTTACCAATGTCACACTTAAAGGACAAGGCCTGCTTGCCCTTTAATTCAGTGTAAATTTACCCTCACCCTGAAATGATTGAGGCAATCCCTATTGGCAACAAATTCTCATTGCAATCACTTTCGCTTATTGCCTGTATAACTTTTAAATCATTGAAAAGGCTGCCAGTCTCTCCTTGCAGCAGAGCCAAATCAGAGCCACTGGCATTGAGCCAACTTCAGCTCATAACAACCCGGGAGAGCAGTGGTTCTCAACCTTTGGGTCATGACCCCTTTGGAGGTCGCCCGATTCACAACAGTAGCAAAATTACAGTGATGAAGTAGCAACGAAAATGATGTTATGGCTGGTGGATGACTACAACATGAGGAACTGTATGAAAGGGTCGCAGCATTAGGAAGGGTGGTTGCTTTAGAGGGTTTCCTAGACTGTTAAACTATGGGAACAAGTAGCCTCATCATTCACATAAGTAGCAGCTTGTGGTTTTGAACTGCTGACCTTTCAGTTAGCAGCTTAATGGTTACCCATAAGAATCTTACGTACCTGTCCCAACTGACCTACAATACACATTTAACTTCAAGACACACTTAGGAATGGACTCCATGTATCATGCAATTGACTACTTATGATTTGATTTCTGTATTTAATTCTCCCACCTACCATATATTCAGCAAATAGACAAACCTTTGCTTTTCTACTTTTTCTTAATTGTAAGAGTCCCAATACATTTATCGTATCATGCTCAGTACTCAGGTACCTATTGAAATTAATTTAATTCAATTTACCCAGTTTTTGCCATCCAGGCAAACCAGCAAAATTCTATTTTAATGCACTGTTCAAAAGGCCCTGGCATGACTATTGTCATGGATACAAACATGTGTATACTTGTCCCCTAGGAGTTTACCACCCTCAAACGTGGGGTCACGACAGAAATAAAAGCTGAATAACCTCATATGCACACCTATATGAGGCAAATAAAAGGCCAATAAGTTGCTGTATGGTTAGAAGGACCAACATACCGGAGTGGACTTCCAGTGTGGGATAGGACTCCGGTTCCAGGCGTTCCAGTTGGAAGTGGAGAAGCGCACTCGGTGGGTCCCCTGGAAGGGGAAGAGTGCAAGACAAGAGCCCTCCCCAGGAAAGTCACAGCGGAGCCCTGTCACTGCGTGCATCCTTCTGGAGACATGAAGCCATGGGAGAGCCCACGGGCACCCGGAAGGAGAGGAGGCTGACAGGAAGCACATAGCGAAGTGTATAAATTGAGAACCTGGCATGTATGGGTGCAAATCTGTCTAGGAACCATAAGAAGTTTTGATTCTGTAAGCAGATCTGCTGAGGGTAAGAAATTTGGTTTTCATGGTCATCCAAGGGCTAATTTGCTTTTCATCTGTTTATTTTTTAAGAACTTTAAATCAGACTATGATTTACTGACAATTGGTATCCAGTTAAGGGGCACTGGTGGCACTGGGGCTCAACCGTTGAGTTGCTAGCCTCAAGATGAGTGGTTCAGACCCAACACTTGCTCCCTAGGAGAAACATGAGGCTGTCTGCTCCATAACCCTTGATAAGTCATCATGAGTAGAATCAACTCAGTGGCAGTGGGTCAGGTTTGGTCAGGTTCTTGGGGAGGTAGACTGAGCAAGAATGAGAGGCAAAGATTTTTATCAGGGGGAAGGGGCATAATAACTACAGAAGTTAAAAGGGAACCTTCTCAGTGGCGGTGCTAATCTGTGAAAGGCACTGAGGCAGCCAGCAGGACAGAGTAGGATGCAGTTCCGACATTCTCCGGGAAGCTGCAGAGAGCACAGAGCCAGCCTTGCCCGGCATAGGAGGAAGATGAGATCAAAACAGCGAGGTTGGGTGCCTACTCCAATAGGATGTAGGACCACCTGACAGGTTGCATCTTCAAAGGGAAATGGGCCCTCATGACAGTTATGGGGTTAGGACTTCATATACCTCTTGGGGGACACACACATTGATCTGCACCAGGCAGAAATGACCGGATAGAATCCCTGTCTCAGTCCTTGGGAAGAGCTTCCAGGAAGAATATAGAGTCTTGGGTCACATGTTCTGGTGGATTCCCAGTGTTACTGGGAGAAGGCTCAGAATTTCAAGCCTCTCCACTCATTGGTTCTTTCCCTGCTCGCAAGAAAGATTTAAGGTGAGGGAGAAAATTCAGACAAGAGTCAGAGAAAAGGTTTGAACAGAAAGGGGGAGTTTATTGAGGGGATACTTTGGAAAAGAAGCCCAGAGGGTCCTTAACGAGTCTAAAAGGTTTTGCAAAATTTAGAGCCGAAGCGTCTATTCTAATGGCAGACCCCCCATCGTAGGCTGGCTTTCTGGTGGGTCTTCTGCTATTGACTCATCCTTTGTAATGTCCCTCCTCATCTCAGGTCACTCCAGACCTGTGCCCTTGTCTCAGACCCCAAATCTAAGAATTTCTTCAGTCGTTGTGTGTGTGTGTGTGTGTGTGTGTGTGTGTGTGTGTGTGTGTGTGTGTGTGTATCTTTCTCCTTCACTGTCTCTAGTCTCTTCATTGATAAAGCAGCGTGTCTTAGCTGCCCTTCATAAGAGCATTAGGTCAGATTAATTATTGCGGGATAGGGGAGTGAGGGATATTATAAGCCTTTTAGTATCTGGAACAGTGAACGTGCGTTGAGTAACTTACATTATTTCAAAGCCACATTATTTGGGTGTGTCACAGCTTCCCTGCCTGTGTCACACACCTGAAAAAGGTAAGACGCCAAACTGAGTCTGAGGTGGAAAGGGAAGAGGCGGTTGTGTTAGTCTGGGTACTTTGGAAAGACAAATCCACAGAAACTCATGTATAAGAGAGTTTTATATAAAGGTTAAGTGCACATCAAGAAAACATCCCAACCCAGTGCTGCCCAAGCGCACAAGTCCAACAGTAACCCATATGTCCGACACCAGTCCATAAAGTCCTCCGCCATCTCACAAAACACACACAATGATGCCGACTGCAGGAGGAAAGCCGAATCAGTGAACGTATAAGCATCTCAGCGTTGGCAGGGGTCTCCAGATGGCTGCTCCAGCACCCAGGGCTGCATCAGGGTAGGTCCATGTGACTTCTCCTCAGAGATGTCTTGCAGGAAGTGAGCCTTGCCAGCTGAAGCAGGGAACTGGCTAAGGCAGCTGCACCCTGGTCCGACCATCACAAAGCAAGAGACCAGAGAACTCGAAAGGCGAGGCTCACAGCCATTTATTTCTCTACCCTTCAATTAACCCCACATGTGTTTATCGGCCAGGTTGGTACAATAAGCTCCCTCAGCGGTGTAGTATAAGAAAGACTGGAATCAGGGGCCCCAGGACCAAAGTGAAAGGAAACCAACAGGGCTGTCCCTGACCACGATGGGCATGCATCAGAAAATCATTTTAAATACATTAGGGTACTTGCTGTTTAAATGATTCCTACAGCAAACAGTTGTCCCTATTAGAGCTTATTCTAAATTTTGAGTTTTTATGATGAGTTTGTCTAAAATCAAGTACATTAGACATTTATACTTTAAAAGGTAAAAATATTTCCCTTAGTGTTCAATTTCAGAGGGAAAGTAACACCTTAAAAAGCAGCAAGCTAAGCCGAAGCTTCGCTCCAGATCAGAGGTTGGCAGGCTTCTCCGTAAATGGCCAGACAGTAAATAGTTGAGGCATATGAATTCTATGGACTTCGTATGGGTTTCTCTGGTGTATTTGTTACTTTTTAAAACACTTCTATAAAAATGGGAAAACTATTCTTCGCTCAAGGGTGAAATAACCAAACCCAGACCAGGCTCTAGGCTATTGCCTCTATCAACTGAGCTCCGCCTAAACCTTTGTTTAATGTGAAATTTCAGAAGGGGACAGAACCCCAAATTTGACCTTGTGTTTTTAAAAGCGAGAATGGCCTTGGCGGCCCCCGGCCTGGGTTTGAATTCTCTTTCCACACCGAGCTGCGTCCGCGACTTGGGCAAGGTCTTCTAAAACGAATGGCCTGCTTTGCTTCCCCGTAGGTGAAAGGAGACCCACGCCCCCTCTCTGCTGGGGGCTTGCCTGGGTTTAATGAGGTGACCTTTGAGGCTCTCTTTGCCCAGTTCACTGTCACATGGTGGCCCTCAGCCAGTCTTCAACCCTTTCCCGCCTTCTTTATCTTGATAGACCTTTCCCAGCCCTTTTGAGTTCTCACAAAACTTCAGGCTTTCTATCACTACGGAGTTATTATAATAGGGACTCTCATGTTGACCTATACGGAATCAACCTGATTTGTTCAGATGATTGACTTTATTTCCTTTCACAGCCAATCTCTACCTCCAGAGGCAGTCATGCTGAGATTTATTCCCTATATGTTTTGAAGAGATCTTTCTTTATATACCTTCAAATTTATATTTTAAAAACATATTAATCAATGCTAATGCTAAATCTGTAATGAGAATTTCAGGGAAGTAGGAAAACTTCCTACACAGGAAAGTGTCCCATGTAAGAATATAGATATCCTCAACCATATGCTGAATGAAAACAGCCACCCCAATTTCTGATTTGTTCAAATTATTGGCTTAATTTCCTATTATGGTGAGTCTCTACCTCCAGAGGCAGGCACTCTGAGATACCTTGTAAGCATGAAGCAATGTCGTGAAACGTTACCAGACTCCCCACGTTTTAGAGACGTCCATGTGAGACAGCACTTCCTCACAGTTACAACTACTTTCTTTCGGAGAGGGGTGCTGGGGAGGAAGCATAGTGACGTATTTGGGGGGGAAATTAGGATTTTCTGACCACATGTCCAAACAAGTTCCTAGTCAAAGCAGGTCTGCAGTCGATGTTCATGGTTTCTGCTAAATGACCCCTCCCCCCATTCTCTCTCTCTTGCTTTCTCCAAAATTCACTTGAGTTCGGAATGTTAATCTGTATTCTGTTTGGAGACCCTGTTTGCACTCCTACTAACTCACAAGATAACCGTGAGGCTATGGACCGGTGTGCAAGGCCAGATGTCCCGCACTGATGGTCCACTCTTAAATACAGACAGCATGGTGGGGGGGGGGGTCTTTTTGTTTCTTTAACGACTCATTGCTTTGACTGTCCCTCGCTGCGTTTCGTTCCTGCTAACGAAACTCCGCTAACACTGGGCTTACATTTCCCGCATGCCTGCACTCATCTTCCTCCCTGCCTGAGAGCACTCCCTGTCCCCGGGAGGAGCTGCGAGGAAAGACAGAGTGACGGGGAGACAGCCTCCTCCGAAGCTGTGGGACTATAAGTAAAAAGCCATATTGTGACTGAGGGTGTCTGGGTGCCCACCTGGAGGGAATGGAACTTAGGAGAAAAATAATAAGGCTGAGGATGGAAGTCGCCCCAGAAACAAGAGTGTGAGCCAGAAGGTTTGTTCTTGGGGACCCCGGTTGGATACGCTTTGTCTAATGCACCAGTGGGTTTAATAAAACAGACACGGGGACTGTCCTTAACCTATTGTTTCTTAAGACTTCTTCCTGAAGGTTATCTTTTCAGAGGACGAAAGCATGATCCGTGTGCCCGTTTTTGTCTTCCAGGTTTATCTGGCAGATTATGGACTTTGCTACAGATACTGCCCCAACGGGAACCACAAACAGTATCGGGAAAATCCTAGGAATGGCCATAATGGGACGATGGAGTTCACCAGCTTGGATGCCCACAAGGGAGTAGGTGGGTTTCTTCTTCCTCATTTTTATTTATGCGGATTGACAGAGGAGAGGAGTCAGACTGCATGAAGTGGCCTGTGGAGACAGTGGGGATTTTTATCCATCTGCCCACTGGCCCTCCGTTCTCTCCGTGGAAGGAGATGCAGGCCGTGAAAAGGGAGAAGGAGGCAGAATGGTGCATTGCTAGCAAAACCACTGTCTGTCCTGTCTGGTCAGCACAGTGCGAGGGAGGACGGCACACTTGCCGACCAGCCACTCTTAGGCTATAGTGCGCTGCCCAGATGTGGTGAAGGCTCGCACGGGAAGCCCTGTGCCCATTTTTCACCGTGCCCCTCTCAGCATGGGAAGATACCGTCTCTCAACAATAAGAAGATCTTTACTGAAACCACAAAGTGTTAACTGGTGGAAATCTCTCCTAGTCGCCTTTCATATATCTTACTTATTTAAACTCACTTTGATGGTATTGGAAACACATTTGCAGGTAAATTACATACATAGTCCTTTTATTGGATATTGATTATACTGCCTTGCATTCCAAGGCAGACTTAATTCAACAATTCCCTAATTAGTTAAAGTCATAACCTATGTCTTGTATTCATTTACCATTAATTAAACCTTAGCTGTTTATTACACTGCAGTCCAAATCCAATAGCTGGCCCAGAGAGCCGTGGAAAAGGGAGGAGGCAGGAGGAGGTCAATATTGGAAATATATGGTACAGGGTCCCACCGACGGTTGCTCTGTTCACAATCAATACGGTCAATGCAACTGTACTTTCTTAGTTGCTCTGTCAGCAAGACGAAAAGTCAATTCTAATGTTATGCTAGTAAAGAGAGGGAAAAAAACAAAACAACGGTGATTATTGAAAAACTTCGCCTTTCAAAACTGTATTCTTTGCAAACTTTGTTTATGAAACTACTTTTACATGTGCTAGACCTAAGGAAGGGTTGTGAAGCCGCTTTGAAAAGACTCCATTTCCACTGACAGGCAGTTCGACATGGCACTTGTTAATGGCTGCTGCACTGTGGTTACCACACGTAGACTTTCTCACGACTTTTACTTGGCGCCCACTACTGCATAGGGTGGCCTTTTCTATTAAAAGGACCATTGGCCATGTATTGTAGAGGGTCTTGATCATGTTCCAGAGCAATTAAAACCCCCACTGGTTTAAGGGGGAGCCCTGGGGGTGCAGTGGCACGCACTTGTCAGCTAACCCAAAGCGGCCTGTCCCCCAGCAGCTGCTCTGCAGGAGAGAGGTCTGGCGGCCCGCTGCATCAAGATTGGCAGCCTCGGAAACAAACAACTGGACAGTAATGAGTGTTTGGCTTTGGGTCTGTCAGGAAGAGCGATAGGCTAAATTTTCTCAGGTAGAAACTAGCATTCATATGCTTGATTCACGTGAAAGACATTACTATACTCCCCCCCCTTTAATTCAGTTAGAAAAGAGAAAATTGGTAATATTATATAATTCTGAAATTTAGTAAGATCAAATTTACTATTTACATCATTAATAAATCTTACCAATGAGAATTTAAAAGTATAAATGTGATATTCCTTTAATTACATTAAAAATAGAATTCTTAAATACTCATTGATAGTGTTTGGGGTTTTTTGCTTTCAATTTATGTTCTTTGTGTCTCAGTGAATTTAATTCTTCTCCTTTGCCAGATTTCTTTGCACAATACAGTTTTCAGGAAGATGCTTTTTAACAGTGGTATAACGGGAAATACATCACAGAGATGCTTAAGGTTTAGTTTGGTAGCATTGATAATGAAACTCATTTATTGTTAGACCAGTTGATTCCACTCGATAGATCTAATGCTGGCTGACCCGGTATGCATTTTGCCATTAAAATAGCTAAACAACAAGACAGTGGATCGTGGAGGGGGTGGGGCGGAGGTGGACGTGTTGCCGAGTGACCTCTTCTGTGACTGGACTGTGACAGTCCAGAAGTCCTCTTCAGTGACTCCACCGTGTAGAGCTTTTAATTTCTCTGGGCTGTCTTTAGGAAAGAGTGGCGCAAACCTCCATTTGGTAGTTTATTTCATTTCCTTCCCTCCTAAGTGACGGGGCTTCGAAAAGTTCATGAACAAAAATTCCCTCATCTTTGGATTCCATTTTTCCATGAACTTTTTGAAGCTCCCTAGAAATAATGCATGCCAGTAAGCTGGGTGGCTTTAACCCAGCTACGCCATGGGGAGAAAACAGAACGGGGATTCCTCGAGGAAAGATGATACAAGAAAGCCCGCAGTAAGTGCTTTTGAAGTTTGCTGAACAGTTGTATGATGGAGTGAATAATAATTTTTTTTTAGTTTTCACATAAGATTCCTATAAAACAACATATTCCTTTAAAGCATTTAAAATAATAGAGCACCAAACTCCTAGGAATATAT
This sequence comes from Tenrec ecaudatus, assembly GCF_050624435.1. Lineage (NCBI taxonomy): Eukaryota > Metazoa > Chordata > Mammalia > Afrosoricida > Tenrecidae > Tenrec > Tenrec ecaudatus. The sequence goes on from NC_134546.1 coordinate 4,186,674, forward strand.
ATATATATACACATATGCACACACACACATTCACACTTCACATATATGAGAGCACATGAAGAAAGTGTTCCCTCGAGATTTCAGTTCATATGTGCACAGATTTGTTCCCAACAAAATGTGTTTACACCTGCCTCTTCAGTCGGTGGGTAGCTGCAGACAGTCTCTCTCAGTAATATGCTCATCTCAGTCTCATTCGTCAGAAATGAGATACTTTTGTGCAATGTGGTGGGTGGGAGACAAACAACAAATGATTTTGAGGTCAGGACTGAGAGAAATTTACACAAAATTCAAGCGGACACCCTCCCAGATCACAGAAGCCTAGCAACCAGTCGGAGAGAGTGAAACACCAGTGTTCAGGTGGACCGGTGCATTAAAGGAGGCCAGGCAAACCTCAAAGCTGAGCCAGGAGCGGGAAGGCCGTTGGTCTCTGAATGAAGCAATGCTGAAGGCCAGCTGCCGGTCAGATCGCACGGAGCCTGGCATTCTCAACTTCTGGCGAGTTCTTGGACGCAAAAAGCTCATTGCCACAGGTGCCTGAAATGTTGTGCGTAAATCAGCTGGCTTCCAGAGCCCATCTTTCCCTCAGTCTTCTGCGCACTACCGAAGCTGATGGAGATGAATTCAAGGAGTGACTAGTAACGGGGTGTGTTGTGGATGTGCCAGCATGTTCCGAAGCGCGAGGTCCAGCCCCGACCGTAGCTTCCAGGAGGACTTCCCGTAGCAGTTGGGTCGCGCGGAGTGTGCAGCTCAGAAGATGATGGCAGTTGTCCTGGGGGATTAAAACAGCTGCTTGGGGTCGATTTCCTTGAAGGACTTAGGACAACAGCAGGGCCTCGTGAAGAAGGCTCAGACAAACTGACAATTGGATTGGTGAGTGAGAGGGCACGGAGTTGTCGGAGGACCAGTTTTCCTGCCTGCTCTGAGGGTAGCAGGGGCTGTTGTAGGAGAGTTTCATGTGGAACCTTACTCTGTCCGCCCTGCAGCTCTAATCTAGGCCCTCAGACTTCTCTTTGTTCCCAAACGCCAAGAATAAAGGAACCTAATTTCAGTTGCTCAATGATGCCAAAACCGTTTCTTTGGCGTTCTGTACATGAAAGTCTGCAGAATTCTTCTGGCAAAGGTGGTGCCTGTTAGGTGCAAAAAAAGCGGCCGTGGGCACAGCCCTGCACCATCCTCACAATTGTTCTGAGCCTGAGCCGATCGATGCAGCCACCGTCAGTCCATCTCGTCAAAGGCCTCCTCTTTTTCTTGGCCCTTCCGCTGTACCAAACATGATGCCCTTCTCCAAGGACTGGTCTCTCCTGACAACATGTGCAAAGCGTGTGAGACGAAGCCTGGTCAGCCTTACCTCTAAGGAGCACTCTGGCCTAACTTCTTCCAGCCCAGATCAGTTTTAGCAATCCATCATCCATTCTTCTTTGGTGTTCTATATTCAATGTCCAGCTTTCACATGCTTATGAAGCGATGGAGAATATCATATTTGGTCACACACATCTTTGTCCCCAGAGTAATATCCTTGCTCTTCAACACTCTAAAGAGGTCTTGTGCAGCAGATTTACCTAATGCAATACGTCTTTTGACTCCTGAGCATTGAGTGTGGATCCAAGACAAAACCCTTGGCAGCTTCAGCCTTTCTCCATTTTTCGTGATGCTACGTGTCGGTCCACGTGTGAGGATCTGGTCTTTCTTTTCAGCCTTTCTCCATTTTTCGTGATGCTACGTGTTGGTCCACGTGTGAGGATCTGGTCTTTCTTTCACTCAGTCACAATCCACACCGACGGCGGCGAGCCTTGGTCTTCATCAGCAAGTGCTTCAAGTCTGCCTCACTTGCAGCAAGCAAGGTTGTGTCATCAGTATCTAGAAGGCTATTAATTAGCCTTCCTCTCTTCCTGATCCCACACTCTTCTTCAGGCGATCCAGGTTCTCTGATGATTTTCTCAGCATCCATATTGAACAAGTTTGGTGAAAGGGCACAGCCCTGATGTACACCTTTCCTGATTCCTGGTCAGGCTCGGGTTAGAGGGATGGAAACACCACCTTCAGAAGTCAGCTCTTCTGAAGGATATTTTGAGGGGGGGAACAAAACAAAAACAGTTTCACTTCTTGACGGTTGTGTTTAATAAAAGTTTCTGTGATTTTGACTTAACTCTTATGCACATAGATGCTGAAAATTTCATAAGCTGTCTTAGTCTGGTATTAGGTTCTGACAGCCTCAACTGTGGGAACACTACTGTTCATTCCTAATATTTTTCATTTAATTTCTCGAATAGAACATTTCAAGATTTTGTTAGAGATGAAATAATCATTTAGCCATATCTAGAAGTCTAAATAAACAAGGCCATAAATCCTGTAGATAAATGTAGAAGGTCAGACTCATACTTATCCATGTGTGTACCTCCAGTAGTTTAATCTCAGAAAAAAAATCTCTTCTATACCAGTCCAGGTAGGAAATCAAATAAATATTGGGCACGATAATGCAACCTAAAGTATCTGGAGCGAAAAAGGAAGTTATCGCTGGGAAGCGGGTGGGTGGAGTATTTGCTCTGCGTCAACGGTCCGCTCACCGGAAGCACTCAGACTTCCCTGTGAACCTGACTGCTGCGTGAGACACTCAACAGCACGTGGACCCGCTCACAGTGAGGTTTCTGCTGTGGCTTTTCAGAAACTGGCATCGGATCTCTCTTTGGGTCAGTTGGATTTTTATAATGAAGGAGTGGGTTTAAGGTGCAGATCACTGCTTTCACCGAAGCAGCTCCTAGTTCCACATCATTTGGAAGTGAGGGGGTTAAGAGGGAGAGAAAGGGAAAGAAAAACATTTTGTTTACCAGCTTGTTTTGTTGCAAGACCAAAAAAAATTTTTTAAAGATACGTGTAGATATTATTATAAGCCCAAAGAACCCAGAAGCGTATATAGATGGATGGAGGAATGGATGACTAAATAGATGGATAATTTTTATTGGAACTATCAAACATCTATATCTGTATGTATTTTTAATAAACATTGCAGGTAATCTTCCAAGCTCAATTCTCTTGTGTGACCTAAAGGTATTTTTCTAAGTGACTGAAGTGCTTCATTTAGTGTGAAATTAGAGTAATATGTGTTAGGCTTGTTTCTTCTATTATAAATTTTATATTCATCATAAAAACGAACATGTATAAACATTGACACATACTGGACTTGTAGGCTGATAATTAAAGAGAATTATATCTATGTCAAATATACTATTTTTAAATTTGCTACATTCTTAGTAATTTTAAAGAGCAATATCTGGATCAATGTGCAGTATGGATTTTCGTAGATTTCTCTACTCACTGAGGCATGCAGTCCATACCTAATTTCTCTGGAGATAGACTGCATTTAGCATATTGAGCTTTTTTAAATACTTGAGACCTGTGAATCGAGTGTATAATACCTGTTTTAACTTGACATCATTGATGACCATAAAATATGATATCTAAATTACATTTCAAGCATCTATTTGTTTATGTAATACATTCACCATGGAGGAAAGAAATATATTACACACTCTTAAAATCTTGCCAGTTGCTACCCTATATGAAATCCAAGTCATCTGTTACTTCTTGCACGGTTTCCCTTCCCTCGACTCAAACACTCTTAACTGACGTGCAGTAAAATGAAAATATGGAGGCGCTTCACAATGTTCTTGAAGAAATATTCCATTATCTTTTAATTCCATTTTCACACAAACATTTGATGCTCCCTGGCATATGTGAGATAAACGGAAAGTGTATTTTCACGCCAGTCCCCAAACTTGGGGAGAGGACGCGTTTGCATAGTATTTGTATTCTCAAACAATAATTCACACTTGAGGACCGGTTTTCCCGTTATGGTAAGAGAAGCCAGCAACTGACACTCTCGGTCGGATCTGGTAGTAGTCAGGAAAACATACGGTGCGTTTCTGCTTTTAGGTAACTTTGGCTACAGACGGTTCTTGGTGAGTCTTGTGAGACATAGTCACGAAGGCCCTGCTCGCTCCGGGTGACATCCACTCCATCGTACGGAGAGTTTTTAAATAGATGCTGGCTCTGTCAGCAACGGCGTGTTTGAGTTAAGGATGCATGGCGGCCAAGATTTGCCCCGTTGAATAAGAACATCCCGAAGCCTCAAAGAGTAGTATTTCACAAAAATAGTCGTCTTTAGAATTTTTAAAATACAGAACAACCTGGGCGAGGCTCGAGCTCAGTCTTTTATTTGAAAGGTGTCACCATCTGTTGTGCTGCCTGAGACTTCGCTGCGAGTGCGGGAGCAGCCAGTGGGCACCGTCAAGATCCCCGCACTTGGCACGTCCGATTTGGCAAAACACCGAATTGAATATGTTACTGGTGGGAAACAAACACACACAAAAAACCAAGAATACACAAAAATGTGATCTGCTTATACGTACTGTTCCTTCTATTAGGTGAGCGTCCTCCTTACATGGTTTCTGCTTTCTTGTTGTCATTGCTGAGCGCAAGCAAGTATTGGGGCCTGGGCACTCTATCTACCTGAGGCCACTTCATTATATTATTTGCCTGCCAAATTCCCCATCACATTATTTCTGTGTGTGTGTGTGTGTGTGTGTGTGTGTGCGCGCGCGTGTTCACGCATGCCTGCATTTTCTATAATGTCCCACTGTATAAGAAATGAGCAAGCAAAAACACACTTTATGTAAATATTCAAGCCCATTTGGTGTTTAATTCTTACCTTCTTCCTCCTCTCAATTTTCCCTGTTCATGACATTGGCTGAATTTGAAACAAGTAATTTGTTTATCTCTTTGTCTTTATAATAAGGATCATTCCTCCACAGCACACCGTCCCTTGTTCTCCTGCCTGCCTGGGACGGACTGGTTTCGAGCCAGCACCCTTTTCCTAAGTGTGAAGTCATTGAAAAGAAATTGTTTCATGGAAAAATGTGGGGTGGTTGGTTGCCATCAAGGGTCTGTGAATTTCGCACGCAGGGAAGGGCTCCGATCTGCTGCTTGCTCAGCCTTCCCCAAGCAGCCACCCCCATGCCTGCACGTGTGTGTTATGGTAGTGTTGGCTTTAGATGCTTGCCTACCTGTGGATGTTGCCATGTGCTTGAACTGTGTTAAAATCATGCCAGAGGCCAAGCAGTTAGATACTGGGAATGAGGCACTGGGGCCTCAGTATTGAACTCTGCTAGTGCTTTGCTCGGTGACGCTGAACAAGCGTCCTCACCCCTCTGAGTGGACCTAAGTGACGGTGAGCATGGGCTCGGTTAAGCGAGGCAACAGCAAAACACAGTAGCTGCCCACGACTCACAGCCATTATGTTTGCTTTACACAGACATTCTAATGTCAGCTGCTCCTGGAAACCTACCTTATAATGAAATAGAACTCACATCCCTACCTGTACGTTTTTGTTTTTTAATTATTATTATTTTCATTAGAGTTCTTCTCGGCTGTACCTTATACAATTTGAAATGTTGAATACATGAGAACGCCACGGGCCTGCAAGGAAAAAGACATTTATGTTGCTTCACATTTGTAAGCTGTATAAAAATTAGATGTCAAGTAATATTTGTAATCTAACTGGAAAGAGTTTAGAAGGAAAATCATGTTAATTACTAGATCTTCTTACATTTCTCAGCAATAGCACCTTGACTAGAGATTTTTGAGAAATCCAAATGGAAACATACTTTTAACGATTATGTTAATTACCTAATGCCACCAAAGAAGGTTATATATTAAAATATACAGATATTTTACCCTGAAGGGAAATGAAGTTGTATGTCACAGTGTATTTTCCACCAAACTGAATGAAAATGCATCATATATATATATTTCCCACTAGCATTGAATTTCCGAGTTAGAACCCAGCAGTTTTTGGCCGCACGAGCATTGGATCTCGAGTTTTTAAGGGTCCAATCCATGGCTCTTTCTATGGAATGCCCCAGTTAGCATGTGTTCTAATGAAGCTGGAAAATGGTACCACTGAAGAGGCAACTTTAAAAGGAAAAAATATCTTTTTTATAGCAGATCTGAACAGTCCTTTTCAACTATGATTGATTATTTGTGTTTGACATATGCATATTCTACTATGGTCGTGCAGCATTTTATTTTTAATTAATTGTGAGGGATTACAATTACTCTTCTGTGTAGTATTTGAAAAGAATACATAATCACTGGTATCGTCTGAGATGTTAACTCCACTAAAAGAAATAAGAGAACCTGGTGGCACAGTGGGTTAAGCATGTGACGTAACTACGCTGTCTGCTCGCGTGCGAAGACCTGAGACCGCAGTTGTACTCTGCCCTGTGCGGTCACTCACTAGGAATCGGAGTCAACTCGAGGCCAGCGAGCAGGTTTAAGACAAACCGGACCCTTAATGTGCTTCTCTGGGAAGTAATCACAGTGAGGTGTATATACTCAGAAACATTCTTAATATTTTTGTCTTGTTTGTGATGAAAAAGCGTGTCTGTGGGAGGTTCTTTTTGAAATTACTGTTGTTTCTGTAGACTTTACCAGGGGTGGGGTGGGGGGTACGATGTTTTTTACCTAATCATAGTTACTAATGCAGGGAAAAAATAAGGATAAGATGTAAAAGGTGATTGTGTGTTTTAATCAGGTCAGACAAGATTATAATAGTGAAGTACAGTGAACCCCCAAGGACGGTTTCAAGTGGAGACCAGCGTATGGAGGCTCGTCTTCAGAAACTGAAATGCGTCCTTACTTATGGCGTCACGTCAGTTAATCCACAGTTGGGGGGCAGGGAACCCCAGTCTCGCTTTGATGGGTTTCTGCCAAAGGGGCTGTTGTGTGTGTGGCCTGCCATCCACCTGAGTGCCCGAGTGCCCGCTCTGAGCATCACAGGAGGTGAATTTGAAACCGTTTCCAGTGGCGCTTGTTGAGCACAGCCGGTGTGGACACAGCACGCCCTGCGCAGGGAGCCGCTCCATTATGGACGGAGATTGATCGCGGAAGAAATCGCCGCCGAAGGGCGTGGCAGAGATCGTGTTTTTATTTTAATATGAGAGCCAAGTCTTGCATTAGGCCATCGTTGAAGCTTGTGCGGAAAGTAAACGGCACCCTTGGGACGCTAGCATTCCGCTAGATTGAAGGGCCTTTAATAATCCAATACTCTAATAGCGGTTAAGATGGAGTATGCATAAGAGCTCATCTTGTCTTCTGCTTTTATAACAACTTACGTATTGTCACGGAAGAAAGTCGTTCTGTTGTGCTGGCAGCCTTGCTGTTAGTAGATGACTTTTTAAATTTAAATAAATCCGTGTACAGAGTGACTTTTCAGAATGTATTTAGTGAAATAGGCCACTTGTTTACAGTCGGTTTCATAGCCACGCATCGTCATTGTCCTTAGGAGAGTGTATATCCCTACCCAGATGAACATTCACGGAAGAGGTAACCAGGTAAATTCTAGCCTATTGCTTAGAATGGGTATGAAAATGACGACTTTGTTCCCTAAGTATTGCTTAGTGTGTTGACTATAATCTCATGGATTAGGAGTATCAATTCTTTTTGGCTTGAGTTTTCACTGTCAATCTTTTGAAACAAGGCACTGTAAAAACTACCTCAGATCACGATGAAATCAGTCTGCTGTTATTTACTAGTTTGATACAACTGGTATTTATTTACAGTGGCCTCAAACATTCTTTTACTATCCTTTTTTGTTTGTTTCTTTTTAATAAATGACTATCTTAAATTGCAAAAGCCTCTGCTTGCCTGTCTTCAAAATTCAACCGCCTCTCCACTCTGCTCACCTCCCACCCCTGTGCCCTCATACCCCCTGCCCAGAATTGCTGCATGTGTTTATTTTTCGTTCTGGATTCAAGTGAGAGTTTTAGCTTGGCACGACTGACATCTAAAAATGACACCCATAAAGTTGTAGACGCGTGTAAGCTGAGCCTCTGAAGCAGCCCCAGTGTGAGCACTGCACACTAGATGGCAGCTTTGTCATATTCTTCGAACTTCGAACACTGCTCGAGCAAGGAGACCAGGAAAGGCCATCAATGTTTAGTCTGCACTCCAGGGTCTTTGCATGACCAATGCAGACCCCGTGGACTTCCTGGAACATATGTTAGCAATTGAGTTGCAGACATTTACTTCTTTGTTTTACTGCTTAGCTCTGTGAGACAGTGGTGGTGCTGGGTTAAGGGTTGTCTGGATCATGTCAGAGGCCGTGGGGATCAAGTTCATGTGACAGGCCAGACGAGGGAAGGATGAAGTCGGAGGAGGTAAGGAAACTGACCCTTACTTTCAACAGGCAACAAGTCACTGCCTGTCTGTGGACTGGGGCCAAATGCCTGGGCGTTTTAAGTTGTACGCCAGCTGAACAAACAAAGCTCTCTGCCCATTTGGCTTTTCTCATATTTTATCAACAGTAGTTCACGCAACGATTCCTCTGTTTCTAAAAAAGAACCAACCCACCCTCCCCTATCCCTCATCTTTTAACTCTTGATGCCTATTCCTGTAGCCCCGTCCAGGCGAAGTGACCTTGAGATCCTTGGGTACTGCATGCTGCGCTGGCTGTGTGGGAAGCTGCCCTGGGAGCGGGACCTGAAGGACCCCAGCGCTGTCCAGACTGCGAAAACAAAGTACGACCTTGCAAGTACCCCATCATTCACTGAAACTCGTCTGAGGGAGGCCATGTCCCTGAGAAGCCTGCCACTCCTTCAGCTTGAAAGCCTAAGCAAATCCCTTTCAAAAATATTGTCAGGAGCCCCAAACAGCTAGCAGACATAAAATGCAGTAAAACAACGCCTCCAAAACCACATGTACACGAGTTCTAATGCAGAAATGTAAAGTGGAAGGCGTATCGCCTTACACGGTGCTTTCCAAAGCTTAGAGTCCAGGTGGTAGTATTTTGTAGGCAGAGTATTTTAAAATTAGCATTGTTCAAGTATACAGAGGCAGTCTGAGCCTGTTGTCATGGAGCTTAACTCTACAAAGTCACAGTGCACAAGGGGACAGGTAGGATTCCCATGTCACCAGTGAGCACCTCGTACCTCTTCCTTCATCCTCTATCTCGGAAGGAGTATGTTTCGTCTCTTGAAGGGAAAAAAAACCTAGCATAGCTCACCTTCCAGCCACAGAAAATATTTTTAATATTCCACATTCAATTCTTATCACCTAGAGTCTGTTCCCTGGAAAATCCGGTCAGACGGAGAACAGGGATGTGGCCTCAGAACCCTCAGTCGCGTGTTGCACACAGAGGCAGGTTTGCATTACCCGCCCAGCCCTGTTGAGCAGGAGTGACCCACAGAGGCAGCATCACCCCCGGGAAGGGCCAGTCACAGCAGAAGTGTGCAAAGAGGGCATCTGATCTGTAGCTATCAGTCTCCAAATCCAGTGTGGTGCCTGTCCGCGACAGAGAAAAAGGCTGACCTGCAATTCAGAATAAGACAGATGACAGTTGTGGATCCTGACATACTTGTAATATTTGTCCACCTGGAAGCTTGATCATTCTAGTCCCTTACCCCAAACTAACACATTTCTATAAGTGAATATTAGCACGGTTTTTATTGCAGGGCTGACGTGCCCTTCGTATCCTTCATGTAACAGAGGTTTACCAGACGTGGGTCACGCCAGTGCACAGGCATGAGCATGTAATAAACGTCCTTGGTATTTCACTTTCCAATTTGGTTTAGCTAATTTGACTGATAGACTTTATTTTTAAAACTACCATTTTAATTCTAATAATCATGTGTTTTTCTTTGAATATGTCCTATACCAATGTGATTTGCTTTTTGTTTTCTTTCTACCTTCCTACCTGACCTACCATCTAGAAAGAAATACTTTCTTTGTTAATACCTATAATGAACACACTTGGACACAATAAAAATATGTCTTACAAAATAATAAAATATATTTCTAATAACTTCCATTTGTATTAGGGGACTGATATGCTGATATGTTTCTATTGATTTGATTTAACCATGTAGATCTGTAGACCAGTAAACCTAATATCACACTATGAAGCTTATAATTCAGATAGACCATATATAGTTTTTAATTCTTATAGAATCTATAATCATAATTTATTCAGTTTGCCATAGAACTCATAATGTCAAATTTACCAATGTCATAGTTATCTATCTGTCATCACATTAGACTTCGCTGCATGTTCCTAGGAGAGGGTGATATTCGAACGGTGCATTTGTTATTGCATTTCCCCCTGAGCTTACGGCCCCTTTACTCGTCTTGGTTGTTTTTATAAGCAAATTGAGAGAGTTGTACCTGTTCCACCTATAACGCACCGGAAAGTGTTAGGTCATCGGAGTTTATTTGTTTGTGCTTTGTTTTTGTCTTTTGGATATTTCTTATTTACCTGATTAATTATAAGGTAGCATAAAACATGGACCTGTGGCAAGTATCACATATAGATAATTAAATAATAGTCCCCTTTCGAGTGGTTTAGTACCTGAGGGGGAAATATCCTGAAAATCCAGGTAATGTTTTTCTCCTATAAATTTTTATTGTTTTAAAGAAAATGAGCATGACTCATGCCTGCATGTCAACATGCACAAACTGCGAGCTCGGCTGCTAACCCAAAAGGTCAGCAGTTCAAGCCCACCAGCCTCTGGGAGAAGGATGTGGCCGTGTGCTTCCCAGGCATGGTGGAAACCCTGACAGCAGGGCCGCGCTGGCCTGACGGGTTGCCAGGAGCCAGAAGCTCCGCTTTGGTTCGGGCCGCAGGGCCCACATCGCGCAGTTTCTGGCTGCCTGGTATACGGTTGGTCCACGGACATCGAGGGCTCTTGGTGCACCTTACCTGTGCGACCCTCCCAGCCCTCGCGGGTGTGGGAACCAGGTCACTGAAAGCTGTGATTCAGGGGACCCACCTGGAGAACTAGAATTTTGTGTTCTGATCAAAGAAGTGGCCCCGGGGCTGGAAGCAAATCAGATGTGTGTCACTGGGTCTGTTTTGTTCCAGTTTGCTGGATGAGCTTCCCGAGTCAGTGATCACCTGGGCTCCCGCCGGAAGCAACTGCCGTAAGTCTAATGATCGCGCCTCCCGCTGCATGACTCACCCCACCCGCGTGCGTCCCTCTCGTTTGTCAGCTCTCAAGTGTTGGGCTGCTACCGGAAAGTGAACGGTTCAAAGCCACCAGCCGCTCGAGGCGCTTTACTCCCATAAGGAGTTCGGTGTCGGAAACCCACAGGGCTGGTTCCAGTCTCTCCTATAGGCTTACTCTGAGTCGGAATCGACAACAGCAGTGAGACCATCTCCACCGCACCAGGTTAGGGGGACAGGCCTTCAGTGTGACAGGGAGGTGGCTAGGGACAGCATGAAAGCTGGTGGCAGTCTTTCTTATTTTTTTTAAGATAGATCGAAAGGTGCTTCCAAAAGTGTACGGGAATGTGACATGAAAAGAGAATGGAATATTTCCCCAAACATTTTGAAGCCCCCACATATTTTAAGAATCATGCATGCATAAGTGGAAGAATTGACCTTAACTGGTATTTTCAAAGTTGGGGCTTTCTGTATCTGTTCCTCTGTAATTGTGGAGAAGAGATTTGAAAAAGAAAAGTCATTGAACAGTGGATTGCTGCTTACACACTGGATTACTTTGTGACTGAACAGACAGCAAAAAACAACACACATGCACGCACACACACACACATACACACTCATATATTTAAAACTGAGATTGCCATTAGCAGTGACCTTGGGATTTGGAGTTATATTTCACTTTTTTACCCTTTTAAGTTAGTATAGACCTTTTTTTAGAATTCTTTAATTGACAGTTATTATCAGTATAAAATAGTAAGTCAATTCAAAATTACCCAAGTTCCTGTCATTTGTATATTCATACATGGCATACTGTTCAGCACTGATTTGAAATTGAGTTAGATTGTCTTAGGAACACGAGTGAGCTCCTGCTGTCAGACCTGCTTTCCTCACAGACAGATAACCGTGTTCTCTAGTTCTCTTGGGCAATCACAGGGTTAGCCTTTAGCTGACTTCTGAACGAGAGGCTCTGTCTGACCCTCGAGCTGCGGTCATGTCACAGCACAGTGTGCATGTGAGAGTTGAAAAGTCCAAGCCATCTCGACTTATCTTTGCAGTCCTACCTTGAATAGAGACCTCCATTGTCATTATCATAGGGAATGGATCTTTTCTGCCTCCAAGTCTGTGGTTCATCCCAATGCCCACTTTCTCTTCTGAGGGAAGGGGAGAACAAATCGGGTATACTAGGCTCATCTAGAGGGATGGGTTGGCAAATGAGTTTTATTTTTGTTTTTGTTAACTTGCCCTGAATAACTTGATCAAAAGGCCAGTATTCCTTTTGGGTGAATATCCCTATTGGCGTGTTTATCAAGCCTTACAATATATCTCTTACTCAAGAGAATCATAGGAAAGGGGGGTGGGAATGCAGTGTTTGGCCTTGCACATCCTGTCTCTCGTGACCCTCCTGCATAAAAAGGGAAGTTTTCCGGTTAGAAAAGCCCGGGTTTGTACCCCTTCCGTCAGTGTAGGGACCAGCCAGTGTCTGTCCTGGGACACCTACTTTACTAGCGATAAGTGACGAAGACTGGAGTGAACAGGGAATCTGCGCTGCACCTGCCTTCTTTTCAGTTCAAACCATTTGGTTGAGCTCGATTTTTTTTTTTTATAGAAGGGCACATGTTTCTTCCTAAAGCATAAACCAAGGTGCTTCCAAAGTGCTTTCATAATAAGTGAAGGTCCCCTTGATTAGGAGTGTGTTTGTATTTTGGAGAGTGGATTGATTAGAAGCATGAAAACTTAAAGGACTAGATTTAAGAAAGTTTTATAAAAATTTGGCAAAACAGCCAGGAAGTTTGCAGCTGGCATGTCCAACAGAGTGTAATAATAAGAGTTTCAAAAGTTTCTGTTTCTCCAAATGCTAGTAATCATAGTTCATATTTCACTGTCTTCAAAAGCAGATGATTCAAGAATACCATAATTTTATACTGCTCAAAGCATCTTGTTTTATCGCTCTGGAAATACACTAGTAAATTTTAAAAATGTACTTAATACAATAAATCTAGCACTTGAAAAGCCAACATTTAAACCAGTGATACATTACAATAGCCTAAGTTCCAGGTTTATAATAATAAATTTAGAGTGGGGCATGTTCTTTTCTTCTTCTTCCTCCCCCAGCCCACTGGTCTTCGTGTTTCGCACCCCCAGACCCATAACGACTTTGCGGGCCGGGAGTCTCCCACTGGCTTGTAAGGGTGGTTTGGGAGAAGCGTCCCCAATGTAGTTGGCTCCCATCTGCATTTGTGCTATTTGGTTAGTGGGATTGTCGCAAGTACCCATCTTCACAGGCCCGATGAACAAGAAGACAACATGAGCATGAACTTAAAGGGATCTTTGTTGCTGTTGTTTAAACCGTCTCTTCAGGACTCGGATGCTTCAAGGGCTCCTAGAAGCATTACTTTTGAAAGTGGTGCAGCAGCAGCAGCAGGGCAAGCTAAGAGCAGTCTGGTAGACGGACTGTGGGTAATAGAATTCAATATAGCTCATGAATTAGAAAGTAAAGAAAAACAAAACAAAATAAATTGACTATGTAATTGAAGTGCTATCACGCCTCACATAAAGCCAAGCATGTGCATTTTTGTCACCCAAACAAACAAACAAAAAACCCCACTGCAATCCAGTCAATTCTGACTCAGCAATTCTATCGGATAGAGTTAGGACCCATCCCATGGGGTGTCCAGAACTGTCACTCTTAAAAAAAAATAAGTGTAATGGCTTTTTTAGGAAAAGAAACTTATTGCACTTTGGGTGGACATTAAAAGAACAAATTAACTTTCCATCCAACAAGTTCTACACATCTGTGGGGGCACATTCCTTGCCACCCTGCCAACATAACAGCCCTCTGAACGCTTCCTTCCTGGGTTGTGTGTGTATTTTCATGTGCATTTCTCTTTGGCCCCTTTCTGCTTTCTGGGCTCTGTTTTGGGGCAAATGCTCGTATGATCACTCTGAGGACCACGTCCCGCAGGGACGTAATGTTCCCTTTGGGGGCTTCCTGTGTGAGGGAAAGCTGAGGCCTAGGGAGGCTGCTTCTCCAGACCTGAAGCCCCCACACAGTCTCAGCTTCTCACCAAGCTCTATCGGATCAACAAGTCTGGTCCTTGCAGGCTTTTGGATTTGCCCTGCATTTTCCTCCCTCTCCGACCGAGACTGTCCACTGTGATCCCAATCCGAGTGGTTGGAGGGGCAGTGGAGCACCAGTTAGTTCTGCTCTCAACGTCATAGAGGCTGAGGTTTCTGTGGTCCATTGGTTCTTTTTTTTTTTTTTTTTTTTTTGAGTCTTTTTAAAAAACTCCTTTGCTTTGAACAAGAAGAGACCAAGAATTGTATCTTAGATGGCTGCTTGCAACCTCCCCCTCACAAGTCACTACCGTGTGGAGCATTGTCTTTGCAGACTCTCCCCTGCCCCACTGATCTGGATGTCCCTTGGAACGATTGTCCAACCCTGCACAGACTTTATCCCACTCATCCACAGTTGAACCACTTTTGCTTCCAGTTTTAAGAAAATAGCTCTGGACCACACACTTTAGAACGATGTCTCTTAGTAGGCGAAGGAGATGATCACTGTTCTTTTTAAGAATCTTCCCAACAGGGTGTGAAAACCAGTTCATTTGCCTTTTGTATTTATCATGTGCTTGAATCCCAATTTTTGATTGAGCATCTACCCGAAATCACTTTTGGTAATAAGTTAGGCTACATCAAGTTTGTTCTGACGCATGGGGGCCTCGCGTACAACGGGACGGAATGCTGCTCAGTCCTGCTCATTTTGTTAGGGCCTGCTCCTGTTGTTGCCGCAAGTTATCAGTCCTCCTTTCTGCGGCCCTGCAGTGTCCCAAGCACATCATTCTCCAGAGACGGGTCCTCCGTTGACAGACCCAAAAGCACATGAGCTGTAATCTTGCCAGCCTCACAGCTCAGGAACATTCTGGTTGTGCATCTTCTAGCCCGGATCCATTCATTCTTCTGGCAGGCTAGAGTCTGGTGAATATTCTTTGCCAACAATTTAACTCAGTGCGCCAGTTATCCCCCCGCCCCTTATTCAGTGTCTAGCTTTTGCATGCATATTAGGTGATTGAAAACCCAGGGCTGGGGCTCGGCGGCACCATAGTCCTCAGAGTGATGTTTGGCACGCTAACACTTGAATAGACCTTTGCAATAGATTTGCCCTATGCGATATGTCACTTGATTTCCCAAGTGCCACGGGAAATCCATGGGGTACTTACTGTGAATTCAAATAAAACAAGATCCTTGACATCAAGCTTCTCTCCATTTCTTCTGGTCCTGCTTGTTCCAGTTTGAGGATTGGGGATTTCTTAGCATGGAGTCGGAACCCTTACTGAAGGCTGCAGTGTCTGACCTTCTTCACGACGGGCTTTGAGTTCTCTTAACTTGCATGAAGCCAGGCTGTGTCCCCTGCACGGCACAGGTTGTTAATGAGCCTCATCCCAACCCTAACTTGCACAGCCTGGCTTCTTAGAGCATGTGCTCCGCACACAGATAGACTAAACAGCTGAAAGGATAGAACGCAACGGCGCACCTTCCCTGACCTTACGCCACGCAGTTTGTTCTTAACTCTGTTCCAGCTACTGCTTTGTGGTCTATGTACAGGTTCCACGGGAGCACAGGTAAATGCTCTGGAATTCCTATTCTTCGAAATGTTGTCGGCAGCTTGTCCAACTCACCCAAATGCCTCTCCGTAGTCCGCAAGTGAAGCAAAGAGAAGCATCTTTCCGCTAGTCTGCACTCTCAGTCAAGAGCCAGCTGAAACTCGGCAATGGGATCTCTCGTTCTCCTGGCTCCTCTGAATGGACTTGCACTTCTTGGAGCTCTCTCTCGCTCTATGCCATTCTTGGAATTGTCTTCAGCAAAATTTACATAGTAATGATATTGTTTGATTATCTCCTCATGCTTTTGGAGCATCTTTTAGAATGTGCCGTTGATGGGCTCTCTGCCCGCCAGGTTTCCTGACGTAGACAGTGAGTGCGTCCGGCATGCTGCCCATGTGCGGAATCCTTGCAACTGGCTTTCGGTAATTCTTGGAGCCTGTGTTTTGCCATTGCCTTCCATGCAGCGTAGCCTTGTTCCTTCAGTGTTATCAGCTCTTGAATGTACATTCCCTCCTGAGCTTCACTGATTCTGATTGGCACAGTGCTTCTGTATTTTCTTTCCATCTTCTTTTGATGCTTGCTGCATGGTTTTGTACACACGCATATGCAAACCTACATCATACATATGTATATGTATATTTGTACTTTATATATTGCTCATAGAATCTTTCAATATTGCAACTTGAAGCTTGCTTCAAACACCCCCTCCCGCCCCCAAAGGTTCTTTTCGCTTGAGACAGGCCAAGCATGTCCTTCCCTTTGGGCCTTCTAACCCTAGGTCTTTGCATATTTCATCATAATGGAACTATTGACATCCAAGTGCAGCTGTATGTTCATTATTGGAGCCCTGGTGGTGTAGTGGTTATTTGTTGGGCTGCGATCTGCGTGGTCAGCAGTTCAAAACCACCAGCAGCTCTGAGGGAAGGACTGGGCTTTCTACTCCCGTGAACAGTTGCAGTCTCAGAAACTCACAGGGGGTCACTGTGAGGCAGCATTGACTGGATGACAGCGAGATGCTTTAAGCAGGGACCTTACACATACCCTGTGCTCTGTGATGGGAAACCCCGCAGGGAGTGCACAGGGCTTCAGTCTGGCAGGCTGGCACTGTGAGTCCAGTCATGGCTCCATAAAGTAACATCGGGGAAATTATTAATTGGGCTATTACAACCACAAATGAAAACGCTTGGTTTTCACGTAGGAGCGCTGGTGACACAGAGTTAAGCACTCGGCTCCTAACTGAAAAAGTCAACAGTTCGAATCCACCATCTGTTTTGGGAAAGAAATACTTGATCTACTCCCAGAAAGATTTAAGCCTTTGGAAACCCCCTTCTGCCCCACAGGGACAGCCTCAGTGAGCTAGAACCAATGCAAAGGTGATGTTTTAAGGTGTTTTTGAAGGTTCAACGTAAAAGCGACGGCATGAAGCATGTCTGCACGATCATATTCTTCATGTGCTCTTCGTAGTTGCATCCCATGAATTAAAACCAATAACTATAATTATTAAAATTTGCTTCCTTCTGTAAGATTAATGAATTGTAAACACTTCAAGAAAGATTTTTTAACATTACCATTTCTCATCTTGTCAAATTTGTAGGTCACTTTTTTTCCCTTTTGAATGTCTTTTTTCAAAGTGCTTTTTACTGATTTGTTTCATTCTGTTTTTAGGATGTGTATGTGTGAGAGAGAGAAGGGGGGCAAGATTTGAGATTTAACAGTTCTTGCTAATTTCAAATGACTTGAAAACATTTAATATTTCACAGATGAAATAGCCCAATATTTGGAATGTGCTCATGGTTTAGCATATGAGGAAAAGCCAGACTATCAAATGCTCAGGAAAATTCTGAACCCAAGTGGACGACCATTAGGACTGCTGGAATTTTCTACTAATAGACACAGTGTAAACACGGCTGTTGCAAGCTATCCAAAAGTAAGTAACTCAGCCCCGAGATGCCTTTCTGTTAACAAAGTTGTTTTAGGCCCGCCATGAGTCTGACAACCCTGGTTCTTGCTCATTGTATTTAATTCTTATTTCTTGTAACTCAATGCAAGTGCATGATCTCAGCCTTCAGAGAGAAAGCACCAGGCTCTGCAGCCGTTTGTGTGCTGTTACCAGAGCAGGGCTATCCCTGGAGTCCCGGCCAGGGTGGGATGATTACATCCTACTCCGACTTCACTTCTTTGTTGCCCTCTGCTTTCGCCTACCAGCCTGGCCAGAGTTTAGTGAGATGATGGTCTTGAATTTAACCAAGTTATTTGTATGTGTTGATATTCCAACCTGTAGAAAAAAGAAATCAATAAACTCATGTTTAACAGTTACACCTCCTCTTTGACCCCGCCATCTACACACGGACTCCATCACCAAAAAAACACAAAAACGTACTCGCTACCATGGAGCCAATCCCAACTCAAGCAACCCTTCGAGACCAGGGAGACGGAACGCCCCTGGGAGTTGCCAGGATAGTAACTCCTCGTGGGAGTAGAAAGCCTCATCTTTCTCCAGTGGTTTCAAACCACTGACCTTGCAGTCAGTCAGTTGGGACTTCAAACATCTCTGAAGAGGGTAGCAGACACCTGAGCCTGCTGTTAGCCACAGGACTAGACTGACAAGTGGCTGTCTGATTCTTTCTTGAGATTATCCATATGCATGAAAGGAGGGGGGCAGGTTTTTGTTTGTTTATTTTCTTTCCTTTCTTCTTTTTTCATTTTGCTACCCCCCCCCTTGTGTGTATAATAAGGCAGGGTCAGGATGTCATTCATTTTTAATATTTCTTATGAACTTTGGATCCTCACAAGTGTTCCTGAGCCAAGAATGCAGGATGCACACGAATGTGACTGATAGGCTGTGAGATGAAGGGTGAGTCAAGTATCAGTGCACAGATGGTTCTGATTTGCTGAATTTTGTAGCTGCTGCAACTGAAGACATAAAATATCCTTCTAGTCATAAATTAGCTCTTTGGAAGCAAAACCTTGGCACCAGAGCTTTACAACCTTCAATTAGTAGGGAAAGAAGTATGTGAATGACTGTGGTATTGACATCTGTAGTGCTGCATAGCAATCATTCCTAATAGAAGAGAAGATCTGTTTGAGGAGGGTTTGCATGGCTAATTAACTACCAGTGAGAATGTGTAATTTTTTCATGATCTCCTGATTGTCACCTTTCTCTCATGGTACAATTACATTTTATTGTAGCGAGTGCCTCACAAACCGATTGTCAGCACTATTTACGTATTACAGCCGGCAGAACAAAAGTTCATGTTTAATAAAAAGCCACTGGATTTTGATCTTGCTAATTATGGAAACTTATTTTAACAGTTTTATTGACTTTTGTGTTTTTATCACGTTTGCAACAAAACAAAAGAGTCGCTTCCTCGGCTTAGTCTTTGCTGAGCGGTGATGGCCACCACGTCCTGCACGCTCTTCCAAGCAAGCGTCTCTCCCTCTCCTTTTCCTGCTGTAGAGGCTTCGGTTTCATAAACGTAATTGAAATATGAAAGAAGCCATATTCAAAACCGATAGCTGCTGTAGCCACTGATATAAAATCCTAATTATTAGCCACCAGAATTTTCAGTTTCCTCATCAAATAAAGCTTATTATGAAACCATTTTTGTATGCAGAGAACAGAACATAAAACATTTTTTCCCAAAGAGCCTCCATCAAAATATTTTTCTTTTAATTAGAGCACTTTGATTATGAGCACAAAGAAAGCAATAACAATAATCTGCATTCCAAACACTAGGTTAATTTCTGTTAACACCACAAGCAGCCTGGATGTATATAGGCAGGGAGATGAATTGAAGATACATTTCTTGAAATACTGGTATCTATTTGATAATGACTATTTCTCTGATACTTTCAGTGCTTAAATAGACTGACAATGGCACTATCATGTAGAACAGTGGTTCTCAACCTTCCTACTGCCGTGACCCTTTTACACAGTTCCTCATGTTGTGGTGGCCCAGAACCATAAAATCACTTTTGTTGATACTTCATCACTGTCATTTTGCTACTGTTCTGAATCGGGCAACCCCTGTGAAAGGGTCGTTCGACTCCCAAAGAGGTAAAGACCCACAGGTTGAGAACTACTGATGTAGAGGTTTTCCCTAAGTTTAAAACTTTAACTGTTTTGTTAACTTGTGATTTTGTCTTGCTTCCAAAACCCAACTTGAAAATGTTCTAAATCAAAGTACCCCAACATAAATTGCCCTGTCCTCAGTTTCCCAGAATGATACAAGATGTTCCACAATAGTTTGGCTTGCCTACCCGGTGACACTTAAAGGCCAGAATGAATTGTCAGTCACCTAGCCCCGAGGTCTCCCATTTCAGTCAGACAGAATTCTCTTATTAGAACCTAAAACAACCCATTGCTTTAATTGTTTTACAGACTGGTTAATGAACTTTAGATTTGTACTTTTGGGGGCAAGATACTTAAAGAAGTCATGGGACCATGAAATGGACAGGCCTTCTGCAGATTATGAACAAGTGCCGTGTCTTTAAGTCCGTCGGCGGGATCTGGAGGTGACTTGGAGCAGGTGCGAACAGTTCTCTCCAGAAGGAGCTCTTCTTACACTAAATAAGCCCTTGGTGGCGTAGCCACATAGAAGGTGGGCTGCTAAGCGAAAGGTGGGCACCTCGCACCCAGCAGCCACTCCAGGAGAAAGCTGAGGCTGCCTGTGCTCGTATGGATTCAGTCATGAAGCCACCTCTCAAGGGGCTGTTGCGCTGCCCTGAAGGGAAGGCCGCTCGTGTCCAAATCGGCGGCAGTGGGTCTGGGTGGGTTAGTGTAACCAAAAGGCTGGGAGGTTTTTTGGAGATTGGGAAGTTGCACGTGCGCCTGGTTCCGTCACTTCAAAATGAGGATCCATGGACGTGACGTGGAAGGGCGCGTCCTAGTGGTCCTTAGCTAGGGGTCGTAGCTGAAGACTGCCTGTCCACACGTAGGAACGGTTTGTTGCCATGAGCCTGGGTGGCGCCGTGATTAAGTGTCAGCGGCTAACTAACCAAATCGGTGTAGCACAGACTTCCCAGCTACTCCCTGCTGTCCCAGCATTTCCAGTTTGGGCAGCCCAGTGGAGCAGTGCTCCTCTATCCTCCAGGGCCTCTGTGAGTTGGAATCGCCCCAAAGGCAGTGAGCTTGGGCCTTTTGCTTGATAAGTTGTTGCGCCCCATAACAAGAGTACGTTCCTGCAGAAGTACGTGTTGATGAGGTATTGGAACACAGCACATCGTTAGAAGCTCGGCAAACGAAATACCTCCTCAGAGGAGGTCCTGTCCCCATACGTCAACTGTAGCCCATAAATTCGGCCTTCTTAGAGGCCCCAGACACCCTCACCAGTGTGATTGGGAATGAGCGGAGGTTTCCGAGCGATTGATACATTTTCCGTAAAAGGGCCACAGTGAGAGGATGGCATGCGTAGCTGACCACACCCCTCGTAGTCTGGCAGCTCCCACGGGGATGCTGCTGTCACTATTGCCCAGCCTGCTCTGCCACTCACAGGGATCCGGTCTCCAAAACGGAGTGAAGAGAATCACTTTTCAATAAGAATACTGAAGCTGTTGATCTCCCTGATGGAGTGCGGGGGCCAGACTGGGAAGCCAGTATTGTGGAAGACCCCAGCGGATGCCTTGAATCAGGTCTTTTTGCGAGCTGCGGCTTCCGTCAGCAGTCCCCCCAACCCCCGCCCCCCTGCAGTGCAGCACCTGGCTCACGTGGGGCATTGTGAGCCGATCTCCCTTCTCGGCACAGACCTGGCTGCGGCTCATGCAGGCCGCCCATCAGATGGTAAATGTGTGTCCCCCAATTCACCCTAAATTGGACGTTCCCACGCGGCAAATCCAGAGGTGAAGATCTTGCTATGCATAGTGGTCATCCTTGCATTCTTTCCCAAACGTTAGTTGCTCTTGTGGTGTAGCGGTCGGTCATTCAGCGGGCTGCGAGCCACATGGTTGGCAGTCTGACCACCACCAGCAGCTGTGCAGGAGAGACCGGGTTTTCTGCTCACGGGAACCATCACATTCTTAGCAACCTGCAAGTGGGGTCGCTACGAGTCAGCATCGGCTCGATGGCAAAGAGTTTGGTTTGGTCTATTATTTTGTATACAAGGAATGTAAAATTCAGATTCGCTATTAAAAGCAAATCCTCGGCTTATCCATTTTTAGGAGTTCCAAAGGTGCCCAGATTGTATAAAAAGCCTTCAGTGCCAATGGCAATGTAAATGAAAAAGACCCTCCTGTCGGTTTCATTCTTGGACATGACAGCACACGTGGATAGTATCCTTCGGCTGGCCTGTGAGCTGTGCAGGGTGGTGTCTCTTTCCTTCTGCATCCCTGAGAGGGGGCAAAAAGAATGTTTCCTCTGAACACAAGTACAGGTTAAACCTAGTCATCCCACTGGACTCTTTCCTGGCCATCTCTAAGGTCGCCCTAGAAACAAAACTCTGCTATACACAGGCTGTCACAGTATTGGCTAGGAGTGCCCACGGCAGCTCCACTTAAACAATCTGGCCAACTGACAGCGCCTCCTAGAGGCCTCCTCTCCAACGCAGCCTCACAGAAGGCGACATGGATCATGCTGTGGTTTCGGTTTGCTTAACTCCTCAGAGGCTCCCACGGCAGGGACGGTGTACATCACCAGTGGCTAGCACACAGGAAGCCGGAAGAACACCTTGTAACTAGCTCAACTAACCCAGGGATAGTGTAGAACAGTGCATTGCCACAACAGCCGGCAGGCCAGGTTTGTAGCAGGAGAAAGCAGCAGCCTGGGGAACCTTGAAGTGCCTTTCTTTCCCCGACTTAAGTGGGAGAAGGCACCACAGGTGGTCCCACATGAATCTCCCCAACTGCTTGGGAGGAGGGTGGTGGTGGGAATAAAGAACCCCCGGAGACGAAGAAACATCTCCAACTCACAGGTCACTCAAAGGCGCTGCTTGTGCTGGCCATTGCTGGCTGGGACCAGGAGAGCAGGGATAAAGAACAGCGCTGTGCCCCCAAAAACCCGCAGGCTGCACGGGCACGGAGGGGAGGAAGGCATGCGCGCAGTTGGCAACAGCTGAACGTTGAGAGGCCACAAATTAAGGCTTGGCTTGCCCAGCCCTGTAATTCATGCTCTGCTTTGGCACTGGCAACTCCACCATTTCCCTTTGTGAGGCTCCTAGTGCAGGCCCCACTCCCAGCTGCTCCCAGCACCAAGCTGCTGGAAGAAGCCTTTCTCAGGAAGGGCCTCCACTGTGGCCGGGCTCAGTCTCCTGATTGCATCGTGGAGGGGGCTGGGCTCTCTCAAGGTCAGCCAGTCAGTTGGTCCCCAGGTTTTTCTGCCTTGTAACCTCAGGGACTGGTGACCAGGTTAGGTCACGGGCACTGCTACTCATCTTGCCGAGCCAAGTTACCTGCCTCAACACAGTAAGCAGCATCCTGAGCTCTTCTCCTAGGCCTCCATTAATTAGGCTCACTTCAGTGATGGGAAACTAAGAGTTTAATTAATAAGAATTTAAACTACAAAGACGTACTGGATCCACTCCCAGCAAAGGTTAATAATGAATTCATGTGCAGTTTTGAAATGTGACATTTTTCTGTTTGGTTTTTTTCGTTTTTTCTTCAATGCAGTTTTCAATAAGCCAGTTATCTTTAGAGATCATTCCTAGAGCACATGTAACAGGGGCATTAATTTTAATTGGTCTCATTCTATTGATGAGGAAGGATCTGGATCTTGCCAACAACCATATATATATATATATAATTTCTCCCTATACTGTACAGTTGTTGCTTTCTCTTCTAATTCTTCCTTTTTGAAAGTTTGGTGAATTTAGAGTTTTCAAGAATCTACACATGAAGGTATGCTTTTTTAAAAAAATTGATTTACAAACATCATATTTCCTGTGTATTTTTTTACCCTTGTTCTCCGTCAACAGGTTGATGTGGGACAGGCTGCAGCCAAGCAAGTCCACCTGGTGCCGAATAGGTTAAAGGAGAGCCGGGTCCGCGGAGAGACCAGTGCGGAGCCCCGGGCAACAGGGAGACAAAGGCAGAGCTTGGAGGCGGAGGCTCTGGGGACACCGCTTCACAGTGGAACTGCTCAGGTGAGAGTGGGCTTCTTTTTTTCCCTTTTCTTAATGTTGCCTTAGAATATGCCCTTTGGGGATAAAGATGTTTTCTTCTCTCCTGGGGGTCAAGGTTACATGGCTTTGTTAAATGAGAAAGGACAGCAGATATCCTCCCTAGCTGAGAAAAAAAAAAGTCAAAGCCCCGAAACCCTTCCTCATAGAAACAGAAAGGTACCGAACACATCTGCGTGCAGACTGGGTTCTCTCTGTCTCCCAAGAACATAATGAAGTGCACTTAAGTCTTCCCATGCCATCTATGATCCATTAGGGACTCTTAACATATTCTATACTTTCGCATCAGCTCCTTGAGCCTAACCCGCATAATCAAATGTAAGTGAAGTGGCTCTCGGTCAATATGGTATTTTAAAAGCATGTAGTCTTTGCATCAGCCTGTCCTTTGGGCGGATGGTTACTCACCTTTAGCAGATAACTTACTCAGGCAATGACGAAAATCCTTCCCATTCTAACCTTTTTTGAGAAGAGTGAGACACATACAATGTATTTATATCTGTGGTGAAAAAAAATTTTTTTCTTTCCAAAGTGCCATTTGGTGTGATTAACTTACCTATCATTTTCCCTCATTGATTTGAGGTAGTTCACATGTTGAAATGGTGATACCACCCTTCCCCGTGAGGAGAACCAGTATGCTGGGCATCGGGCATGTAACTCTCTAAACTTGAGCACGGGGTTGGGTTCTGAATGTCTTGGTAGCCCAGACACAAAGCAGCAGCATGCGATAGGTGGGCATTTCTCACACAAGCAGGGAAGCACCCAGGTTGATTGGCAGGGAGAAATGACCTTGGATCACTCAAAGGGGTTCTTTGTGATCATCCTCGTCTAAAACAGTCTAGTGGCA
The DNA here is from genome assembly GCF_050624435.1 of Tenrec ecaudatus. Lineage (NCBI taxonomy): Eukaryota > Metazoa > Chordata > Mammalia > Afrosoricida > Tenrecidae > Tenrec > Tenrec ecaudatus. The sequence goes on from NC_134546.1 coordinate 4,211,220, forward strand.
GCATTCAGGGTTTTCGGCTTTTCTCCATTTTAAATTCACAGAGGGAGACGTGCTTCTTAGCCCCAATCAGTCCTCTGTATGTATACTGCTGTAGCACAACAATGGCATCATTCCTTGGTATTTGGGTTATTGTTGAATTTGTATCAGGGGATCTACTTACGTTCTACGGTACCCATTTGTTCAATGAAAGACAAGCATGGCGTGGTGCGTGGGATCCTTCTCCAGTCCCAGTGTGCAGCGTCTCCCTGGTGTGGGGGCAGGGAAGGACCAGGGAGATCCCAAACAAGGAAAGGATTCCTGTCATCTGAGGTGGTGGGGAAAGGGTGGTGTGACAGCACCTGGGAAGGCCTTCACCCCTTTCTCCACCTGCCTCTCCTTCCCCCAGTCCTCTTGGGGCCAGCCACGGTCCTCACTCTTGCTGGTTTTGCCCCTTTGAGGATGGACGTCACGTGCATGCCCAACACGTACGCCTTTGTGTCAGGCTCACTGCACTCAGCACCACCGTGTTGAGATTCGCCCTGCTTTTCCATATCTGTGCTGGTTTTCCGTCTCTTGGCTGAGTACACTGCCTAACTGCTTCCCAATTCACATATCGAGTCTCTGATGAATGGACACTGGGATGGCCACGGCTTCTGGCCACCATCAGTACTGCTGTGAACCTGCTGGCACCCGTCCCTCCACGGTCATGATTCCATTGCTCTTGAGAACTGGGACTGATGGCTCTTATCGTAGATGGAGGGTCATCTGTCAAAATGGTTAACAAAGGATTTGAAAGTGATGATAGTTTTTAAAAAATCATTTTATTGAGGGCTCTTACAGCTCTTAGCACATCCATCCATCCATCCTTATACTCCTGCCTACAATCTACAAGAGTTCTGACCCTTCACCACCCACCCCAGCTTTTGGTTAAACCAGTCTTCTCATTTCAGCCCTTCCAATGGGAATGCATCAGTACCTCGTGATTCCGGTGATTAATTATGCCGGCACCTTTGCCCGGGCTTACTAAACCTTCACTGCCTTTTGAGAAGTGTCACGTGTTTTTGTCTTTCATTTAGGTTGTTAAGAGTTTTATATTCCTCACACGTCTCTCGTCAGATGGATTACGGATACATATATATTATGGATAGTCTTTTGTAATGTGTGCCTGCCTACTGGCTTCCATAACACTCTCCCTGATGAAGGGATGCAATTTTGTTTGTATATTATTTCTATTTGAATTTCAATGTATCTTTCTTTTAATCAATATTTTTTAATGCTAAGAAAACTTTACTTAACCGCAGGTTCACAGATAATTTGCTTCTTTTGTTTTTCCTTATTAGTAATTCTTGTTTATGGTGTGAGGTAGGGGTGATGTTACATTCTTTTCATGTAGACAGAAATGTTAATCATTTTCTCAGTCTGTCAGATTTTGTTTTCTGGGTTATACAGGCTTCATAGTATATGGGTTGGATCATTTCCTCCATTTTTATAAAATTGTAAAATTTGCCTTTCTGAAATGTTGATGTAATCCATCTGGGGCTAGAGTTTTGTGGGAGGAAGTATTTAAATAATGAATTTACTTGATAAACAAGTGCAATGATCATCAGATTTTCGTTTCTTCCTTCTGTGAGTTTTGGTGATTTATACATTCCAAGACTTTTTTTCCATCTCCTCCAACTTGTTGGATTCATCAGCACCTTGTTATTCTTGATATCCTTAGTCTTTGAATAAATGTACTATCTGTATTGCTGTCCTCTTTTCATTCCTGGTAATTTCTTGGCCTGTTATTTTTCTTGGTAGTCTAGGTTTATCATATACATGAGGGGTGGCCCCCAAACCTGGAATTGCGCTGCGTGGAGTGGATCTTTCATAGTACCCAGTTTCCCCACTAGATGAACAACAAACAACTCACTCTTGAGTTAGTGCACCCAGTGGTGTCGCCCGGGAAGATTCTCTCTGGTCACAGTGAAATTTTTCGTTAAAGCGGTTTCACTCAAACCTTGTTTTTTTGTGATTGCCGATTAAAAAGAACAGCATGTGGCTGTAGAATTTTGTTTCCTGGTTGGGAAAAAATGCCACAGAAACTGTTGTGATGTTGAATATAGTTTACAAGGACAGCGCTATGGGAAAAACTGTATGAGTGGTTTTCTCATTTCAAAAAAGGTGAAATGTTCATTGATGACAAACCTTGTTCTGGACGTCTGTCAACTTCTCGGAGACAAAAATGTCGGCTCCTAGTGCATGTAGAGTTTGTTCCACAAGGTCAAACTGCTAATCAAGCTTTCTATTTAGAGGTTCTGAAAAGATTGTGCGTCAGTGTGTGACAAAAAAGGCTTGAGTTCTGGCAGATGGGGGACTGGTTTTGCCACCATGACAATGCACCTGCTCACACAGCCAGCTCAGTGTGCCAGTTTTTAGCAAAAAAAAAAATCCCCACAAAAACCAGTGTGTCTTTCTTGCCCCACACACCTTAGTCACCCGAGTTCTCTCCGTGCAACTTTTGTTTCCGCAAATGCAGGACAGGAAAGGACAGTGATTTGACACAGAAGAGGTGAAGAAAAAAACGAGGGAGGTGCTGTCAGCCATCCAAACAGATGAGTTTGAAAAATGTTTCCAAGAATGGAATCGCAGATTTGACAGATGTGTTAAGTGTAATGGAGAGTACTTTGAAAGTGATAAGGTTGTTTTTTAAAAGAAAATTTAAATACCATATATACTTGAGCATAAGCTGACCCAAATATCAGTCAAGACACCTAATTTTACCACCAAAACGGCATTAAAAATGTGCTGAAAAACTCGGCTGACACATGAGTATATACAGTACATAGCTTTGGACGGAAAATTCCATTTTGGGGGGTACCCCCCTCATATATGATTGATATACACACACATCAACTTTTGGTATTGTTTCTTATCTCCCATTGATCTGTTTTTTAGTTAAGCCAAGCAAATGAGGTGGAAACTTTAGTCCTTTATTTTAAGCTTTTAAAATTATTTCTAAAAAATGAAGTTAAAACTGAACATTTCTTAAGAAGGACTTTATCTATACTCCCACAAACTCTGATTTATGTTTTCATTATTTTTAAAAGTATCTTCTAATTTTCCCTGAATTGTCCATTGACCTACGCATGTTTTAGATGCCCATTAATTCCAAAATGTTTTGGAGAATTTGGGTTCACAAATTCATAATTGAATTCTGTTCTCATCAAAACATATGCATTATTTTAATCATTAAAACATGTTTCATGACCAGCACGTGGCACAGCTTACTATAGTTTCAAGTGCATTTAGTCCAACCTACTGATCTCTTGTATAGAATGTGGTTTTGGTGTTATGTCTACGAGGCTTGCTTAAACTGGGGGGAAAAGAGAAAGAAAATTCTATCCTTTCTTTAAAGTTTTGGAATTTTATATTTCAATCTGTGGTCTGCTTTTGAGTTCATTTTATATAAGGTATAAGGCTTAAGTTGAAGGGTTTTTCCTGTGTGGGTCTGGATGTCCACTGGTTCCAGTTTAATTTGTTGACAAATCGCCCTGTCATTTATCTTGTACTCCTAGCAAGACTTAGTTGAATTGACTGTACTTGTTTCTAATTCTGTTAACGTTGATCTTGGTGAGTACCCTTCCACCCCCAGCACCACCACCCCCACCTGCCTCCATCACCACTCTGTCTTGGGTACTGTGTCTAAACACACAGAGCACAAAACTGGGTAGGTATCATGCTTCCAGCTTTATTGTTTCTCAAAATGATTTGAACGGTTCTAGTTCTCCTGCTTTTCCACATTAGGATTCACTTCTCCACCTATAAAATGATTCCAGCGGGAGATTGGTAAGAATTGCATTAAATTCATAGGTCAATTGGGGAGAACTGACATTTTCACTCTCTTTAGTTTTAAAAATTGAGTTTCTGCCTCTACATGTAGGTCCTTTCACTGGTATTTTGTAGTTTTTAGCAGGCCATGTTTTGTTGGATTTATGCCTATTTCAGTTTTGGAAGTATTAAAAATTATGTTTTTGGTTTTCAGCTGTTGACAGTGTTGTTTTACAAGTTTGAAGTAAAGTTTTAAGTGTTGAACTTGTAGCTTGCAACACTCGAAGCCTGTTTATTAGTTCAAGAGTTCTTGTTTACATCCCTTGGGGTTTTCTACGCACACAATAGTATCATCTGCAATTAGGAAAATTGCATTTATTCCAGTGTGTGCGCCTTGGTTTTCCTGCCTTATTTCCGACTGACTCGGACTTCCAATACTATGTTGAATGCAAGAGTAGACATCCTTAGCTTGCTCCTGATCCTTGCCAGAAAATGTCCAGCCTTTCATTAATGTAGTGGTAGTGTGTGAACGATAGAAACCTGCTAAGTGGGCTTTCCCAAGTTGAAAGCCTTCCCGTTCTAGTGTACTGAGTTTTCATCATCTGAATGTCAAGTGCTTTGCTGTGTTCATTGACATGATCGTGTGGTTTTGTCATTAGACTACTGAGATGGTGGATGGTGCTAATTTTTCAAAATTTGAAAGTGTCTGTACATTCTATCAGCCCTCCTGGGTCATGGCATCTTTTTATATACTGCTGGATGCAACTGGTCAGTTAGGTTGTTCAGGACCTTGGCATCTGTCTTCACGAGGGCTGCTAGTCGGCAGTTTTCTTTTTCCCACTGTCTGTCTGGTTTTTCTAAGTAGGGTCCTGCTGGCCTCATACAATGACTTGGAAAGTCTATGTTATCCTCTGATGTCGGTAGGGGAAGTATAGCACTGGTATCCTTTCTTCTTTCAACGGTCGTAGAGGCTCATCAGTGGCACATCCTGACCCGTACCAAAGGTTTGCAGCCACAAGCTCAATCCCTTTCAAAAGGCGATTTCAGTGACCTGCTTCAGGAGTGGGCGTACTCCCAACTATTCCACTCTGAACTGTGGACGACAGGAGTGATACATGATTGAGTGAGCCTGACTGGGTTCCAGGTAATCTTTATTTATGGTACTAAAATTTTAATTTCCCATACTTAACAAGTGTCATAAAGTACTTGATTCCCTGCCCCCCGCCCCACCCAACCTTTTAGAAATGTAGAAACTCTCCTCTGCTGGTGCCCTATAAAGAAGCAGGGGGGGGAGGGGCTGAATTCGATCCTCAGAACAGTTTGCCAACCCCGATTTATTTCAACTTGTTTTCGTGATTTGTGGTTTCAGGAACTGGTCCATGCCGTCTGAGGTGTCAAACGTGTGGACGTGGGACTGTTCGCAGTGCTCTCCTATTCAATCTGTGACTGTGCACAGGCTTTTCATTCCTGTGAAGCTTTGTGTTCCCCTTTTTGTCTTGCTAGAGGCTCACCATTTTATTGATCTTTTCACAGAACCAAGGGGTTTTTTTTGTTAGGTTGATTTTATATTTTCTTTTAATTTCACTGCTTTCTATACTTTATAGGTTGAAATTTAGATGTTTTGTTTTTGGTTTTTTTTGCTTCCACCTTTACATTATAATTTTTTAATCATTTTATTGGGGGCTCTTACAGATTTTATAAAATTCCACGTCAATTGTTTCAAGCATGTTTGTATACATGTTGCCATTATCACTTTCTTTACATTTACTGAGTCCAAAAAAAATTCTCTTTAAAAAAAAAAAGAAATTTTGATTTTCAGATTTTTCTTCTAAGTAATAAGTATTATTTAATTTTCCTCCAAGCACTGTACCAGGCATATAGCATATTTTGATGTTTGCTTTTCATTCAGTTCAGTCGTATGTTTGTTCCCCCCTGAAACTCCTTCAGGACCCACTCAGAAACATGTGGATGAGATTTTCCAGTATCCGGAGCTTCTCCTGGGGCTTCCTTCCTTCATCTTGATTTGAGTTTCTTTCCTAGTTTAGGTTGGGACCTTGGCATATTCCAATTGAATTCTTTTTTAATGTAAGCATTTGCACACTACAAATTGCCGATCTTTTCTGACTACATACATCCCATGTAATTGATATATTCTATCTTAATTTCATCCAGTTCCAAAATATTTTCTTTTCAATGTTTTTATTTTGTTTTCCCTCCTGGCCTTCATAGGCTTGTACTATATATTTTTCAAGTGTTCAAAGATAGGTTATCTTATTATTGATTTCGACTTAAAGTTTCTTGTAGTCTAATCATGTAATTTGTATACTTTCTATTTTTATTGTGCTAAGGTGTGTTTTATGCCCCATGAGGCTATGGCCTACATCTTGGTGAATGGTCCAATGTACTGCAAACGTCATATCACCAAGCACCTATGTGGTTGAGGTGAAGTGTTCTGACGTCAGTTGTATCCCACTGGGTTCATCTGAGTGCGACTCAGTTCTTTTCTATCTCTGTTATGTTGTTTGGTAGTGATCTTGATTCTGGAGAGCGGGGTGACCTAGTTGGGAGGGCACGCCTTTTGAAAGATGCCCTGTGCACGAGTCTCTCTAGTGTCTACAGCGGAGGGAGAGACCACGCGTCAGTAGTGTACGGTGGGAGTGGGACAGGACCCCGACTCACAATCTCTACAACTCGGGGGCCAGGGCACCACCTTAGTAGTATGGAGCTGGTCACCAGGCCTCCACCGCCACCGGTGCCCCGGGAAGAAGTATGTGCCTGCTGCCCGCTTAGTGCAGGGTGGCGCTAGTCGACCAGGCTTCCTTCCCCCTGCCATCTCCGCAGCACTAGATTGCAGCAGGGAGAGCCAAGAGCTCTGTCCTGGACCAGTGGGACCAGGGAGCAGGTGTAAGAGAGTGCTGACACACTGCAGGCAATGCCACTGAGATCAAAGAACAACTCCTCGATGACGTACTGGCTGGAAGGCTAATTTACCAGGTGCAATTTCACCCAAAGCAAAATAAAGCATTAAAAAAAATTAGGTAGGAGGAGAATTCTAGTGTCCCTCTGGGGACACGTTCGCCGTAGGTATGGCCAGGAGTCCCAGGACTGGCGACAGGACTCGTGATGGGACATGCGGTCGTTACCGGCTTCCTGGCGGCCTCTCGCGATGATCGGGAGAACTTTCTCCTGCTTGGACCTGTGCTTAGTGGGGCCTTCGACTTCACCTTTGCACATTGGCGCTCCCCAATGGATTGTAGGCTGCCCTGGGACCCAGGCCAGGAGGCACAGGAGACACCAGAATAAGGGGTGGGAAGTCGAGGGAGTAGGCTTCTCATTTCTAGGTCACACCTCTTGTCCTATTGTCCCCCGCCACTCTGATTTCTTGACTTCAACTTGGAGTTGATCCTTGCGTGTGCGTGCTTTGTGGAGGTAACTGGCAGGAAGGACGGACAGTGGGACGAATTCACTCTCATCTTTCCCATGTGTCATCCCTTAGTCCTCCCCACTACCTTCAGACCCCAAGACACGTTAGGATGCTTGATGTTGTTTTCAGAAAATACCTGAGGCGAGGTTTATTTTCTAATACTCAAATTTTATCTCGCTATGTCTCAGCGTGGACATTTTCTTTTGTTTGACCTCAAAGTTCACTGATTTATCTCTTTTCGGTGGTGGTAAATCAGTTGTTAATTTATCCATTCACCTTCACATATTGGTCGCTCCCACTTTAGGCAATTTTCTGTTTTGTCACTATCTATAATGATTGATCTGTACACAGAACTTTGGAAAAAGCATGTTACAATATCTGCTCCTGGGGAAGTTCCTCTAGCTGTGTCGGCCTTATCCTGAACTCGGGATACAGAAAAAAAAAATTCAATTTCTAGGATATATAAAATGTCGAGGCTCATTATACTCAATTTAAATATCCAAAAGCTTTCTACCTATGACTCACTCACTCCCATAAGATTAAGCCTAGTTTGTGCTTTTACCTTGCCAAGAAATTTGAATAGCCTCTCCTACTTTTAGATTGATAAATCGGTTTTAGTTCCAGGTACTTGAAGTTAACTTTTAAAAGTAATACTTTTAAAATCTTATAGTTAGATGTATAATCCTTTTTAAGTAAGAATTAGCCTACCTTGTATGGTTTAAAGAACCAATCAACAAGTTTGCTTGTTGGATGCCAGAGAGCGCAATGCAAAAACACAAGGTTTCTACCTCAAAAATAATTTATCAGGAAAAATGCAAAACACGAAACTCTTGATGGTGGTGCAGAATGAGTTTTACTGATAAGCACCTCTGAACAGTAGATAACATCAGTACTTGGATGGCTCAAAGTTAACAAACTGTACGTATTTTTCTTAGGAAAGTGCAAGGAAAAGACCAAAATACCATGAACCTCAAGAATATCTGAATGAAGTGAAAAATTCCCAGAAAAAATATATTTCTATACAACCCCCAGCTCCATTTTATGACTACGCTCAGGCTGTCACCAGGGCCCAGGACAGCCCCTGCGGACCTCCAGTCTGGGAAGGGCCTGGCTCTGCTGCTGTGGGCACGGAGGTGGCAGAGGTCAAAAGCCCTTCCCAGTCGGCCTACAGAGAAGCGGCCAAGATGCAGCTCTATTTGTACAGCTCCCTCATACTTTTTCTTTTGATGTTAATATTTCTTGCTTTATATTTACTCTGAAGATATCAAATAAAATCCTTATGGTAGTTTTCAAAGGTCCCTTTTCTTCGCAAAAGTGTTGTGGTCTCTTTTCAGGGTTTCCTCCCAGGCAGTTTCAGCGTAATCGGCTTATAAAAGAGAGAATAGGTTTTAAACAAAGCAAATTTTCTAACATTCTAAAAATAAAATTGCGTCATTCTACAAATGGTGTCATGTTGCAGTTTGAAAAATCATCTTGTGAAGTCTCAGCTCTCTGGGAAATCAGGAAAAACTCCCTGCCATCAAGTCAATCCTGCCTGATAGCGACCCTGGAGGACAGAGTGCTCGCCCCTGGGTGTCTCTGTGTCTGTAGCCATCTATGGGGGCAGAAAACCTCATCTCTAGCCTGAAGGGCTGAGAGATTTGAACTACTGATCTTGAGGCAAGCAGTGGCTGACCATTTTGATCAACAGGGGAAATGTGAAAGCTATGTTATTGATAAAGACAATTTATCTTATGGAAACTTTCCTTCGTACTATCTTAAAAATTTAGAAAAGAGAAAAATGTTAAACTTTTCAGTCATCTGCTATGCTATATAGATATCCATCCTCTAAAACTCATGACTAAAACCTAGGCCGATTCTGTTGAATGTGAGGAACAGTTGCCTTACCTTACTACAATACGGACATTCGCCAAATATCGTGTTGAAGCTCTGCCTGCTGGTCAACAGCCCTCTCAGCCACTGAGGACGAGGAAAGAGAACACTGGGTCAAAATAAGCGAAGAGAGAGAGAGGAGAATGCCCACGAGCTTTGCTTTTCCTTTTGAACGCAATAGGGTTTTAAGCCAGAAGATTAACCTTCTTAATCATGCTTCTGAAGAACCAGGCCTACCTTTCTGAACTAGTATCAGGCTAATGAAATGCTGGGTAACATGAAGAAGTCAGCATGGGATGCTAAGTTGGAGACTACTTGGTTTTCATTAAACGATGGGCCCTTTAAAGGACTTGGTGAAGGGTACGTACCTTCCCTACCCTTGAAAGAATACAAAAGCCATATACGGACCTTCCCTGAATCCATTCAGCGGAACTTGAGAACTCATGCTCTAAATGATACCAGGGGACCTTGAACATTTAAGCCTTGATTCTGGTCTTTCCTTAATCACCAACCATGGATTAAATCTCCTTCCACAAAGTACTCGAGGCAGTGGCAGGAGGCAGCCCCTCTTTAAAACGTAAGTGAACATTCATCATTACAGAAGGAAGCCCATGTGCCATCAGATTAGCTCTGTCATTGGCCCGGTATTTTGTGATTTTATGTAAAGCAAATTATGTCCCAGCACCTATGTTTCCCATTGTGAAGTGCAGACGACACTCGCTGCTCTCTCTAGCAACAATCACAAAAATAAGAAGGCTACTGAAAGAAGACTGAAAGCTCTATACAATGCACGGCGTTAACTATATTGATCCACTTATAATCAATCATATACCAACTGCGCCAGGGCAGTCTTTACAGGGAACAAACGACTCAAAAGACAGGGGTGGCAGCAGACACGGTAAATACACAGTAAATAAAATGGCGTTGCCTACGTGTGCGGGGAAGGTTCGGATGGAGCAGTGCCTTCTTCTCCGTGTCAGAAGTAGGGCTGCTTCATTTGATTGATTCTGAAGTGCTACCTGGAAAGCAGCTGCTCTGTAGAGTCCGTTTCCCTTTCTTCTTCTGACCACCCCCACCGCCCACCACCGGGATGGGCGGAGACTGCAATGCTGTCATGGACAGAAGCTACCTGAGCCGCTCACTCCAGGAGTACAAGGGATCGACCATCCACTTGAGTTGTCAGTGAGCTAGCTCCTGAGTATATTCTGGATGCGTTTCCTACATGTGGGGGATGCTGCACTTCAGAAGGTTCCTTCACGTATTAGTAACCATGATGAGAAAATTAAGCACATGTTCATGTGGAAAAAAACTGGTAAAGGAGTTACTGGCAGAGGATGGGATTGCTATTTACTAAACAGATTTTCAATTCTGTGCATTTTGAGTCTGTATCCTTTCTGTGCTAAGTGTTGGCAGAGAGAAGCGTTGCTGGTGTTACTTGTCATTTATTTTTACCTCATATAAGCATATTTGATGGAAAGGTTGTCCACACTGGGGGTTATCGCACACTTGATTAGGAACTACACCATCCAGTTGATACGCATAGCAAATCCCACAATCCATAGTGAAATCCTTCAAAGGAAAAGAAGTATCGGTGAACACAGACTTAAAGCACGCAAGGTGAAATAAGGAAGAATCCATCATATAGTGCTGTCAGCACTACATCTGTATAAATACAGTTTCGTAGAGATAAATAAAGAGTGCCCATTAGTTAACTGTAGTATTCAACGGTGAAAGATTGGATTTGACATTAGCAGTCATTACTAAAATTCTGTAAATAAAAGGACTAAAAAAAAAAACCTACCACTTTAGTATTCTAGAACTTTAGTTAGCAACTTTGTCAAAAATCAATTCTAAGCTTATTATTTTTTGGAATGGAATGATGTCTATTAATTTCATAAATCTGTACTGTCCTGTTTTTCAAACACTTGTATCAAATAATCAGGACTTTATTTCAATCATCTCTAAGCCAACAGTACAGAAAATCCAAGTATCTTATTTGTGACTCCGGGCTTTCCCCCCATTTTTAATAAAAAAGATGCCTGTCATTAATCACTTCACTGCAACGAAGACCATGACAAGAGTCTACTTATAGCCACCAAAGAAAGGGAAACAGAGCTCTTCAGAGTAACTGGTATTTGTAGTTGGGAAGTTTGTTTTTACTCTCCCTCCATTCTCCCCCTTCTCAGCCTCAGTTTTCTTCGGCACCTAAGAGGAGCGTTCCGCGTTCCTGATGCGCACTCCCCGGACTGGTAACGCAGAGACAGAACTGCTTACAGACTGTTCCAGAACAGCGCGAGCCGGAAAATCCATTTCTAATACATCCTTCAAGTTTTCTAACAGAGTGTTTCCTGGATCCCTGGAAGAATTGGTGGGGGGGGGGGGGGGAGCAAGGGGAAAACTCAAAATCATTATTGTGCTATTCAATTTGTGAAAAATGTACAAAAGTTAGCAGTTATAATGCTAATCAGACATACCACAAATGTATATTCTTGCTTAGCTTGATCCCCAGGGGCTTCACCACTTCAGATCATTTAGAAGAAGAGAAAGAAGAATCAGTCATTCAGTTTGCGTCTCTCATTTAGCAACGTCACGGCGTTAGTGTTTTAGCTACTTAGACAGCCCTAATCATAGAGCGCGTATTCTAAAAAATCATAATGGTCTATAGTTATGAATGATGACAGTTCATTTAAAATAATTATGATTAGTATCTTATTTTAGAATATTTTCACAGTGGTAAACACAGGATTTTTATGAATCTTACAAAAACACTTAAATCTGAGGTCTGATACCGTGGTCGGCTCCAAGAAAGGAGCACTCGGGGAGCATCGTGGGGTGCCTGGGGTCCACCTCGATGTATACGGAAGTATTACTCCCTAGAACGAGAGAGAAGACCCACATGTTCAGAAGTGGAGCGACTCACCAGCACAAGTCAGAGTTTGAGAAAGAGCATCCGTTTCTGACTCACTTTGCGTAGAACTAAGGCCTGGCTGTGTAGTGAGCCATGCTCACCGTTAATCCATGAGGGGCGCCACTAGAGCCAGACGAGCCTTCTGATGGCCTAAACAGTTACAGCCTCAGAATCCCAAAGGGGCCAGGAGACACCTCGGCCCATCCCACAGGGTCTTCCTCTATGAGCTGCAACTGACTCAGTCTCAATGGAAGTGGGTTTGGATTTCACAAAACGGACAAAGTATAGAGATTTGAAATACAATAAAAAGAGTACACATGTTTTGAAACGAGGTTTATGAATATTCATGATCAGTTTATAAAACATTACCTAAATTCTTTTGTCTCATGTGAAGCTTTCCCTTTAAAGTTAACAAAGGGTTCAATTCACATGTCCCAAATATTACTCGTATTTTTGACAGTTTATGATGAACATGTTTCCATAGTTCTTACACGCTATGGATATACATTCTGCTAAAAATAAATGGCACAGTTCATAATAGTATTCTAAATTTTGGGCAAAATTTATAATAGAGGAAAACAATTACTACTTAGCCACTGAATGACAAAAATAAAGATTTCTTTAAAATGTTATAATCCCATTGTTAGCAAATTCATCATGAAAACCAGTAATATGTTAGATTTTTGACAATGACATTCACTTAACAGCGTCTATTAAGCTGCTCAATACTTGGGCCTAAAGGAGACAAATCTCAGCTGGGGCATGGGGGTGGTGTTTGGGAAGGCATGAAGGCTAAGAGGTAAATATAGACAGAAGGAATCAAAACAAGGCCATTGATGTTAACAATGTAAAATCCAATGAAATGGATGAATGAGTCTTGAAGGAGCCATGACGGGAGTCTCCTGGGGACCGTGTAGGAGAGGGCAGAACGGCCCACGGGAGTAGAAAGCCCTTTCTCCCAGAGAAGCTGGCGGTTCCAGCTGGAGCCCACGGAGGCCCCTATGAATCAGAACCGACCTGTTGACAGTGAGTTTGGGTTGAAGGGGCCCTGGTGGCTCAGTGGTGAAAAATCAGTGCATCAGCAGTTCAAAACCAACAGGTGCTCCCGGGAAAAGCAGCTTTCTGCTCCCATTCGGTTAGCCCGGGACCCCACTGAGGCAGTTAGCCTGCCCTGCAGGGTCCCCACGCATCAGAACTGACTCAAGGGCTGCGAGCTTGAGCTTCTAGAATGACATTAATTTTAAAATACTATAAATTCTTCAAAGAAAGGATTTCCATTCTTAATACCAGTTGTCCCCAAATATACCATAATGTTCTCAATTTTTCCAAACTAAATGTTGAGACTTTTGAAAACTCGCAATCTGACAACGCTATCTATAAAACTACTGTAGCATTACACCCTTTCTTCTCATATCGCTTTCCTCCCTCAACCTATTATGTCGAAGTCCTAACTAAAAATTGCTGGGTAGTTTAGAGATGATTCACATAATTTCATCCCATGAAATACACTACGCCTTCCAAATAGCATGTTTATAGAGGCAGAAGAAAAAGGAGAAAGATAAATGGTTACTTGATGACCAGGTAACTATGGTATTTAATAAGAGGCCAAGATACCATTTAAAGAGTCTAAATAACACCTTGAAAGGCTGGACTATAAAACTGGCTTTATGTACTAATTTCTCACAAAGAAAATGCAAACACATGCTTATTTTATAAATAGGAACATGGTTTCAATGTGGGTTCTTTTTCATCTTATTCATTACTGTTATGTATTTAAGGTATTAAAAATATTTTGCATTTTCATTTTGTTCTGTCTTCTCTTCAAGGTGGGGTCCACTTCACTTTCATTCGTCCGTTCCCCGTGGCTCTGTCAAACCTCAGTCCGGGATTTGCTCACACCCACACTGTGTTGCTTTCACAGAAGAAACACATCATTTACTTCTAACGTAATTTTGTTGTTCTAGATAACACGAGATCGTAATAACTTGCTCCATTATTTCTGTGCTAATTAAAATCTAATTAAACACGATCTCTGAATGCTACTTCCATAGCAGCATCACCTTTTATAATGAAACACCTCAATATTTGCCCTTCTCACCTGAAAGGCTTACATCTCAATACGCAGACCTAAAAGGTATCCCAGAGCATCCCAGTAAGTTTTCATAGTTGGTTTCTCACAACAATGTGTTACTTACAAAGTATCACTTTAAGATTAATTTCCTTAATACCAGTTAAATCGAGAGCACATTTGGGGGGCGGGGGGAAGGGGGGCGGGGCATCCTTGGACTCCTACCTAACGCGATCCTGCGAGCTGTTGCGCTCCGTGTAGGTTTTTCTGGCTCAAGGACCCAGGTCTTCTCATCGATTTCATCCATAACGTCCCAGAATGCCTTCAGGGAGTCCAACGCTGCCACGAACTGACTATGGATGCTTCCTAAGGAGCCCTGAGGAGAGACAGGCTCGGAGTAAGCTGCGCGGCGCGGCGCGCCTCCAACGGCAGGGCAGGCCGTCCTTCTCACAGGCAGCCCCCCCTAGAAATGGGAAGCTGTTTCACTCCCCCTGCGGCGGCCCCACTCCACCTCCACGAGCAGCCACGGGACGAGACTATGCACTTCGCAATACAAGAATGGCCTCTGCAAAATCCTTCTTAGTTTTACAATGAAGCACGTTGTACTGTATGTATGAAATGGTAATTACCAATACGACATGTATGTTCAACTTTATTAGTATATCTACTATACCCACCATACGAAGGGCCTCTAAAAGTTAGTGGGAAAATTCCATTATCTTCTAATTCCATTTTCCCACAACCTCTTTGACCTTTTCATTTATTAGGCATATTGTCTACACAGTTCTAGTAAGAAAATAATTTCACTATCACTTTTTCTACAATTAACCTAGTTAAATGCAGTACTCTATTGTCTGCTGAAACAAGATTGATCGCCTGTAATATTATGAGTCAGTAATAACTGCACACCTCCCTGGACCGAGAATGGGAACGCCTCACACATTTTAAAGATTACAGCAGAAACTACCAATACGCTATCTTTCCAAATTCAACTTCTATTTTTAAGCTCATTACTTCAGACATTAATCTTTTGTGGGAAATTAACATAAATACCTTTCTCTAAATGAGAAGAACGACTTACGCTTTTCACCAGTCAGGAATTTCTCATTAAATGTGGTGTATTTAAAAGATATAAATAGTTTACAATATAGTTTTAAGATACAAAGCAAGTTGAAAAATTTTCAAACTTTTGACAATTTCAAAAAATAAGCTTAATCTGTTTCAAACAAGTAAAGTGCGTTAAAGGCCTCTGAAAATATAAATGTATGAATGATTAATATAAGCCAGCAATCCAAGAATATAATAAATGACACACACAAAAAAGATTTTTTAAAAGAGCACTGGCTGTCTTAAACCTTTATCTCGCACTGAGTGGCTCTGTGGCCAGTGCTTACTCAGAGAACACCTCTTCCAGTTCACTTCTTCCGTGTGGGCTACACCTGGCTCATGTCAAGACTCAGTTCCATAAAGCTGGTTTCAACTCTTCTAGGATGCACGTGTGTGTGCACGTGCATGTGCAGAAATTGGATTAATAGCTGAAAATTACCCGGGAATACTTAGCACTGCTCCTCCGCAGAATCTCGAGAGAGAAGGCATATGTTCCCGTTAATGTCCACGCTCTTACAGCACATCACACTTGGTACTAGAGTCTAAAAGAATTAAACTATGGGGTTTTTAAATCAGCACAGCGCTGCACATAGGAGATCATGTAGAAGGTCCCTGACAGCCCATGAAGTCAAAGTTCAGGTGTTTGAATTTGTGGAACAATTTGGAACCGTACATGCCTACCTGGAATGCCTACCGTAAGCTGACTTACGGTAGAAACGCAAAATCACACCCAGGGCCCTGCAGTCCTCTAAGTAAAAGACACCCCAGTCCTTTTTAAACCAGACACAGAAAGGCAGGTTGCCAGGAAATGAGACAGAAGAACAAAGATTTAAAAAACTGCAGAAGACGATAGG
The DNA here is from genome assembly GCF_050624435.1 of Tenrec ecaudatus. Classification (NCBI taxonomy): domain Eukaryota; kingdom Metazoa; phylum Chordata; class Mammalia; order Afrosoricida; family Tenrecidae; genus Tenrec; species Tenrec ecaudatus. The sequence goes on from NC_134546.1 coordinate 4,227,242, forward strand.
AATTAGCTACACACACACACACACACAGCTGAGTGTCTGGAAAGCAATTAACTTCCTTACAGAAAAGAAAAATATCCCAGCAATAAGATAATGATTCACGTGCCTCTCAGCTAAGGATGAGTGCAGTGGGAGGATAATTTCTTATGCCCCCACGCAGATACACACAGAAGGAGACTCGCTGACTATACTGGGTCTTTCCAGAAGCTTTGTTGAGATTCTAAGCCCCGTCACCATAGATGTGCTACTGTGGAGATCCTGGGTTTCTTTATTACGTGGATGAAGTCATTCCACAGAACATTGGGTCCCAAGACTAGTAATCCCTTTGGGGTGACCACTTAGAAGAACAGGCTTCACACACACACACACACACACACATGCGCACGCACATGCACACACACACCTCGTAGAAGAACAGGCTTCACACACATGTACACACACACAACACACGCAAAAGAATGCCAAGGACTTGCAGACACCAGCAACTGAGAGTGGCATACGGAAGAAATTCACACAGTCTAGACCCCTATTTGGAATTTTAGCCTTGAGAAGTTTGAGAAAATAAACTTATTTTCCTTAAAGCCCCTTACCTGTGCCAAGGAAACTACGGCAGACAGGCTGTGCGAAGCAAAACAAAGTGAGAAAGTAGTCAATTGCATGCTACTTCACCTGCCCCAAAGGTTTGCAGCAAACATCCACGTTGAAGGCACAACCCACAGAGCCTCTTTCTCTGTGTCTGTCTGTCTATAAAGTTTAGCTGGTATCAGAAAAATGAAGCAGCGACTTTCAACAATAGACAGTCGAACTGCCTCTAGAACACGCACAAGAAACATGAGTGCTGAGCGGACAAGCAGAGGGGGTCCCCGGCCTGGCGCCCCGGCTCCCCACTGCGGAAAGCAGGGGCAGAGGAGCGTCGTTGTATGGGGAAATGGACTTGAAAGCCTGGCCGTGGTTTGAAAAGAGAGGCCCATCTAAGGCACTTGAGGGAATTATTGTGAGTCCTTTGTATTCCTATAAGAAACTTATACTCATCCTATCAGTTTCCTTTAAAAATCTTTTGGGAGTTTTCATTGGAATTGGGCTCAATCAATAAATCAAGTTAGAGAGAAGTGACATCATAGCAATATGGAGTTTGTAACCCTTGGGGTATGCCGCTCCTTTTCAAAAAATGCTTAAGTCAGGAGGTAAAAAAATGAGTAGATATTTTACCAAAAATGAGTAGATATTTTACCAAAGAGATACTTTACGCAAGTGACAATCATATTTTAAAAACATGCTCCACATTGTTAATCATGAAAGAAAGGTCAGTGAAAATGACAATGAGATTCCATTATATGAGGGGGCACCCCACCAAACCGGAATTTTCTCCCCCAAAAGCTATGTATTTAAATTTTTTTTACCAAAACCTTATGACGTCAAAGTTCTCTCCATTACACTTAATACACTTGTCAAATCTGCAATTCCATTCTTGGGAACATTTTTCAAACTCATCCGTTTGAAACAAAACCTCCCTCATTTTCCTGTCACCTCTTCTACATCATCAAACCACGGTCCTTTCATGTTCCTCTTCATTCGCGGAAACAGAAAGAAGTCACACTGCGCGAGGCTGGGTGAGCAAGGTGCATGGGGCAAGAGAGGCATGATGTTTGTTTGTTTTTTGTCAAAAACTGGTGCACTAAGCTGGCTGCATGAGCAGGTCCATTGTCATGTGCCAAACCAGTCCCCGTCTGGCACAAATCAGGCCTTCTGTCGCACACTCTTATGCTATCCTTTCAGAACCTCTAAATAGAAAGCTTAATTAACAGTCTGATCTGGTGGAACAAACTCCAAATGCACTACCCCCTCATATCACAACCCGTTTGGGGGGGTACCCCCTGGTATACCTCTACCCACTAGCACTGAGTCAATTCCAACTCATAACAACCCTATAGGCCAGAGTAGAACTGATACAGTTTGAAGACTAAGTCTTTACAGGAGCAGGCAATCTTTTCTTTCTCCAGCATAGCAGGTGATGGGTCAGAAATGCCAACCTTGTGGATTAGCAGTCCCAAGTTGGTGACAGACGACACCACCAGAGCTCCGGTAAGACTGTTCCCAATGAACGTGACAGACCCTACGAAACGGTCACCGAGGACACAGAGCAACCAGAACTGTTAGATACCACTGATGAGTATGTGAACCAATACAGCCATTTTGGAAAATAGTTGGGCAATTTCTTAAAGAGTTAAACATATATATCGGTACATGAAAAGCTATGAAGCACAGACAACTTCAAGGCTAATCAGGCCAAGCTATTTCACACCTAGGTTTTCACCCCAAAGAAATGAAAGCATATGCCCATAAAATAATTTGCACACCATGTTCCTTGCAGTCTACTAAATGATTAGCCACATCCATCCAGGTGAGTCAGCTGTCAAACATCCCGACGATAGGGCCGCACTCAGTATCACCGTCATGTGTCAACACACCGTCACATGAGTGACTCCCAAAACAATCGGGTGGAAAGAAGCCTGGCATGGGGGGGGGGGGTGACATCAAACTCTAGAACGTGCAAACTCACGTAACATGAAGCAGAACAGCAGTTGTCCTGGAGGCCAGGTTGGGAGTTGGGTATGAGCGGGCAAGTAAGGAAAGAGGGGAAGGGAGGGGAAAGAAGAAACGGGAGTGGGCAAGAGAGGTCCATCACCTTGGTGGTGCCAAGGATCTAACTGGTATAATAAACACATGCCAAAGTTCACCAAGATACCCATTTTTAAAACGGTGAGTTATTGTATGTCAATTATACCTTGATAGAACTGTTGTTAAAGAAACACAATCTGAGTCCTGCAAAGTAATGGCTTTATATGGGAGGAGCTATTTGCTGTGGGTCCCTGAACAATGAGAAACTGGAGTCTGGGCTGGGGTGGAATGCAAATTAGCTATCCTTTCCCTCACAAGCACAAAGGAGGCAGAAGTACCAGGTCGTGAACCTTCCTGTGGAGCACGAAATCTTACTACTTTTATATATGCATATATTAAATGTATATGTACTGAAGAAGAGAGAGAAGATATATATGAGAACTAAGAAATCAGCTATTCCCCTATAAATGTTATTAAATTATGTTAAACCAGGAAAGCACTTAAGCAGAAAAGTGTGAACACTGCCAATCTCAAAATGTAACGCTTATTATCTTGAAAAGCATTTTGTTACTTTTACAATACCTGAAGTATAATAATGTCAGTCACTTAACCAGATCTTAGAGTGTAATATCTTCATCTTAAGTACTATTATTTCCAGTATTTTAATAATTTTCACACAGTCCCGGAATGTGATCTTTTGTGGTCTGATGACACTTAAATTAATAGCATCATTTTCTGGTACTAGCAACAGTTCTTTTCCATTCTGATTTCTTTATACTTTCCTGTAATACATGCAGATAAATCCTCTAATAATCACTTTTATCTTTATCTTTGGGGATTGAAAAGGCTTCAATAGAATATGGAAATAAATATCAAGAGATTAAATTAAAAAAATAATCTTAATATTAATTGAAATATTTCGAATCACGTATCTTTAAAGAGATGATGGCTCTTCCACATCGTCAGTTCATTTGGCTTCTTTAAAAGCACCACTGATGTTGTGAGTCCTTTCTGCAGGTGCAGCTATTACTGAATCTCTTTAATCAGATGTTAGTCTTTGTGAAGTTGTACATAAGGAATCCATCACCTTTCTTACACTAAGCAGGTGATTTTTTTTACTGCTAACAGACCACTGTTCATAAAATGATTTCCTACTACATGTACTCCTCACTTACGATTATGCTCTCTGACAGTTTGCATTTACAACCAGAGTAAAACATTTGCTATCCAGTGACTGTGTATAAACCACACAGACCGGGAAACAATGAACTCCGAGGTGGAAGATGAGTGACGCTGGCCAAGATGGTCACAGTTGGGTGTCCTTGGGCGGGGGCACGGTTCTCAGGGGTGTGGCAGTGACATAATGATTTGGTCATCCCCCACGGTTACATAACACCAATTTTCACATTAGCGACGTGGTCTCAGGAATCTAACAATGCTAATTCATGAAAGGTGCAATTATTTTTGATTCGTTTGATGAGGGAGTTTACCCGCAGGGCCAAAGGAGACGTATTCATTTTATGCATAACAGAATACATCCATTAACAAAGTGAAACTTTGTCAAGTGTATATTGAAGATAAGGAGGCGCTGTCTGCTTTGCGCACACACACACACACACACACACACACACACACACTTCAAACCAGTTGCTATGTAGTCAATTCTAACTCATCGTAACTAACACTATGTTAGACAGGGTTCTCTAGAGAAACAAAACCAGGACACTTATGATTTGACATAAAATATATATGGATAGATATATACAGCACAAAGGAATGTAACGGTTAATTAGTCCACACAGCAGTACAGAGGGCTCAGTTCAACTCACTTCCGTAAAACAGTTAATGTACTGGAAGAGTCCTTCAACTAAGGAGGGCTGCTGGGTCCAAGGTCAAGGAAGCAAAGCAGCCGAGTCTTCTGTCAGGGAATGTGGGCAGTCCGGCCACGGGCAGCAAACAGCAGGGCGGGTCAACCTACAGTCAGCCAGATGACAGGATCCAAACGTCCCCAGCTTAAGTGAAGTACACACCAACAGTGTGGTGAAGCAGGTCGCAAAGAACCTCAAGCTCTAGCGACACGATCCACAGGTTGGGTGTCCCACAGGTAGTGTAGCTCACAAGTTGAGACAGAGAACTAGCTAAGGCAGCCACACACCGGTCTTATCTCCTTGACCTCCAATCAAACTGCGACCTTGTTAATCCCACACATTCCTATTGGCCAGATTGGCATAATAAACCTACCTATCACACACTATAAAGATAGAGTAACACTGTTTCCATGGTTGTAAATCTTTACAGAAGCCGACTGCCACATCTTTCTTCTGTGGAGCAGGTGGTGGGTTCAAACCACTAACCTGTCAATTCACAGCTGAGCAATTTTAACCATTGTGCCACCGAAGCTCCTTATGCCCTTACAAGGCTGCTGTGGTGGTGAAGCACCACGGGATCTGTTCGGCCTCAGAGACACCCTACGCACAACAGAAGGGCGTGCTGCCTAACAGGCGCTGCACCATCGGCTCCAGTGTCGCGTGTTTCAGCTCGCTGCAGCCCTGGGCCGAGCTTACTGTTCTTCCCAGGGGCCTGGTCTCTCCAGTCCCACGCCTACAGCCCAGGTCACAAAGTCTCACCATCCTCACTGCTGACGAGCATTCGGGGTGTACTTCTTCCAGGACATATTTGTTCTTCTAACAGTTGATGTCAAAATTCAATATTCAATACTCACAGCGCTGGTGAAGAACACATGCTGAAGATGATGAGGTTGAGAATGAAGAAAATATTCTAAAGTTGATTGTGGTGATGACTGTACAACTCTTCTTAATATGCTTAAACCACTGAACTGTTTGATACGTGAGTAAATGCCAGTGAAACTATTAAAATAAAAATGATTAAATATTAAAAAAATTAAAAATAAAAAAATATTTTTACTAAGAAAATGAGTTAGTGAACCTATCTCTTTTAACAGCCAATGTAAAATTCTGTTGATCTCCCACAACAAAAGCTTGGCTGTCCACGACTTTGCTTTACGGGGCTCGTACTTCAGTTGTGATGCCTATTTTGTAATAAACGCTATGATCACAAATGAACAAATGACAAGATGACATAAAAACTTAATGATGAGAAAATAAACGTTACAACATTTTACTATTGGGGGAAAAATAGATAAAAGGCCAAACCAAACTCACTAGCATCAAGCCGACATTGACTCGTAGCGACCTGACAGGACAGGGCAGAGCTGCCCCGGTAAGTTTCTGAGACTGTAACTCTACGTGAGTAGAACGTCCGACCCTGCTCATCATGAAGCTAACACACAGCAAGTCCACTAGCTCTCTATCCGAGAGACTCACAGACGTGCATAGGACACACGTGTAAGAATACTCAGGGCAACGGGTGTACAAATGTGCTTTACACATTGACGTATACATGGATTGTGACAAGAGTTGTCTGAGCCCCCAATAAAATGATTGAAACAAAACAAAAAGAATACTTAGAACAGCAGTTTGTCGGACTAAAAACTGCCAGTTCTAAACATGTCATAATAAAATGGACAATCAAATGCGGTAGTGATATATTTTTATAACGCAATTCCATACAGCAAGGAAAATAAACCAACTACACCTAATGCAATGACACGAATAAATCTTGACGTTAACGTGGAAGGAAAGAAGAGCGCAAAATAAAGAAACACTACATCAACTGGAGCACAATTACATCACATGACTTAGAGATGAACACTGAGGAGTTAAATGTTTTGTTGGGTTTTTTTAAGTAGCTGTCATCAAGGCAGGGTAGTAATTTCCTCTGCTAGAGGAAATGGGCTTTGTTCAACAAAGTGTATGCTGGTGACTCTGGAGTGCTGGCAATCTTTCTTTCTTTCTTTCTTTTTTACCAGAGTGGTAATTAAATGAATGTCAACCCTAGAATGATTCTTTAACCTGCATTTATGTCTTATATACTTTCTTGTGTGTGTATGCGCTGCTGCGAGAACGGAAGAGAAAGGTAGGGGTGGGGGCCAATGTACAGTTGGTCCCAGTTACGAGTCATGTTTCATGATACGTTCGAGTTGTATACGGGTTCAGACCTAAGACCATCAGTGCATCTGAAACACTGACTCTCTTCCTGGGAGGGCACCATGCAAAAGGCATGCAGGAGATGTAGAAAACTGGAATAGGACAAGATGAGAGAAGGCATAAGTGAAAAAATCCTCTGTATAGCAAAGATGCTGAACTTTGAACTTGGTATCACTGATAAGGAAGAGTAAACAGATCACAAAGAGGAACTGACAGGTTAGGATGTAGTGCATTTTGAAGAGGAAAAACATACTAAAGAATCGAAGAAGTAGTGAGGATGAGGTTGGTTGAAAGCCATCGTGGGGAGGTATCGGAGGCTATCCATGAAGAGATAAAGGGACAGGAACGTCCACACAACGCCCACTAATCTTGACTAGAAATTAGGAGATGTTGTGTGCAAAATTTCGACTGGAAATGCCAACCCTGTTCCCAGGAATGATCCAGATGACCCTGAGCCTTCCACCAGTGCAGTGATTCTTGCAATCGGCCAAATGTGGCTGTCATCCTATTCTTCAACATCAGAGTAAATTTTCCTGCTTTGTGCATTTTTATACATGTATGGATTCAAATATAACTGTAGGTTTATACAAATTGTGCCCAACCCACAGAGGCAAAGGGAGGCTTTATAAAGATGCTTACATGACAAAGGTGAGGCATTCAACTGACCTCAGAGCCAACTGAGGGCAGAAGAGTAAGGAGGGTGCCCTGTCGTGAATTGGGGGCTACCTGTATTGCACTGGCTCGGCCTACTTCAGAACGCCATTGCCTAAGCAGCAGCACCTGGTGGGATGCCCACAATGAGGGTAAAGAGTGAGAACTCTTGGATCCTCAATCCCATTTCATGGTCCTGCTAGTTCACCGCCGGAGTGTTCCTGTTTGGAGGGTTTTACACACAGGGTCACCAGATTAGGAAATGTCAGGGACAGGTGAGTGTCATCCGCACTACTGAACACAGGAGGACACACAAGCACATGGAGAGTACTTGATGCTGCATCGCCTGGCCTCCTTCCCCGTGCAGCTGCCAGGACACAGGGAGGCCAGTTCTACCTGCCAGGCAGGAAGTTTGGAAGTCTCCTCTAAGAAATAGGACCAGCCAGCCAACCTATTAATCACAGCGGCCCCACAATGTTGTCATTTGGGATTGCTCAAGAGGATGCCTATCCAAACCACTGCAACCCCCACAGGTCACGGGGCCCAGTCCCAGCCGGGGACTCAAAGCTTCCAGAGCAGCCTGCTCCCCGCTGGCTTTTAATCATGAGAGGATAGTCAGGGATTCTGAAGGTCTGGGCTGGAAAGCAACTCCAGACAATAGAAAGCGTTTAGAGGAAAACAGGCAAAAGTCTATTATTAATATGCCTGATGATAAACTAAGTTGTTATATTTATGAGGGAAACTCTTAGGAATTAGCATGAGAGGAGTGAAAACCTCCTTTAGGAAGGTTGTATGACAGAGCTGGGGGCATTTCCCAGAAAAAAATAAAAGTGAAGTAATGCCTTATGGGAATTCCTAAGAGATACAGATGGAGAACTGGGTGCTGAATGAGTGTTAAATACATTAAAAGCTATGCACATGGGGGCAAAAGAATGGACAAATGCTAACTCACTAAGGAACAACAGAAATCCAGGTCACAGGCTGGCTATCCAAAGAGACAGTGTCTGGGGGCTTGAAGGCTTGAAGGTGAGCAAGCGGCCATCTAGTTCAGAAGCAACAAAGCCCACATGGAAGAAGCACACCAGCCTGTGCGATCACGAGGTGCCGAAGGGATCAGGTATAAGGCATCATCAAAACAAAAAAAATCTTACCATAGTGAATGAAGGGGGAAGTGCAGAGTGGAGACCCAAAGCCCATTTGTCGGCCACTGGAGATCCCCTCACAGAGGGGTCTAGAGGAGGAGATGAGTCAGTCAGGGTGTGATGTAGCACCGAGGAAAAATACAGCTTTCCCCCAGATCCTAAATGCTTCCCCCTGCCCAACTACCATGATCCGAATTCTACCTTGCAAGTCTGGATAGAGCAGAGGATGTAACTGGTGCAGATAGGAGCTGGAGGCACAGGGAATCCAGAGTGGACGATACATTCAGGACCAGGGGTGTGAGGGGCGATACTGGGAGAGTAGAAGGTGAGTGGGTTGGAAACGGGGAACCGATCACAAGGATCTACATGTGACCTCCTCCCTGGGGGATGGACAACAGAGAAGGGGGTGAAGGGAGACGCCGGATAGGGCAAGATATGACAAAATAATAATCTAAAATTATCAAGGGATCATGAGGAAGGGGAGAGCGGGGAGGGAGGGGAAAAAAAGAGGACCTGATGCAAAGGGCTTAAGTAGAGAACAAATGCTCTGAAAATGATTAGGGCAAAGAATGTACAGATGTGCTTTATACAATTGATGTATGTATATGTATGGATTGTGATAAGAGTTGTATGAGCCCCTAATAAAATGTTTTTAAAAAAAATCCAGGTCACAAAGAAAAGCTGTCATGGCTAAAGCTGCCTGGCTTCTCTCCCAAAGATGATGACGTGCCCTTGAGTTACCTCCAACGCACGGGGAGCCCAGGAGCAAGACGGGGCTTCTGAGATGGACTCTCTCAAGAACACATGACCAGGCCATGGCCCGGGTCTACGGGGCTGGTCCGACCACAAGCCTTTCCATGAGCAGCTGCTCGCCAACCACTGCATGACCAGGGCCCCTTCTGGATGCAAGCACACACATGTGCGTGCACTGACATAGAGATTGAATGTTGACACCAAAGAAACCACAATCCAGCCAACCGGGGGAAAGCGGGAGAGAGAAAGTATGCATGGGGGGAGGGGGTTCAGAAAAAGAAATAACTCCTCATTGTCACAGATGAGTCATCAGGCCACGCATAAACAAACAAACAGAAGCTACAAGGGCTTACAATGCTATGAACCAGAAGACCAAAAGAATCTGCTAATAGGAGGTGACCTAGGGAGAGAGATATAAATATATCCAGTGAAATTTCAATACTAAATAAAGACATTAAAGGTGATTTTACGTTTTCTTAATTTTGCATACACACACATATATTCTATGTATGAGAGAGAGAAAGACTATCGATGAAGGGTACTTTTTAAGTAAGTGATTTTTTAAAAAAGAAGAAAATAGGTGACCAAATTTAATAGATCACCTGACTCCAGCAATCTTTCTCTATCGTATTACCTTTATCTCAAGCATGAGTTCAGCCCTATCTGCCTCTTAAAGCTGTTGTTGTGGCAGCCATATGGATGCTAGGCAAGCAAAACCCTAGTGAATTTGTCACCTTCGGGGTGAAAAAGTCATCGTGTGCTATGAAGCTCAACAAAGACAGCCAGAGGAGAATGGCCAACGCCGAGGCCAGCTGCTCGGCCAGCCGGGACCCTGCGTGTGGGCCCCGAGACCTCCTGTTGCCCTGCACTGTCCTTCTATCATCGTCCTTTGTCTTCGCATCTCTGGGGAAAGAGGAAAAGTTCATTATTTCAGCACGTAGGCAAAGGGCGAGTCACGTGACACGCTAGAAATTATACAATTAAGTCAATGGCTGAACTGTAAACAGAGCCTAGGACACCCAACTGCTAGTCTGCTGCTCTAACTAATGGATCCTGCTCCCCGCTACGTAATAGGACTGTTCCCGTTAATTACAAATTCTTCATCCGCCATCAGATGATGGGCGTTATCCTTACTTTTCCTCTTCTTGCAGCCCTGGCATTCTTTCAAGAACATCCGATTTCCCCAGTACAAAATAGAGACCACGGCACGTTGGCATCGAGCCACATCAGAAGACCCCCAACCGCCGTGGCAAGGAGACGTCGGCAAGTTTTCACTTCATGACACATTCATAACAGGCAGAATTGCATTTCCAGAAGCTATTTTTGGGTCCACGACCTGGATTGAATGATTCTGTTTTACATATAAGCACTCGTACCCTGTGCACTTAACAACGGGCGTCTGGGCGGTCATCCTGTGGCCTCGGTAGTCATCAGTGTCCCCATTCAGGGCCTGTGTGTTAACCACTAAGAGGGAGCAGATTGCTGAAGACACATTTCGGGGCGTTTGTGATCCTGGAGGGTAGAATCTGATCAAAATCACAGCAGGTAACTTCCCTTCGATGCTAAAACCCCTAAGGAACCGTCCGCTGGGTAAACGGAGTCAGCCTCTGGGAGGAGGTGTCCGGAGACGCGTCCCGGGGAAGCACTGGGCTGTGTCGGCGGCGGTGGAGCAGCAGCATTGCCCTTGGTGCTGATTTCTCCCCACGTGAAATGTCTCCTCGGAGCCAGAATACACTGGCTGTTGCTGATCATGCTGTGAGACACCTGCACTGGCTACTAGGCCTGTCATGACGCACAAAACCCCGCCATCTTCAGCTTGACGTGGTGCAAGTTATAATTAGTCATCCAAATGAATGTGTCAGCGCAGCAGCAGAAGACCTCTCATCAGAGCCAAAGGAAAATACATCAAAACATTATCAACCCAGCGGGAGGACAGGGACCATAAGGAAAATTACCCACTTTTAACGTAGATGCCACAAAGCCGTGCCTGTGATTTGACAAAGGGAAAGGGAAATAAAGATCTTCCAAGTTTCACGTCCAGAGGCAACGCACAAAGGCAGACGGGGACCTCTGTGTTGTTGGGTTTACGGCCCGGAAATAGCAGCGTCCTCGGAGGACAACGGCACTCACACGCACTCTGCTTCAGACTCGCAGCTGACAAAAAGTCGCTGTGGAAAACACCTCCTGCAAACAGAGTTGTCTCCAAGCGGGCAGTGAGCACGGATCACACGAGCAAGGAAGTCCGAAATGGATTGTTTTTTCTTTCGAAATCTACGCCAATACTGCCAACACTCTGATTCGGTCTAAAAGATTCAAGAGCGCATTTTTCCCATGACACCAGCAATATACTCACTGGGCTCCAAGACAAAAGGTGAATGTACTATCGATATATGTGCGTATGTATGTGTGCATATATGTACATATATATACATATATATATATTAATGCGCAAATCTTTCGCGTTGTGGCGGTTGCTGGGTGCCTTTCAGTCTGCTCGATGCCCAGCGAGGGAACACTGCCCGCCCTGTGCTGTCCTCACGATTGTTCTTCTTCTTGAGCCATGTCAAGGGCACATGTTAACGAGAAAAAGAAACTGAAATCACCGCAAATGCCACAGCTGAAAACAGTACATCCAAGTTCTGCGGTCCTACACAAAACAGACAAGGGCACGCTGATCTGTGTCCCATACTGCAAGAAGAAAGCTAACTCAGAGTCATCGAGGCACGGCCAACTCATGGAGAAATGTTTGAGTCAAGCAGTGGGAAAAGATCTTTTCCAATCAAAACATTAGAGGCTCTTTATCTGAGTCACAAAACGCACAAACCACACGAGACTGGTGAACATGACCACATTAAAAGGTCAACTTCTTTGTGACAAAAGATGTCCTATATAACATTAAGACACGCTATCTCTACAATCCATGAGCCAAAAACAGAACTCTCGCTCACTGCCATTGAGTCGATTCTGAGTCTTGGCGACTCTATAGGACCCAGCAGGCCTGCCCCTGTGGGTCCTCGAGACCGTGACTCTTTACAGGAGTGGACGGCATCGCTTTCTCCGGGGAGCAGCTGGTGGTGTCAAGCTGCTGCCACTCGACACCTAGCCTGCATGCTACCACCGCCAAAGAAGGACTAGTATCAAAGATAGAATGTATACGGAAGGAATGCTCACAAGCAAGGAAGATACGTATGTTCTAAGACTAGGAAGTGATTAGGAATAATGCTAGCCCATCCGTTCTTGGGAAGAATTAAAGCCAGAATAACTGAGCGGACTGAGACCTGAGAGCGAGGTGACAAAGTGAATGACCACGCACTCCACGGTGGGGAATAAGCTTTGGGAAGGCAATGGGAAGGCAATGTCTCATAATTTTGAAGAGGTCCCTTTTCTGCTAGTTCAGCCTTTTCACTTTTAGTACAATAAAAATCTCATGGACATAGGTAAGAAAACATGTGTAATGGTGTTCACTGAACTACTGTAAGTAAGTTTTTTACAAAAGATAAGCAAGTTTATCTGTAGGCCAACAGATAACTCACTGAATCATAAAGTGAAATAAAACATTTATAAGAAATGTACACACACTCGTGTACCATGGATAAATCTTAGAAACAATGCGTGCATGTATTTCCCTTACGTCAGAGTACAGATGTTACAGACCACGGTATAAACAAGTGCAAGCCTCTAGTCCCCTCAAGATAGTATGCCTAGCACACACACCAATTTCTGGGAAGAGGTTTCCTTTAGAAAGAGAGTCACGAAGGAATAAGAAAAAGGGGAAAGAAGGTGGGATCCTTCTGAATTCTAGAACATTTTATTTTTAAGAGACAATGAGGTACAACTGAAGTAAATGTAGCAATGTATGGACATCAGTGAAATCTTAGCTGTAGTTACGAAGGAGTCATAAGTTTTATTTGTTCTTTGCTAAGACTATTCAACGTAGTCTATAATTTCACCACGGAAGTTATGACATTCTAGTTACTATTAATTATTCCAAGTTTACTTGGAGTTTGTATAAAACTTGACAAAATAGAAACTAAAACTTAAATTTGACTTAAGAGAAATATTCATTTCATGCCTATTTATGGAAGTGAAGGCCAGACATTAAGTAAGCGCGACTGAAGACAAGTCAGTGCATTTGAGTTGTGCTGCTGGGGAGGACGCAGAAAGCTCCAGGGACAGCCCAAGGAACAAACACGTCTGTCTTGCAGGAAGCACAGCCAGGATGCTCCTTAGAAGCCGGGACAGTGAGACCTCCTCACGCACCTTGCACATGTTAGCAGGAGAGGCCAGTCCCTGGAAAGGACGTCGTGGACATCGATTCTACTAAAGGGCAGAGGGAGGACGCGGCAATCTTGGCACGCAGATTTAACGTTTTCCACAGAGTCCAGGGCATGTATGTGGCGTGCTACACAGGAGGCTTCAAAAGGTTCACAGAAAAACAATGAGGAGATCATGGGATTTCTCCATGGACTTGTGAAGCCCCCTCACATAAGAACTCATGAAAAACACATTCTTCACTTTGGAAGGGTGACACAGATTAAAGCATAGGTAATATTTTCTCCTGACATATTTAAACCATAAAGAAAAAGTTTGATAGAATCAAATAAAAATATAGCTTTTAAAAAATAAGAGATGTGCAGATTTATATAAGTCCAATTATTTTCTTAAATCAATGCAGTATCTTATATACTTAGAGCATTTATCAAAATACAAAACACAGAATCATTTGCTCCCCATTCTATATTTTATTTTTATAGTGTTTACAGTATATATTCTGTTTCCACTGGGGGAGAAAACTTACACCTTTCACAAGACGACTTGAGTTATGATAGGCATTTCTTTAATGGAGTTCATAAACAAGACAAATACTCTAGTCATTCATTTTGAGTGCAAGTATACGAGGGGGTATGCTTTCCCCTCACCCCCAAAACGGAAAAAAGCTCTGGTAGGAGCTCTCAGAGTACGCTTTCTTCCTGCTGGGTGAGCACCGAACAACTCGCTCTCAGTTAGTGCACCCAGTGGTGTCGCCTGGGAAGGTGCTCTATGGTCACAGTGAATTTTTTCATAAAAGCAGTTTTGCTTGAACCCCGGTTTTGGTGATGGCTGATTTAAGAGAACAGCGCGTGGCTATGAAATTTTGTCTCCCGCTCAGAAAAAGCACCACATAAACTGTGTGCTGTTGAACACAGCTCACAAGGGCAGCGCGAGGGGAAAAACTCAAGCATGCGAGTGGTTTTCTCATTTTAAAAAAGGTGAAATGTCGATGGATGACAAACCCCATTCTGGACATCTGTCAACTTCCCGAATGGAAGGAAAACTCGACAAAATCTGTGCGCTTGTGCTTCAAGCCTCACGACAGACTATTGACGAGAAGGGGACGTTACCTGGGCCCAAGATTTGGGAATGAGAAGAGTCTCTGTGAAATGTGTCCTCGGGTTCTGACTGAGCAGGAAAAAGAACATGCCGTGCCGGAAAGAACAGCTCTGAGGTGACCCAGACGTTTCGACCCAGGGTCGCTACTGGTGACAAGACAGGAGGCTATTCTAACGACCCCAGGAGCAAACATCATTCAAGCCAGTGGAAGACACCATTGTCACACCGCCCCCCAAAGGCTAGTCAAGTGAAATCAAAGACCAAGACAATGCTCATTTGTGTTTTGAAGTGAAGGGTATAGTACATTTTGAGTTCATTCCACCAGGTAAGACAGTTAATCAAGATTTTGATTTAGAGGTTCTGCAAAGATTGCCTAACAGTGTGCGACAAAAAAAGTCCTGATTTGCGGCAGATGGGGGACTGTTTTTGCCACCACGGCGATGCATCTCAGTGTGGCAGTTTTTGGCAAACAGCACGCCTCTCTTGCCCACCTGACCTCATTCCATGCACGTCTGTTTGTTTCTGCGGAAGAAGAGGGACATGAAAGGACAGCAATTTGATGACATAGAAGAGGTGAAGAAAAAAACGAGCGAGGTTCTGTCAGCCATCCAAACAGATGAGTTTGAAAATGTTTCCAAGAATGGAATCCCAGATTTCACAAATGTCTAAGTGTCATGGAGAGTACTTCAAAGGTGGGAAGGTTGTTTTGTAAAAATATTTAAAATATGCAGTCTTGAGGAAAATAAATTTTGGGGGGGGTACCCCCTCGTAAATTTTTATATGAATTTCATCAGAATTTCCTGACAAAAATATAGCAGCCTCTATTTAGAGAATGCTTGTAAAATGTCACTAGGTTGTTTTTTTTCTCTCTAGAAATTTTCTATTTTGTCACCAACGGCCACAACTCACTCCGTGGAAAGGGTGAGGCTCAGTATTCGCTATTACACTGTCCTGTGATGCCAACCACCACTCAGCACATCTTACACGTCACACCCACACACAACACTCATGGTGGCTGGTAATCAAACCACCTCACACGCTATGACGCCACAGTTCACAAAGGACTCTACATACATTATCCAGCTAGATCCTACCCATGTACGCAGAACGTAACTGACAGCCAGGAAAAGAATTTCTTGTATCTTCATGCAAAATGTAAGCATTTCAAAGTTTGCAAAAAAAAAAATAGTTGAAGTTCAAGAATGAAAGAAGAACTTAAACAAAATTGTAATAATTCATAAATTATCAAGGCTTCATGGGGAGGGGGGAGGATGAGGAGCTGATACCAAGGGTTCAAGTAGAAAGAAAATGTTTTGAGAATGATGATGGCAACAAATGTACAAATGCACTTGACATACAATGCATGGATGTATGGATGGTGATAAGAGTTGTATGAGCCACCAATAAAATGATTTTAAAAGAAAGAACCTAAAAATAACTGAATAGTGATAGAGCAGAGTTTAACCATTCAGTCAAAACTCACTCTATCATGAAAAGTGTCCTCCGCTGTTATGTTGATCACTGGTGAGTTCTGGCCATAGACGGAATCTTACCAACTGTCCGCCCTCTGCGCACTGTTCTCTCATTAGTTCTCCAGGACTTAAACGTCATGGCAACATTCCAGAGGGTGAGGGTGTGTGTGTGTGTGTGTGTCCATATGTAGAGCAAAAAAGGACTAAGTAAATCTAAAAGAAGAGCTGCGGAAAGCTGACTTATAAAACACATGCTCAACCAAAACGGAAAAATAGAGATCACTCCATAATGTGTAGGACTACTCGCCAGCAGATGAAATCGATGTTTTAGTCAGGCAAAATAAATTTCAGGATTTACCTGGGGCGTCCAAGTCACAGAAAATGGTACAGGAAAATCCACGACACAATCTGGTGGTTCTGCTGGATACTATAAAAAAAAACAACAACACATAAAACTAGGTCATGTTTTGTCTGTACAGTCCTTTCACATAAGGTATTTTAGTAAACCTGAACACATTAAGGAAAAAATATTATAAATCTAAATGTACCAAACATAATTTTGAATCCACTATTGCAAGAGCCAAGAGCCGGTCAAAAGTCAAGCGAAGCTCAGGAGGGGCCCAGTTTGGTGCCTGGGGGGTGGGGGTGGGTGGAACAAGACATTGGCTTGGAGAAAGAATCAAGTCAGTGCCAAGTCAGTTGCTAACACTGTGATTTGTGGGGTGAACTACACCAAGTCTCTGTTCTGCTTATCTCTAAAGTGAGACGTCTAACTGGTGGATATTTAACTTCCTTCCAGTTCTAAAATTTTTATCTCAAATTGCCTCCATCACCATCGCAACAGAAGATTCCAGATATACACAAAACAATGAATCCGCAGAGCTCACTAATAATTAACAGAAGGATTTTCTACACAAACACAATTGTTTTGGGCAAGGAGATAAAAAAACAATGAAACAGCTCTCTGGCATCTAAAGGAAAAACAAAAGTTAAGAAATATTTTTGAGGGGAAAATATCTTTTTAATCTTGATAAACAGGAAATTAATTCTTCAGTTACTTGTACAAAAAGTAGTAACTTCAACAGTGGAACCCCTAAACACAGTCATGGGGACAAGTCATGCTTCCAAGTTAACAGCACAAAAGGTGTTTTTTTCTTAAAATTCTTGTTCTCATGAGAGAACTGCCCATGCTAATTTCGTTAATATTCAATTCTAGGATTCCTCAAAGTCACATATAATTCAAGCATACTCGTTTTCCTACGAAAAAATTAAACTCACTGACCAAAACATAGCCGAGGAAAACTAAACTACGACATTGACAACATGCTCAAGATAAGCTTTAGGTTTTTCATTTTTTTTCAGCCTCCTATTTTTCAGTACAATTGTAGGTAAGTAAAAGAGGACCAAGCTAAACACAGTATTTGTAAACCAACTGCCCCTTTAGAGTCAAGGCTTTTAACAGGAATTAACAGCTACAATGACTGCTTGGTTAAAAAGAAGTTTATCATCGATATACCCCTGACTACTAATAGCTTGCTACATAGCACTGATAACACAAAGGCAAATATCTGGGACGCCACATAAAATATTATTTGCTTGATTTGGTGGAGGGGCGAGCACTATAAGTAAAGCTGAGATTTGGGGGGGGGATGCTATTTCACACAATTTACTGTTATCAACTGTGCACTTCAGCGTTAATCGCTGCCGTCGCTGGAAAGACCGTGTGTGTGTTATTCCTACATCATGGGGGGAGACCTGGGTTTTCTGAAGGCCCAGCTCTGCTAACCAGGCTCGTATGACCTTACGTTATCGAGAACCTCTGGTTGTTTCCTGTGTGGAAGTTACGGGATTCAACAGAGAGGGTTGTAGCTCTCCATTGTCTGTGAAATTCTCTAAGAATCAGCAATGCACACTGACGGCTTCCATTGGTTAAACTACACACATATGTAAAATTCAGTTCCATTTGATGGCAGTCCAAACAGCCAGTTCTAAAGGCTGGAGATTCAAACCTGCCTAGCAGCATCGTGGAAGAAAGCTCTGGGTCTGCTTCCGTCAGGATGACCACCAAGAGAGCCAAAAGTCAGAGCCAACTCCAGGGTAAAGGGTTTGGGTCTGAGGCTGCAAAGAGCAGAATCAACTTTCTCATGGAAGCAGAGCATCCACCTAGAAAGTATGCAGGTAGTGAAAGGTCTGGTGTAGCTCGGTAGCAAGTACAGCACCACTGGCCCTGGAGGATACTAGATGCAACACACTCATTACACAGAAAGAGGATAAAGAGCCTGCATCTGAGGGTACCTCGGGGTGGCCGACCGTGTCGTATAAGCTGATAGACAAAGAAGTCCAGAAATCAAGTACCAATGAGTAACAAACATAATATACAAGCAAGAGTCCACTGTACAGTTTATGAAATAGCGACATCTTTGAAACATAGTCTTCTAAGTGCAATTATGGATCCATACAAGATGTACATTATAAACTTGACTGATCTAATTTGTAGCAGGCTTTATTGTGTATCTATTGACATCAAAGAAATACACGTTATATGTTCATTAGATCCACATATAGGATCAATTTTATGAGTATAATTAAAATTTCATAATTTCTTTTAAAAATATTTTTATTGGGGGCTCTTACAGCTTTTCTAACAATCCATACATCAATTGTATCTAGCATATGTGTACATATGTACTAATGTACATGCTCTGGTCTAGCTGGGTTTGTAAGGTAGAACTGGGATCATGACAGTGGGGGGCGGGGCAGGGCGGCGGTAGAGAGGGGAAGAATTAAAGGACTAGAGGAACGCTGTGTGCTTTTGTCCCTTCCCTGTGACCATTCTGTAAGGGGAAGTCCAGTTGTCTACAGACAATTGTCTCCACTCTGAACCCCTCGTTTGCATTGGTAGGATTCCTTGTTTTGGGTCTTTTGATGACTGATACCTGATCCCATCGACACTTCACGATCACATAGGCTGGTGTGCTTCCTCCATGTGGGCTTTGTTGCTTCCCTGCAAGATGGCCACTTGTTCAACTTCAAGCCCTTAAGACCACAGACACTGTATCTTTTGATATCCGGGCACCGTCAGCTTTTTTCACATTTGCTTATGCACCCATTTTGTCTTCAGTGATTGTGTCAGGATGGTGAGTATCACAGAATACCAGGTTGTTAGAATTAAAATTTTAGAACCAAGTGTTCTTGCATTAAGGGAGGACTTGAGTAGAGGCCCAATGTCTGTCTGTTACCTTAATACTAACATATAAATAGATGTACATAGACCTATATCCCTATCTATTTACATATGTACATGCTTGCACTTTCATGTACAATTTACATATGTACATGCTTGTGCTTTCATAATTTTATAGAACCAAAAACAGAATTTCTGTAAGATTAATGATGAAGTATGAAAATACCAAATAGCATCCTAAATATCCATTTTCAGAACAGCATATAGTTGACAAATATGTTATAACTTTAAAAAAAATTAAGGTAATTCTCAATGGCAAACTGTGTAAGCACACATAATACACAGGACCCACAGAGACATTACCAAAACGTTTACTATAGAAATATGAGGCCAACAACAAAAGTCCCGTATATCAGGCTATTAGCTGAATAATCCGTGCATCATTCATATTCAACATAAACATTTTCCTCCAACTTGCATTTGGACCGACTGAATCCAATCAATAATTATATAGATTGTAACTATTACATACAAATATACATTTGTGCACTTTGGGTCACACAGCACATTTTACATTGTACAGTGGTTCGTTCTAAGGACAGCTGGCCGTCCTGTCCTGTCCTGTGACAGGACGACGTCGGCAGTAAGGCTGCCACTGACATGAACAGTCAGGCATCTTGGAACATCCACGACACGGGCTGCAGAAGACGGCGGCTCGTGACTTGGACCTTGTGCAAGCATGTCATAGACCACGACTGTCTTTTCCTTCAGCCGTCGCAGTCAAGCCGGGGGCGGGGTCCCCTTTATGTCTGGCCCTCAATCCGCATACGAGCAAAGCCTCTCTTCCTGACATGGACCCATCTTACATTTTGTTATCCTGGAAGCTTTCGGTGGGGCTGGTCCTCTAACACGGGTCCCGGTGAGAATCTTTCCACTGTTTGGGGGATCGCTGTGATTGTCAGCTGCAACATGCTAAAGTCCTGAGCAACAGCACTGGTTTTCCACATTTGTGGTATTTAGTGGATAACCTTTGTTTCACTTCCAAACTGGAACTTCCCCTCACCTCTTGCCACTGCCCTCCTGAGCACTGACATGTCTTGGAGCAAGGGGGCTTCGTGGTCAGAGTTTGGGGAGAAAATTAAACCGAGAGGCACCACAACACCACTCGAGAAACATGCACTACACAGGAGGCCTGGCTGCTGTTTCCTACACGGTGAAACATAGACTCCGTTATTTGGTGATTTTTTAAAATAGAAAGTACAGCACACCCAGAAGCCAGTAACATAAGCACTTATTCTGACTAGGAAGACATATGTAATATAGGCTCTATGTTTATCATTAAACGCCCGGCAGTGCGGTTGCTTTGCACACAAGGAACATGATGTACACAGACTGTGTGCAGAAAGCTGCTCTCTGCGATCGGAGAATTCTGGCAAGGATTTCTGAATTCTATGGTGCTCTCGGGAGCACTGGTGGCCCTGTGGAGTAGTAACCACTGAACAGCTGCGAACCACAACGTTGGCCATCCAAACCCGTGAGCGGTCCTGTCGGGAAAAGAGGAGGGTGTCTGCTCCTGTACAGATGACAGTCTTGCAGAGCCTGCACAAGGTCGCTATGAGCTGGAACTGACTTGGTGGTGGTGGTGGTGGGTCTGAGTCTTGGTTTTTTGGATTTTCCACGAGACCCTGAATGTGTAGGTGATCAGGCATTACCTGAGCAGACGTGACAGTGCATGACTGCACACACAAACTGGAACAGATCACACCAAAAAACAGTCATTGTGGACGCCGCCCCAACGTCTGATCACAGCGTGATTAAGAAATCGTGGTGACGTTGTCACACCCAAGGGAGCTACGAGACACGCTTTCGTAAAGAAGGGATGCACTACCATAGTTCAGTGCTTTGTCATCGGATAAACACAAAAACACAGCTAGGACAAATGACAAACTCAACTGTTTCTCCTATTTATTTTGATCTACATGTTTATTTTTTAATAGAAGGCATCTACTAGAAATTGTGTGTGTGTGTGTGTGTGTGTGTGTGTTTGGAGAAGCCAAGAAGCAGTAATGGTAATTGGGAGTGTGTTTTCAAAAACAGTCATGGAAAAGTAGTCACATCTTTCATTTTGGTTTTCAGAGCAACAATGCACCTTTTGTCAATGTAAAAAGTGATAAACAAATAGCACTTGGAAGGACAGGACAGAACCCTTGCCACTAGACAAAGGTGACCGCTCAGGAGGGCACAGGTGCATCTCTCCTAGAGCTCCCGAGAGCACATCCCTTTAATATTTCCATTTTAATGCAAGATAGCTACGTAACTCATCTTACAAATAAGACTTCACAAATAAGACATCTATCACACCATGTTTTTTCCTAACACTTATCACATATGGCTCTTAAAATTATACCTAAACATTTTGTGTGTGAGAAAGAGAATGAGTCATTTCTCAACTTGTCTGATCTGGAGGCACTAAAAGATATCAACTTTTCTGTGTCACCCGGTACAGCTTTATATATTAATTTTCTCTTGCGGAAAGCTTAAATGCCAGACACATTTTTAAAAAGGACAAACACAATTGATCTTTTCATCATTACAATCTTTGGAAATAGAGTTGATTGATGACTCCTTGGAACAATAAAAAAGTTGGATGTCCTGGTTTTCTTCAAATTCTAATGTTTCCCTAGTGATTACTAAGTAAATGATTAATATGCTCAACTTGCTTACTCCACATATCACTCCACGTTCAAGCCTCAGAGCTAAAAAGAACGTGTAACAGCCATTCTCTGGGCCAATGGAGTCAGTGGGGCAGTTGGTGTCACCAGCCCGCAGTAAGGGCTCTCTCTGTACAGTGTGGTCTTCCCAGCACACTTCAGCCACAAGCTCCAACAGAGGGGCCTGGGGCCAGGGGGCTGGAGACAAGAACCACAAAGGAAATTCACTAGAAGGCGTGAAGGCAGAACACTTCTCCGTGGAGCATCACTCCATCGAGCTTGGGATAGGGAAAGCGCCCACCGCTTTTTCTTTCTTTCTTTTTTTTTTTTAACTATAGGATGTGACAAAAATCACATGATGGCACCCTGAAGCTGAACCTAGGCTTTCACAAACCTGAATATTCTCTGAGGTTTTCCAAAATCAGTTTTACAAGCACCAGATAGGTATAGTTTTAAAAGCAGTCCGCCTATCTTTGCACCAGAGCCGTTCCGATGTTCACCGCACAACGGCCCTTCCTGCGGCAGTTCAAGAAAACACTCACCTTCGCCTTCAACCTGAGCGTGATCAGGTGCTCTCTCCCGGAAGCGTCTTGGGCTTTCAGCTTCAAGGTGCTGAAGGAACTCTCCATGTACGCGAGTCTGGTAAGTAGAAGGAGGGGACATGATCACACTGGGGAGGCGAGGAAGACTCCGCATGCAGAGATCTGCTCTATGCCTGTTAGTCCATTGCAAACACGAATCAGGAGCTTCTGCACACCAGCCTCGGGCCGGACACAGCCATAGATCTCGGGGCTCTTTACCACGTGTGCCCGGGCTCGGGCTGTGGGCAGGGAGCACCGTTTCTGTTCTGCAGCGCTGGGACCCCGGTCCACACTGCGTGCTCCCATCCGCCTAATAAGTTCCCAGTCAAGCACATCCATTCTTCCAGGCCGACACAGCTCCCTTTGTTGTTCTCCCCAACGAACAATGCCGTCGCTGTACAAACGGCTGCCTGCTCCTGGGTCATGCACTCACTGATCCTCTCAGGGAAATGCAGCCTGCGCACCGAAGGCCGGGGTCTCCTGACAAGACACTTTCCTTTTTGCGGAGACACAGCCTCTGACATTTGGCCTGGCCCTGTGCTCAAGATGACTAATATTTTAAATATTCAACATACGCATAGTTGTTTGAGCTGAAAGTTGCTCTAAAGGCATGGACTTTCCACACTAGAAGCCAATATCCTTTGAAATATATTATTCTGTGAAAATATACGATCCCAGGAGAAACACAAGCTACTGCCAGAAAGGTTGAGATTCAGCCGTATATTTACCAGTGATCTGGCCACGTGGATATTTTCTGATATTTTTACAATACTTTCTCTTACAAAGATAAAGAGGGGTTTAATGGTATTGCGCGGCTTTATCCCCGGACTGGTGGTGGGTCCGTGGGGGTTCAGAAGGAACATCAGCCTCCTAACCTAAGGAGACCGTTTGTGACCACCATTGCCGCCCGTTTGGTCACTGACCAGGGCTAATGGCAAAGTGGGTCAACTTCAAGAAATGCTGGCCCGTGAAGCTGTGGAACAGCTTGAAGTGAAGTATGGAGCTAAATCTGAAGAGATACATCTTCCCTAGTGCAACAAAAGAAAAACAAAATTACTTGTATTCATTGATGAAACTTTTATCGTGCAGGCTTATTCACATAAAAATATCCTTGTTTCCCTGCATTTTGATCTTTACTCTCTTGTAGTGACTTTTATAAACGATTCATCCAGAGAAATTAGAGCATGATGGTTTAGCATCTGTGTGGTCAACATGGACTCAGAGACACGGGCACGTGACTGAAAACATCCACATGTGGGAATTCAAATGTTGAGATGAACACGTACCTTTATACCTTCTCTCTACTCACTAGAAAAATAGACCATAAAGGGATTAAAAAAAACAAACACAAAAAAACCCAATTTCAAAAATAAATAAATAAAGAGCATCAACTAAAAAAAGAAGAAGAAGGAAGATAGGAGCCCTACGACTGTCGTGAAGGCGTGAAATGCCCGGCAGAGCCCGGCTGAAGACACGGCGGGGGGAGAGTGGCTCTGGGGCGGGGCCCTGTCCACAAGAGGTAGCCACAGAACGGAGGCTGACCCAACTGCTGACCCAACTGCTGAAGGCACTAAGTAAACACACAGGAAGTGTAGAGAATCCAAACAGAGGAAGGGAATGCTTTCATCTGCACTACAGACAGCAGTGCTGTGGTAAAACATGGCAATCGCTGCTCTGCCCTTGACTTTTCACTGAAAATATTTAGGCAGTCATTAAAAAATGTGAACCTCTGATCAACGGGGACTTTGGAACTTAGCAAGGGGCAATACCATCAATGATAACTATGTAGCTCCAAGAACTAAGGGTCACATGTTTAAGTATCACAATTTACAAGAAAGAAATGAGGGAGAAAATTGAGAAGAAATCCACGCTGCCTGTAATTGCTGATTTGAGAATCCAGAGACAGTATCTATGAGTGAATGGGCAAGGACAAATTTAACAAACATTAATGCTGAGTAAAACAAAGAATAAATCATAATGAAGGAGCGAGAAAAGTGACCAAAACGAGCTGCATCCTTTCCTACTGCAGCAGCTTGCCTCCAAGTGATGAATCAAGAATGTTGGACTGAGACTTAATATTTAGAAATGTAAATGCTGTGGAACCTTTCAAAGTCGTGTTTTTGTTTCCTCCAAAGAGTAGTACTGACAATAGGAAACAGGGTGTGAGAAATGATTGCTTTTTATTATCAACCCTAAACAGTACTTAGCATGCGCTGAGAGCATGGAGGGACCAGAGGCCAGGGCGAGGAGGAGAAGCCAAGCCACCCACTAGCACTGCTCACACTGTTACTACTGAACTCTGATACACGGAAACTGGTGGGAAGATTCCACTAGCCTCTCATTCCATCTTCCCATTGACTTCCCGAAAGCCTCTCATAAGCACTAGCCCTAATTGCATGCAGTGGATTGGAGTAGATCTTGAGTACGCAGTAGCGTAAGCCAACGCACAAGTGTAGGGTACAGAAGTAATACTACATTAGGGAAAACAGTGACATGTTCCAAATACGGCCTTTCGGTCAAAACAACTACAAATTTTGTTAACCTTTGAAAAAGAATTCAAATAATACCATAATAATATTCACTATTTCATGCTGGATCGCATTGTAGTCATTTAAAAGAAACATTTTACACACGACGCACTTGCCCTGTGTAGGATGGAGAGAAACCTTAGTCCCCTAGTTTCCATTCACACCTTCTTCCTTTCAGTAAGATAACTCTTCCCACCACCCTACCGCCCAGGAAACCGATTTTAACAAAGTACAGCTCCGCCAAGTCAATGACTACCAATCCACCCGTGCAGCGGGGTGGCCTCCGTCACCACGCTCTGGTCAATGGAATATAAGCAAAACAGGTATGTGCAAAATCGTTGGCCTTCCATGGTCGCTATTTCTCCCTTCGTGTGGCCTAGAACTTGGAAGGGCCAGTATGAGCCAGCAGACTACCAGGGAGGGGGACAAACAGGGAGCTCCAGTGAAGCACTGGATCCTAGACGCAGACTAAGGAGGGGTTCTGTCCCTGCACCACAGGAGCTACAAGAGAGCTGGTTAGGAACCCCACCTTTGAATGTAACTTAATTTAAATAGCAATGCAACTAGATTCTCCTGCCTAAAGGCTGGTGATGAACAGTGCAGTTCGGATGGCTGGCTGAGTACAACTCAAAAAGCAATGACCTTGGGGCACAATGAGACCAGTTCACTCTCAACCACTGGATCTCTCAATCACCCAGGGAGACATGAGTAACCGCCTGCCCGACTTGAGTCATGGAGGATATGGGATATGGGATGCTCTTTGTTCTAGCACCTTAGCCTGCATCCCAAAGTAGTAAGAGTTTGTTAATATTTAGTCCACATCAGAAAAGGATGCTGTAGAGTTTTATGGAATAGATTTTGTGTTTTAATAGAAAAAGTCTTTCAAATGTTCTGCCTTATTAGGTGTCACCTTACCTAGGTGTCTCATTCTAGACAATATGGAATATGGAAGGAATACATTTTACTCATTTAAAGAAAGTATAAATAATTCAATTGAGTTATAAATTTAGAAAACTTTCATTGCTGGAAAATGAATTTTGGAACTTATTATGCCAGGATGCTAGCAGGATGCTAGCAAAATGCCCACAAAATTATACTTAAAATTTATATTTAGAAGGAATTTAGATATTTATTGCTTATCCAGGCACATTTAAAACATGACTAAGAAAATATGAAACATAAATATAAAATCCAAAGCCATAAAATATCACACTTTTGGCAGTCCGTTTTGTTCTATGTTCATCATCTGCTGCATTTCTTTGTAAGATTGCTTGTAATAAGGAAAATGCACTGAGCTTCAGAGGGAAGTTTCTTAAACACTTCAAAAGGCTGTTAATATTTAAGCTTCTAAGAGGCTTTCTGTTGGTTGTGATGCTATTACTAGTTTTTTTTAATTATCAAATAATTTTATTCAGACGCTCACAACTCTTAGCACAATCCATCCATCGATCCGTCATGCCAAGCTCATCTGTACATTTGTTGCTATCATTATTTTCAAAACATTTTCTACTTGAGCCCTTGATATCAGCTCTTTTCCCTCCCTCCCTCCCTCCTGAGCCCTTTTAATTTATAAATTATTTTTTTCATATCTTATATCGTCCTCTGTCTCCCTTCACCCACTTTTCTGTTGTCTGTCCTCAGGGTTGGGGTTACATGTCCATCACTGTGGTATGTCTGTTCTCATTGTTGGCCCTGAGTCCTGGATCCCCTGTGTTGTGGGCTCTTATCTGTAGCAGTGTACATGTTCTGGTCTAATCAGATTTGTCAGGTAGAATTGAGGCCATGATAGTGGGGTAGGGGCAGGAAGCATTAAAGAACTAGAGGAAAGTTGTATGTTTCATCGGTGCTATACTGCACCCTGACTATCTCTTCCTTGTGACCCTTCTGTAAGGGGATGTCTAAATGTGTACAGATGGGCTTTGGGTCTCCACTTAGCACACCCCCCTCAATCACATTGATATGATTTTTTGTTCTGGGTCTTTGATGCCTGATACCTGATCCTATCGGCACCTCGTGGTCACACAGATTGGTGTGCTTCTTCCATGTGGGCTTGATTGCTTCTCGGTACTAGCTGACTATTATCAGTACAAACAAAAGGAATGTACGTTACTTCTCGTGAAACTGTACACTCATTTTGACCAACAGGTAAATATTTAGCTAATGCGTCTCTTTCCCTTTATCTAAATGTATTGACACAGTAAGAACATAAACAGGCAGACTTAAGGCTTTCATGTTTTAATGAAGCCATCAAGCTGTCCATATGCTACTCGATTCTTGCTCACAAAGAAACAATTCCATAACTGGTGTTCACTTCCTGTTTCGTCCGTACATCGATTCATCCTGCCCACTGTGTCTGGACTGACCTTCCCAAGTACCTTTTAACAGTATCAACCTTTGCTCCATAAAAGGAGTCTGCTGGCATAGTAGAATATGCCTTGGGCTCCCAAGGTCAGCAGTTTGAGCCCACCAGTGGTTTCTCAGGATGAAACGTCTGCTCCTGCAAAGACCTGCACCCTCAGAAACACGCAGGGGCAGTTCTACTTCGCCCTACAGGTAGCTATGAGTCAAAGCTGACTTGATTGCAGTGAGTTTTGGATTTTGCTAAAAATACTCAGTAAGTTCCCACCCGCATTACAGAATCCCAGCCAACCAGTCAGGATCCTTTAGAGAGATGCTCAAAAATATTACTACCCTTATACGAGCCACCAGTGCACTCCAGGGTCCAAAATGAATCATGTTTCCATCACTGGTTTGCCTCCACCATTCAACCCCTCCCTTTCCAGGGGTCTCCGTACTCTTCCAAAGCCCCACACGATGCCCACTTCCTCTAAGAGACTTGATGGCTCATCCGCCGGCCAAAGGGCCTAGCCTTTCTCTGCATTCCCGCAGTCCTCCTCCCGAGGAAGAGGACGAAGAACGTGTCCTATTTCGACGCCTGTGCCAATGTTCCCTGGGGATGTGGACGTGGAGAAGCTCTTGTCTGACGGGCTCATCTTTTTTTGATTCATCTGTTTAAATTTCAAACAATAGCTCTATGCAAATTCTGTTCAAATTTGACACCAGAGACATTATAAACACAGAAAAAAATAACACTTTCATTACTAGGTAAAGTGCAATAATTTAGTGATTTAAGTATAAGAAAAATATCACCTTGATTATAAAGGTATCATAGAAGTCTTAAAATTATACTCGTAATTTCTGTTCTTATATATCGTGGTAGTTACATAATCTGGTGTCTACTTGAGACTAGTAAGAGTGAAGGGGTGGAGTTTAGCCTGTCAATCAGGTCGCAGCTTGATGACCTCATTTGGAGGCACTGTGGAAGTAAATAGCTCACTGGAGGCCAGACCCACACTCTCTGCTTCCTTTCCCTGCTGACAAGACGCATGGATCTATGCTGATGGACCCAGACCCCTGGAGCTGGAGGAGCCATGTGGAGACCCCTGCCAGCACTGAGATGCCTCCACTGTCACTGGATCCACCAGATTTTCCACCTACTGCCCTGTGATTTTCCTGCATTCGGCATCACTGCATGACTGCGTGAGTCTGAAGAGGAATTTATAGACTGGTCTCAGACATATGGACTTAGGGCCGTGAAGTGGACGGGGCTGGGATTTTTCTTAATATACAATTACTCTTTTATATCAAGCTCTTTCTTATACACAAGTGCTTATGAATATGTTTCTCTAGACAACCCGGACTAAAACACATATAATACAACAAAAAAGTATAATTACTTGTTATAATTAAATCACAGCACTAATTTACTGATGCTATAAAATTCAGAGGGAGTCTGGCATTTCTGAGAGAACAACTGTGTACAACAAACTGTACTATTTATTCACTAACATGTGTTTCTTCTTAATCCTATCACTAGGCATCACTAGGCATTTGAAACATGAAGAAAATAGGGCTCAGAGAGGTTAAGTTACTTGCTCAAGATCATCTGGTTGATAAGCCAGAAGTAAAGCTTTGAGTCTAGCTATTGGGATTCATTTAGCATAAGCCAGTATATCTGTTTCCTATGAAGTTATATTTCTGGGATATACATTATTAATTATTTTTTAAATCACTATTTAGTCATTTACCTTACCAAGATAATGGATTTAACTAAAAATCTATTTATGTTGACAATTTTTCAGTAGCTCATTCCTTTCAGTAAAAGTCAGCTAGTTAACTCTTTCTATAGACAAGCCTATAAAGCCCAGTGGCTGAACTGGCAGATGATACACTCACTGCCCAAAGGGAGGTGAAGATGCACTTCATTGCATCTGGACACTTCTGAGACTGAAAGGCGCCAAGACAAAAGGTTTCCACTAGGATTATTCCAGGTAAAATGAGGTGTGGCAGGCCTGGTGGGAAATGATCAAGGGTAAGGTTGCTTAGAGAAGAGGTATACTCTAGCCCAGGTGGCGATGAAGCATGGTAGTAGGGCAGGAGGAAAGTCAAGGGAGATGGAGGAAAGAGCTAGGAGTCAAAGGGCATTCATGGAGGTCTAGACAAAGACATGTACATGCAAATATATATAGGAGGATGGGGAAATAGATCTATGTGTCTATATTTATAGGTCAAGTATTAAGGTGGCGGAAGGACCTTGGGCCTCTACTCAAACACTCCCTCAATGCATGAATACCTTCTTTTATTAAATTGGAACTCTATGATGCTCACTCTCCCGACACAACGGCTGGAGCCAAAGTGTGTGAACAAGTAAATGTGGTGAAGAAAGCTGATGGTGCCCGGCTATCAAAAGAGATAGTGACTGGGGTCTTAAAGGCTTGAAGATAACCAAGCGGCCATCTAGCAACAAAGTCCACATGGAAGAACACACCAGCCTGTGTGATCGAGTGGTCCCAAAGGGATCAGTTACCAGGCATCAAAGAACAAAAAAATCATATCATTGACTGCACACCTCCATGATAGGATCGCTGAAGACAAATGGGTGCATAAGCAAATGTGGTGAAGAAAGCTGATGGTGCCCGGCTATCAAAAGAGATAGTGTCTGGGGTCTTAAAGGCTTGAAGGTGAACAAGCGGCCATCTAGCTCAGAAGCAAAAAAGCCCACATGGAAGAAGCACACCGGCCAGTGCGATCACGAGGTGCCCAAGGGACCAGGTATAAGGCATCATGCAAAAAAAAAAAAAGATATAAGTGTGTGTATGTATGTGTATATATGTGTATATGTATATATGTATGTATATATATGTATATATATATATCATATTAAATGAAGGGGGAAGTGCAGAGTGGAGACCCAAGGCCCAAGTGTCGACCAATGGAGATCCCCTCATAGAGGGGTTTAGGAGAGGAGATGGGTTAATTAGGGTGCGAGGTAGTACCGATGAAGAACACAGCTTTCCCCCAGATCCTGGATGCTTCCTCCCCCCAACTACCATGATCCGAATTCTACCTTGCAGGGCTGGATAGGGCAGAGGCTGTACACTGGTACATATGAAGGCTGGAGGTACAGGGAATCCAGGGTGGATGATACCTTCAGGACCAAGGGTGTGAGGGACGATGCTGGGAGAGTGGAGGGTGAGTGGGTTGGAAAGGGGGAACTGATTACAAGGATCCACATGTGACCTCTTCCCTGGGAGAGGGACAGCAGAGAAGGGGGGAAGGGAGACTCCGGATAGGGCAAGATATGACAAAACAACGATGTATAAATTACCAAGGGCATATGAGGGAGGGGGGAATGGGGAGGGAGGGGGGAAAAAAAAGAGGACCTGATGCAAGGGGCTTAAGTGGAGAGCAAATGCCTTGAGAATGATTGGGGCAGGGAATGTATGGATGTGCTTTATACAATTGATGTATGTATATGTATGGATGGTGGTAAGAGTTGTATGAGTCCCTAATAAAATGTAAAAGAAGAAAAGAGAAAAAAATGATTAGGGCAAAGACTGTACAGATGTGCTTTATACAATTGATGTATGTATATGTATGAACTGTGAAAAGAATTGTATGAGCCCCAATAAATTGTTAAAATAAAAAAAATAAAAAATAAATGAGGTGTGTGGTCCCCCTACCTGTAAAGCAGACATATTGGGTACTTTCAACTCAAAGACATTCTTAGTATCAAACAGAAAATCCTGCTAAACTCCAACAACTCTGTTTCTTACTGATGGAATGGCTGCTGTGAAAAACCACTTGAGCAGAAAGAAAGAGAAACTTCAAGACACCTTTTGGCATCTGTCACTTTGGGGAGCCAGCAAAACACACAAACTAGCCCAGCCACGTCAGAGCACTGTAACCTGGCCTTCTGGAGAACTCTGTTTTCACAGAGCCGAAACAAGCTGAAAAACTACAACAACCACCTAACGCAAGGTCAATCACTAATTCTTATGTCACTGACATAAAAAAGATATGTGGATAAAGGGAAGGCAAGAAAAAGGTTCTCGTTATATTTAAAGTATTTCTTTTTATTTGTAACCTCGATTTTTCCCAATGCCTGGTCTTAGAGCTGAGTGGAAATGTCAAGTAGATCATTGAAAACGCAGCGAGGTCGGTATTACCTAAAAGAGAGATTTCCCATTGTCATCATCAGACCTCACTATATTACACTGATAAATGCACAAGAGTATGATGTAAAATATAAGGACGATTCAGACATGCATTGAAATTCATTAAAATTCTGAAAGCCCATTGAAATCAATTTGTTATGCAAACAATTGTGCGTCATTTTAAGCAATATTTTAAAGTAAGCAGCTGCTCAGGCTGGGCTTTGAAAGGTAGCAGTTCTCTCTGGGAACAGCACAGAGCGGATCTCAGCCTCCGCACACTGGGCACTGGAAGAACAAAACCGAGAAGGGATGTTCTTACTCTACTAGATGATGCTGAATACACACTGGCAGAATCCTACTCTGGTTCTTCCTTCAGCACAATCCACGTAGACAACCATTCCTCTGCACCACTTCCGTTATCTGCATGCAGTGCACAACACATGTGCAGGGAGCAGCAGCTGGAGGCTCAAGTCAACCACCCACCTTCCTCACTAGAATTAAACTATGCTCTTTCACACATCCCAACAAATTTTAAAATTCTCTCTAAAAATGGGTTAATTTTGTAAATGGTCCCATTTTGTCCTCGGGATGAGGGGATTTTAAAAAACTGGATTCACCCTCCAAGTGTGACCAGCTCTGAGTCCTTGGGCGAAGTCTATTGAAAGTTCTGGTTCAGAGCTGGCCCCTCACATAAGGCCAGTGAGCATGACTCAGAAAGCCAAATAGTGCTATGTCGCCAGCCTTCTCTGTGTACTGATGTGAAATCAGGAGCATGGATGTGAACGTTGAAATGCAGCAGCCTTTACTAAGTCATGTCACATGGCGAGCACAGCCAATGACACGCGAAAGCCACTTCACAATGAACCCATCCCGTCTTCTCTCGCCTCAGAACAACGGGCTCACAGCAAAGCACAGCGCCGTACCATCTCTTTCCCTCTGAAAACAGACTCCACCAGAGTTCATAGGCTTGTAGCAGTTCTAGTACAAAACTCTGTTGCTAATGGCTCTCAAGGCACCCTGTAACTGTATTCTGCAGTACTGATCACAGTTATAATGAAGTATTAGTGTGATGAGCTATTTACAACGTGACTCTTCCCGTAGAAGTTAAGTTCTAGGAGAAATGGTAAGTTGCGCCTACCACGGTCCCCCTGTGCTGCACAACATAGGAACTAACTCTCACTCGATAAAGACGCCAACTGGGTGAGAACTTTTCATTCCAAAATATCCTAGATGCACCTTCAGTGCCTCAAACGATTTTCATTGCTGGGCTTTCTCCAAGCATGTCGAGTCCACTTGGAACACTGCCTCCAACTCACTCGACCCACAAAGAAGGAAAGCCGTTCGAATCCCTGTCCCGAGAAACCAGTTCCCGTTCCCACATTCCTAAGTGTACACGAAGGTCTTAACCTTTAGGCCTCAATAAAACATTTTAAAAGCCAATTTATGTTTCCCCATTCCCAAACTCTATGTCCAAAGAGGTCTCAGTCTATGACACCAACGCTTCAAAGAAAAGTCTGTACAATCTCCTCCCTGAGTTCTTTACGGGTACATTCCAATTTATTGCTTCTCGTCAGTCTCCCCTCAATACTGACAATTTAATTAGTCATCCATCTCAAATCCAATTAAGTAATTAAACTGTATCAAATGAGGAGTCCTGGTGGTGTAGTAGTTACAAGTTGGGTTGCAATTGCACGGTCAGCAGTTCAAAACCACCATCTGCTCTGCTGGGAGAGAGGAGGCTTTTGACTCCTGTAAAGAGTTACAGTCTCAGAAATCCACAAGGGCAGTTCAGTCTGTCCTACAAGGTTGGTATGAATTGGCTTTAATCCGATGGTGGCGATGAGGTTTTGTTTGATTTTGAGTTAGCCAGTGAAGCCTAAGACCTTATAGATAAGCATCGAAACAGTCCTCTGGATCAAGCAATTTTTAAAAATAAAACATCGCAATGGTCAGTCAACACGAGAAGGTATTCATCCTTATGAGCCATTAACTCTCACCCACGCCCATCAAGTAGACTACAACCCTACAGGACAGGGTACAATGACTCCCGGGCATGTCAGAGACGAAATCTTTACAGCCACAGAAAGTCTCATTTTTGCCCCATGGAACAGCTGATGGTTTCGAACCCCTGACCTGCAGTTAGCAGTTCAATGTAAAACCCACTATATCACAGGGGCCAAACCCTAGTCTTAATGCAAAGCAAGTGGAATTTTCATAAACCTTTGGCAACATTAATTCAACCACTTTGGCATATCTTCAAAAGCTGACCATATGCAAACTCTAAAACCCAGGAATTCTACTCAAGTTATATTATGCAAACAAACAGGAGCACGTGTATCAACGGACATATGCAGCAATATTCACAATACCCCAAACTGGAATCAATCCACATAGTCATCAATAGTAGCGAACAGAACTGAACACACCACCATCAAACCCATTCTGACAGACAAAAACCCTACCGGACGGAGTAGAACTCCCTCTCTGGGTTTCTGAGACTGCAAGTTTTTATGGGAGGAGAAAGCTTCATCTTTCCCCCACAGAGCGGATGGTGGTTTCGAATTGCTGACCTTACATAACTTCATGTCAACTTGATAAGTATAGGGGTGGGTTCTAGTCTGTCAATCAGGTCACTGCCTGATGATGTCTCCTTGTGGGCGTGCCCTTCTCATGAGGATTCTGGGAACTTCTTCTCTTTCTCCCTGGAGGTGGGCCGGTCTCTCTCTCTCTCTCTCTCTCTCTCTCTCTCTCTCTCTCTCTCTCTCTCTCTCTCTGCTTCACCTTCCTGTGGAGGAGACACTCAGAGAACTGGAGGATCCCCTTGGAGACCAGCACCAGCGTTGAGATGCTTCCATCACCTCGGACCCACAGGACTTTGCACCCACCGCCTGTGATCTTCCTGCACTCAGCATCACGGCTGTGCGAGTCTAAATAGGAGTTGATGGATTAGTATCGGACTTAAGGGCTTGATCTGGACTGGGCAGGGGTGTTTTCTCAATATACAATTACTCTTTGATATAAAGTTCTCTCTTACATACTGTTAGTCTGGGTAGACTAGAGAAACAAATTCATGGGCACACATATGTGTCTAAGAGAGTTTTATATAAAGGGAAATTGTGCATTAAGAAAGCATCCAAATCCAGTCCAAGCCTATAAGTCCAATACCAATCTATAAAGTCCTCTTCAGACTCACGAAACACATGCAATGATTGACAGGCTAGACTCCACTCCTTCACTCCCAATCCTCAAACTGACACCAGATTATGTAACTAACACACACACACACACACACACACACATACACACATACACACACACGAGTGTCTCTGGATGTTTCTCTAGTCAACCGGGTCTAACACAACTCACAAGAGCTAAATTTCAGTTTCAAAATAGATACTTAGAGCCTAGAATTTCCACTTAAAAAGTTTTTATAGAAATGCACTTTCACTTCTCAATATCAAACATAAAAATCTCAGAATATGTTTAACTAGGAAATTACTCTAAAAAGCTCACTGCCTTCAATTCATTCTGCTCTCTAGAGAGTCGATACAGGCATTCTCAGAAGGCAGATCTCTACTCCGTCCAGGAGTGGGCCTTGGCTTTCGCCTCTGGAGCAGCTGGTGGGTCTGGACAGCCAACCTTGCGATTAGTAGCTCAATGCTCAACTCACAGCCACAGAGGGATTTATGGAATGGCTACGTCATAATTCTGGACACCATATTCAAATGAGTAATGCAAATATTCAAAACAGAAATGTACCCAAAAGGTTACACCCAAAGTAACCTGTCAAGAAAGAGGCCATTAAAAATTGCATTATCTTATTCCACCATGCCAGTTGGAAGAGGAGCATATTAATTAGAAATCAATCAATCAAGAATCAGCACACACGACCAGAGGAATGTCTGGAAGTGAGGTGCAGTCGTCACAAAGGAAGGATTTAGGAAGGGCGGTTGCTTTCGTTTTTGTGGTATTTATTGGTTTATGCCAAAGGCGGGGGAGTGCTGGGTGAGAACGTGTCACTTGCTTGCTTGAAGCAATGAAGTCCATTTGCTGTGGCATTACAGTGTTACGGAGGGAGCGGAAACAAGTCTCTGTAAGTCAAACCTAGGCCATGGGGATGGGGAGTCACTAAGAATGGGCCACCTGTCCGAGGGAAGGAAGGCAAAGACCCACAGCTCACCTAGAGTAGGAGAAGGCCTGCGCGCCGCTCTTTTTAGTTAAAAGACAAGGCTGAGTCATGGACGGGAGACTCTCCTCCACGGACATCCTAGTACAGCATACAGGGCTGTTTCCCACGGCATCCCTTCCTTCAAGTCAGTCACCGGGCATCCATCCGTACGAATTATAGCAGGAAGTGAAACAAACGCAATTCCATAATCCAAGCGAGAGCCTCTTACAGGTGTGATCATCAGTCAACGGTCTCCACTGTCGAAAGCGGGCAGTGTGAGTTCACCAGAGGCACCTTGAAAGGAACACCTGGCCATGGAAAACCTGACGGAGCAGCTGAACTCTGACACACACGGGGTTCCCGGGACAGACAAGAGTCCACTCAACAGGAACAGGCTGGCTTCGCCGACGGCATGAAAACCCAAGGATGGAACGTAGACAGCATGTAAAATCTCCGATGACATCCTATCTAAGAAATCCCTCACGGGAATACTGTTATCTGTAACAGGAACCTCAATCCCGTCTTGGCAAGTGAAATCTGAAGTGGCAAGAGCCCACGGACATATAAAAGGAATAGAGCCATACATTCTGTCTGGCTCCTGGATAAAAGAATCTACACATCTTCACCGCTAATCTAGAAGACAGTAAGTAAGACATTAAGATGTTCTCATAAGAGACAACTGGGAAGTCTAGCTAAGGTATGGGCCTGGGTAAATGGCTGACCCATCTCTATACAGAGGGGTCTAACACAGATCCGGCCCATTCGTTCAAGCATGCTGGCGAAGAGGAGGACAAGAGGTGTGGAGGAGAGGCGGAGTTGCTCCCGTAGCCAGCAGCTTATAAAAGAAAGAGGAGATGATGCAGGCCAAAGGAGAGCTCTGATACTGGCAATGTGGTCACCTCCAGAAGCAAACTTAGATGGCAGGGAGCTGGGTCTCTACAATGTCTACTCTAATGCTTCTTCTGGAATACAAGCAGCCGCGTAAACCACAGTGAAGGACATATGCCCTGCCTTTGAGCTACGTTGGTTCCTTTCTTTTAAACGGCTGATGTTCCTGGTTCTGTCTGCGTTAGCTCCCAGTAGGCCACTGCATGGAATGGACTATAAAAGGTTTTGAACATATGCAAGAAAACTTACCCCCAGCTATCAAGTTGATTTCCACTCAGAATGACCCTACTGGACAGAGGAGAACTGCCCCTATGTGTTCCCAAGGATGTAAATCTTTACAGGAGCAGAGAGCTTGATCTCCCGCCGGCAGGATGCTCAGTGGGTTTAACTGCCCACCAGCCCAGAAGGCAACCTGCTCTGCCAACAGGGTGCTTCAAGAAAGCTGAGGGGTGGGGAAATCACACACTCTTCCCAAACAGACACTGTCAGCCAGTCTTTGGTTTATACTAGCAATAATCTAAAATGAAATAGCAAGTAAACGCTAAAAAAAAATTATTAATACTGGTATATCTTTTTTTTGTTCAAAGTGGAAAGTCTATAAAAAGCCTACTAATAAGAGTCTTTTTTTTCAAAGCATACACACTAAGACAGAAGCTAAACCTGAACGCAAGAGACTTTTCCAAGAGAAATATGGCCGATGTTTTCAAAGCAGGCTCACCTACCTACTAGGTATATATAAAACAATTTTTTTCCAAATTACATGTAGCACACTCAAGTTAAGTGTTTATATTATTCCTGTTGCTGATAGCCACAGTAAAAATAAGATACTCTAGTGACAACAAAACACTGTTGACAGGTCAAAAGCAGGTATAGGGGAAGTTGCTCAAACCAGGCAGCTGTTCAGCTGGATGTGTGGAGCAGGGGCACTCTGAAACACGTGGCATGTCGTACTTGTCCCAGCCCAGTGTCGCCAGCTCTTGAAGGAGGCCGGAGTAGTACTGCGGGGGAGGGGGCGCGTGCAGCTCTTGCTTGTTCTTCAAAGCAACTTCCTGTTTAAAACAAGCAGAAAAAGGAAAGCCTCAATCAGCCGTGCCGTGCCGTGCTAGCCAAGGACTTGTTAGGAATGATCACAAATGCAATTGCTGATGTCTGTTGCAGGTAACTAAGAGCACACACTGCCTTCATGGAAAATCTCGCTGCTCACCCCCTTTTCATGGAAAAGAGGCACAAAGAAGCGGAAGGACTGTGCTGAAGGTCAGCCATTTGCTACACCACGAAAAGAACCCAAGATTTTAATCTTCTCCTGTGCTAGTATGCTTACCCAGTTAATTTAAACCAAAACAAAACCTCAATGCCAAGGCCTCCTTCCTTCTTCCCCTCTGGGCACGAGGTTCGCTCTACAGAACCCTGAGCCTTAAAGAAAAGGCTGAACTCGGAGTCCACTGTCTGGGTTAATACAGTTGCATACCCCGATGAAGCACATTCTTACAAACTAAAATCTGTTGCTATCAGAATAAACACTGACCTGCTCATTTCTTTCCTCGCCTCTAGGCTCTGCCATGCCTCCTTTGTGGCGGTTGCTAGGCATTTTCAAGTCTGTTCTGATTCCTAGCAACCCCACGTGACAAAGCACAGCCATCCCTTAGGCTTCTGGGCTACCGCCTCTTCAGAAGCCCACTGCCAGGACTTTGTCCCACAGAACCAAGGGATGGGTGTGAACCAGCGCTGAGGTTGGTAGGTGAATGCTCAACCCTTTCACTATCAGGGCTCTGACTCCTGTCTCCACTAGGTAGGTCCAAGAAAGATGAAGCTGTCTACTCCCTTAAAGACGTACACCCTGTACGCCCTTGCAGCCCCAGCGTCACCAGAGTCCATGGCAATGGGTGCAGGCAGGTCTAAGTATTCTGCCATCTATCTGACTGTATCCTTGACAATTTATGATCTCTTCAGTACGGTCTACGTCCCCAGGAGCACCAAAATTTAGGTTAAAAAATCTATATAAACACTACTGGAATCACCAAGGCTAGAGCGACTAATTACTTTGAAGCTGCGAACTAGGCAGACTTCTTATCGGAACAACTAAAATGGAGCCATAAACAGCTTAGGTGACCAAATGGTCTGGACTGTCGAAAGCAAGCCAAACACTAAACTCCGTGCCACTGAGTCAGCTCGTGTAAGGTTCCGGAGATTATCGATCTCCACGGTAGGAGACTGCTTCTCATCTGGTTTTGCTATTCACTGATCTCTTTACTACCTTTTGGTAATCAAGGAACTAACATGACTAAAGAAATGCAGTTCTATTAGATTGATGCAACATACGAGGGGGCGCCTCCCCCAAAATGGACAACAGTTCTCCTTGCAGAGCTTTCGTAGGGTGCATGTTTCCTGCCAGGTGACCATCAAGCACCGTGCTCCGAGTCAGTGCAGCCCACGTGTCGTCTGGGAAGTGCTCTCTGGTCAAAGTGAAGTTTTTAGTGAAAGCAGTTTCACTCAAACCTCGTTTTTTGTGATGGCCGATTT
The DNA here is from genome assembly GCF_050624435.1 of Tenrec ecaudatus. Taxonomy (NCBI): domain Eukaryota; kingdom Metazoa; phylum Chordata; class Mammalia; order Afrosoricida; family Tenrecidae; genus Tenrec; species Tenrec ecaudatus. The sequence goes on from NC_134546.1 coordinate 4,266,390, forward strand.
AAGAGAAGAGCATGCAGCTGTGAGATTTTGTTTCCTGCTCAGGAAAAATGAAGCAGAAACTAGTGTGATGTTGAACACAGCTCAAAAGGGCAGCGTTATGGGAAAAACTCAAGTGTACGAGTGGTTTTCCTTTCAAAAATGGTGAGATGTCAATCGATGCAAACCTTACTTTGAACATCTGTCAACTTCCTGAACAGATGGCAGTGCATTTGGAGTTCGTTCCACCAGGTCAGACTGTAAATCAAGCTTTCTATTTATAGGTTCTGAAAATACTGCATGACAGCATGTGACAAAAAAGGCCTGACTTGTGGCAAACGGGGGACTGGTTTTGCCACCAGAACAAGGCACCTGCTCACGCAGCCAACTCAATGCACTCGCTTTTGGAAAAAAACAGCATGCCTCTCTTGCCCCATGCACCTTACTCACCTGAGCTCGCTCTGTGCACCTACGTTTTGTTTCCTTAAATAAAAAGGGTCAAGAAAGGACAGCGATTTGATGAAGTAGAAGAGGTGAAGACAAAAACGAGGAGGTGTTGTCAGCCACACAAACAGATGAATTTGAAACATGTGTCCAAGAATGGAATCACATTTGACAAACGTATTAAATTTAATACTGAGCAGTTTGAAAGTGATGTTGTTTTGTGAAAAAAATTAAATATATAGCTTTGGGAAAAAAAATTCCCCTTTTTTGGGCTGGGTAACCCCTGATATGAGATCCTAAACCATTTAATATGACTATTTAATCTCTCTTTAGACGTCACATTCTTTGACAGCCCAGGACTACATGTAAGTTTTCACCACCTGGGCATCAGCCTCAGTGCCAAATGCACTAACTGCGTGGTACAAGTCAGACTAGCTGTCACCCACAATTGTTCCTCATGCAGTTCCGGGGACACACCATCCACATGTACGCACACAGTACAACACTGGACACTCCAGGGTTGAGAAGTACTAGATTCTAACCATGTTTGTTTCAGAAGGAAGGACAGAAACAATTAATCTTTATAGAACGTGCTAACAGCTTAAAAATTAATAGCAATTCTTACCAAAATCATCTTCAACTCCAACATAAAGCTCAGTAGATCCGGAGAGTGCTGCATTCTCTACATAAAAACATCTCCAATGAATTCCATTTGCTCAATGAATGTTTAGTTCACTCAAATAAAATTAAGATAGAAGTCAACATGAATGTCAAAAAAAGAACTATTAGCAACTTAGGACTGCCATCTACTTGCTGTTTTCATACTGTGTTTTGAGACGTCTTAGTCGTAAGACAGCTTTGTCTTAGTGAATGAGTGTTGGTGACGTGCTTGCCCTGTGTCTAACGCTCATTGCAGTCTTACACGGTGCTCAATTACTTGAGTTTTTAACCTGTACAAGCAAACATCCTATGTATTTCAGCCTAAATTAAACTTTCCTACAAAACCCTATTTTCAACTCACAGAAACCCTATTTTGCTGTTCTCAATATACTTTTAGATTCTATACCACTGACTAGATTAATGATAGTATTATTAGAATTACCAAATGTCTCGAGGTTACTGAAATTACTAAACTACTTCAATTACTTGATTACTCAAATTATTTCTCAACAGCTGATAATGCTGCCTCTATCTAATTGGATTTTGAGTTCGCACTTAGTTGTACACCTTAATCTGAACACAATTAGTTCTTACAATGTGGCTCTGCTTAATATTTGTCCTCATGAAGATATGGATGCTGTAGCAAACGGCTGTGAAGTCATCAGAATTTCCTCGAACACTAACCAGCCATGTGAATAGTATAGTACTGCCCTCAGACTGAGTACACTGGCAAGTGGGTTGCTGCAGATGAAGTTAGGTTAAAATTTAGCATCACTTGTTTTCCCTTTTGACCTAGTTTCTATTGCCTTCTACTTTCTCTTTCATTGAGATTTTTCTGCGTTCTACTTTGTTGACGCTGTTGGGGTGTTTTGTTTGTAATCTAGAACAGGTAAATCCATAAAAAACAATAACGATACTAACAGTTCCTAAAGGTTACAGCAGGAGAGGTGGGGGTTAATGGGGAACAATGATGATGAAAAGCTTTCAAGTTGATTGTAGTAATGGTTGCCCAACTCTTTTCAATATATTTAAACCACACATTTGTAGAGTACATGAATTGTGTCAATAAAACTGTGGGGGGGGGGGAGAACATGCTGTTACTTACACCTACATCTCCAAAGTACAATATTAAAAGTACATAGGGTCACTGTGAGTCAGAACCAATTCAACAACACACACCCAACAACCACCACAACAACAAAACCCTAACAGTGTGCCTGGATCCTTCCCCGACCTTAGACAACGGGGGTTATTTTCGTCCTTCCATCGTTGTTCTGGTGTGCTGTCAAGTTGATTTCGACTCACAGGAACCCCATGTGACACACTGGAACTGTTCACTGGACCTTCTCGGCCGTCAGGCGAGTGTGGGGTTGCTAGCCACAAGTTTGCCAGTTCAAGTCTCTCCAGCTGCTTCATGAAAGAGAGCTGAAGTTATCTGGTCCCGTACAAATTTACAACCTTGGAGATCCTAAACAGTGTTGTTGCTATGAGCCAAAATAAATTTGATGGCAGTGGGTTGGTTGGTTGGAAATCATTGCAGGAGTGGATCTCCATGTCTTTAGCCCATGGAGCCACTGAGTGGGTCTGAACCTGAGACCTTGCAGCGAGTAGCCACGCGCTTACCCATAATACAGCCAGGGATCTTTCTTTTCATTGCGAGCTCAGGTTATTTTCAAATTAGTCAGTGTATCAATAAATTAAAGCCTATAGATGTGAATGACATAGAACATATATTTAAGTTGTTCCAGTTCCTTTAAATTCTTCATTGTTAACAGACTAAGAGCAAGCAATTAAGATTATGTTGTTTTACACTGTTTGCTTTCTTTAATACAACACTACACAATTTCTCTGAAAGCAACACACTGTTGCTTCTTAGGCAGCCCTGGTGGTACAGTGGTTACGAGTTGGACTGAGATCTGCATGGTCGGCAGTTCAAAACCACCAGTACCTCTTCAGGAGAAAGACTGGGCTTTCTACTCCCATAAGCAGTTACGTCTCAGAAACCCACAGGGAGTCACTATGAGTCAGCACTGACTTGATGGCAGTGAGTTTGATTTGGGGTGTTGTTTTTTACTTTGTCACACACTGTACCAATACCACACAGTTCTGACCAAAGCCAATATAGGTATGTTTGTGTTCTTTTAATGAGGAAAAATAAGACTACGATATTTTACAACGCACGAAGACATATCATTTCCATTACGTTTTGAGTAGGAACAAATCTTTTGACTCTCCCGTCAATATAATGCTTTTCTCCCTAATATACTACAATTACATAATCTCAATCTCATTCATTGCCATTGGGTCAATTCCGACTCAGGGTAGAACTGCCCCTCTGGGTTCCCAAGACTTCAGGGAGACAGCTTCCTCTTCCTCCTGGTGGAGAGGCTGATGGATAAGGGGCTGACAGGTTCAAACCACTGACACTGTAGTTAGCAGTTCCATGCTTAACTTACTATCCCACCAGAGCTCCAAGATAAGTGACGACTGTATCAACTGTCCGCAAAGTACAGCACGTAGGCCCAATCGAACACAAATCTTGGTTTTATAAATAAAACTTTATTTGAAGACAGCCATGCTCATTGGTGTGTGCATTCTGCATGGAGCTGCTTTGGCAACAGGGCAGAGTTGAGTTGTTGCAACAGACCCACAAAGCATCAACTATTCACTGGCTTGTCCTTTACAGGAAAGATATGGCAACTCTCAACTCTTTTTTATATTTTTAATAAATCTTTTTATTGGGGCTCATACAACTCTTATCACAATCCGTACATACATCAATTGAGTAAAGCAACCTTATACATTCGTTGCCCTCATCATTCTCAAAACTCGCCTTCCACTTGGGTCCCTGGAATCAGCTTGGTTTCCTTTTTTGCCTCCCCTGAACTCTTAGTTACTAAAGGTTTCCAGCCCAGGGAACTGCACAGAGTGGATGGCAGTGAGTGGACACTTAAATTGTGTTCTTTCTTCTTCTTCTTAGAGCCTTAGGAACAAAAAGCAGACTGGGAGGGAAGAGCAGAGTAAGAAGGTAGACGGGGTAGAGTCTGCCAATGAACTTTGCACAGGTTAGCCTCCAAGAATGGACCACACGCCCTGTTCTCACCAATTCAGTTAACGACAGACTTCTGGAGCCACAAAGGTTAGATGAAATTATTTCTCTGACATAATCTTTAAACCTTAAAGCCAAAAATATCCCCTGAAGTCTTTTTAAAACCAAGCAATCGCTTAACTAGTGAGATGTCTGCCTTGAATAATAGGACTATCTCTATGGGATCATATTGGCCACATGAACAAATGAGGGAGAATCCTTGGGGGCAGTGAGTTTATGTTAATGGGGGAGCGATGTCTCAGGAAAGGAGAGTGCCATGGTGCCCAACATGAAGAATGTAGCCAGTGTCTCCAATCGGCCTATGGAGAAACTCCTTAACATGAAAAAGGGATTCAAACTACTCTGGGTATCTGCCAACTGCAAGTAGGAGGAGAAACAGCAATAAGTACGCCCCCCTCCCCCCAAAAAAACCCCTTGGCAAATTGGTAGGGAAAAAGGGGTTATGGGTTTTATCATTATTGTTAGTCCTTTTTAACAGTTTTGTTCAGGCTATTCAAACACCTCAGGTTCATTTCTTAAACTTGAGTATACTATATAGTCATGTGGGGTGGGCAGAGGGAGAAGTCGAGAGAAATCATTTAAGCATCCCCTTTAACAACGGCAGTTAATTATACTGCCAGTGAAGCCGGCATACATGCTACAAATCAAATAGTTTCTCTCCTATATTTAGCTCAGTAACACTCATTGTGAGAGTGACTGTCATTGTCAGTTATCACGGATAATAACCTAACTCAGAGAGAGAGAGAGAGAGAAATCTGGGCAAGCTCCAAAATGACTACAGAAGCGCAGTTCTAAGAACATTTCTTTTCCATAGGAGCCCTTTCATTATTTTTTGTTGTTTTAGTAATAGGGGTTTTTTAAATCTATTCTCTACTCTTTGACGGCAATTTTCAGATAGAAGAACCTAGACATTAAGAACAGATAAATTCTTTTGATATTTCACCCCTACTGCCCTGACAACTACCTGCATTATCCAAGGACCCATGATCCTAGCCGATGTCCACCACTCCTTTTGCGGCGGCTCATCTGGAACTAGGATCCCATTTTTGCCAAAGATATCCTATAACTCCGGAACGGGTCTGTGTTTTCCCCGACCACAACGATGCAATCAAGGAACCCTAGTGGCAGAGTGGTTATGTATTGGGTTGTGATCTGCAAGGTTTTCAGTTCGAAACCACCAGGTGCTATGAGGGAGAAAGATGGGCTTTCTAATCTCCTAACAGTTACAGTCTCGGAAACTCACCGGGCAGTTCAACCCCGTCCTATAGGGTCGCCATGAGTGGGCACTGACTCAATGGAGGTGAGTTTACTACACAATCGAAGCAGATCGATAACTCAGGTGATGGACTTGGGTGAAGGGTGAATGGATTTGAGGAATGTAAATCAGTCTTAACATAAAAGTTTCTGGGGTATCTGTTGAAAAGTCTCAAAAGTGAAGATATTTTATATAATGTATCAATTCTACAAAACTCAGCAACCACTAAACCAGTTTGTTACAACATTCTGCAAACAGAATACAGTAAATTTAGGACTTTTCAATCTACATCTGCCTTTCCAAGGACTTACCTGTTGTAGTATGTGCTGGTACCCACTTAGTATTGCCTTCAGCTGCCAACTGCAGTGCAATCTAAAATTTAATGGGACAAAACTGTTCAATGTTCAGAATTAAAAGAAAAAAAGGCCTTTATTTGCATGCCGCCACAAGCACGCACTTACATACAAAAGATGACATAAACATAATTCTGACAAGTTAATAAAATCAGTACCACTGATACTGTTGAAAGTCTTGTCTTCAAACTGTCAGTACTAATTTTACTTCGAAATATAAATAGCTGCAATCAGTAAATGACATGCAAAAAGTATATCTTTTTTTAAACTTTACATATCCAGGCTATTAAATCCATTTTTTCCCATTGAACCAGATTCTCTTCCAAGAGAGGTTAAATAAAAGCAACAGCTGTGATCATCATGTAAGGAATATGCTTCGGAAAAGCTCATTTCCCAACACAGCCAGTGCTGAAGCCAGTCCATACCAGGATTGTCCGGATGGTGTGTATCTCCGCATAGATGGAGAACACACAATGGAAACCACACTTTGCAAGCGAAATCACCGCAGCTTTCTGCTTTAAACAATGGTGCAAATTATGTGCTAACGTATGAAAAGCACTTCTGGACAAAAGAAAACCATTTAGGAATGTCTCCTTTATTTGGAAAATCTAGAAATGTTTCTGGTGGAATGACTACAATGCATCTCCAGAAAAGCATCCTTCTCACTCAGTTACCAGCTCCTACCACCGACGGCTGGTCCCACCAAGATATGCCTGTAAATGACCTCACCTTGCATTCTTCACTTGCAAATCTTCAGGTAACTCTATTTTAAGATGGAAGTCTCTTCCCTGTGAAAACATCGGGAAGATTAACTCAACTTTGGAAGTTCCATCTTCCACCGAAAGCTACGAGAAATATGTTAGCTGAGGAGCTACAAAGAGAGGCAACATTTTTACTTTATTTTCTAGGCGTTTCAACTTTATCCACAGCTTTGTACTTGTTAAAAATAGAAGAGTGCTGCATTTGAGGGACCGTTAGTCAAAAATGTCACTGAGAAAATTTATAATAATTGGGAAATCAAAACACTTTCTTCTAAGACAGGTCTTTGTATTTAATGAGAAAGCCATCCACAAACACAGGAGATACTGAGAAATTGTTTCGTGTAGACACACACAAAAACAATTATCGTTTCATAAGAAATAAACATTCTTGGCAAAAGCAGTCCTTCAAAGTACTTTGAATATGGAAGGCGGAAACCTACAACCCACAGTAAGAATGTATCTTCCTTATGAGCTTTATATTTTCAATGAACTTTTTAAATTCCAACAGTCATATATTTAGTCACATAACCTAAATATAACCCCCTGCCATTGACTGACGTCTGACTCACAATGACCCTAACCAGGGTAGGAATGCAACTTTTGGTGTGCAAACCTCTAAGTCTTCCTAAGAGCGGCCTCCTTCTCCTTCAGAGAAGCGAGTGGGTTTAAACCTCAGACCTCGTGGGTTTTAGCAGCTTGACACTGAACTCAAGCACCACCAACAGGGCATCTTAATCTAAATGCGCATAAATGTTTATAATAATCAGAGACTGCTTAATTCTTGCACTCATGGACCATCAATAATTAAAATCTCAACACATGAAGTTACGATTTGTCGATTATCAGGAACTGACAGAAAGTCAAGCTAGATTTAGAAGAGGAGATGACTGGGCCTCTTGGAGGAAACACTGCCGAGATCACTGGGCTGAAAAGCAGAGAAATACTGAGCTATGCTACACTGATTACGCAAACACACCCACCTACGTAAGACATAACAGAAAATGAGGGATGCTGATCCAAAGACTGAGAATTCTAGAACACCGAATCATTCTCACGTGGAACCTGTACAAAGAACAAGCGGTAGTTAGTTGTTCAGAGAGAACATGGTTTAAAACCAGGAAAGGTGTGTGTGGTATTCTCTCACCATACTCATTCAATCTATACGCTGGTAAAATGAGCAGAGCAATTGGACTACAGGAAGAAGAAGGTGTTAGCAGGATCAGAGGGAGACTCACAAACGTCTACCATGTGCTTACTGACAGCAACCTTGCTTACAACAGAACCTGAACCACTTACTGAAGAAGGCCTCAGACTATAACCTTAACCTTATACCTTAAGGAAAAGAAAACACAAGGCCCCACAAACGGACAGATAAGCAACATTATGACAAATGGAGAAAATAATTGTCAAGGGTTTCATTTTACTTGGGCCCACAATCCATGGCAATAGATGGGTACTCAGGAAATTAAATGATGGGCACTGGGAACATTGCACTGTGCACATTTTCTAGAAAACAAAAATGTCACTTTGAGGACTGAGGTACCCCTGCCCCAAACCAGGCTATTTCAAGTCCTCTAAACATGCACATGAAAGTTACACACAATGACTAAGACCACAGACTAATTGATGGCTTTGAATTGTGATGCTGGAGAATACTGAATATACCCTGTACTTCCAGAGTAACAACAACAACAACAAATTATCTTGGAAGAAATATATCCACAGTGCTTCCTGGAAGCAAGGACAGAAGAGTCTTCACCTCACCTCCTTTGGACATGTTATCAGAGGAGATCAGTTCCGGGAAATGACATTGTACCTGGTAGAGGGTCAGCAAAAAAGCGAGGAAGCCCCTCTATGAGATAGATTGAGAGAGTGTCTCTAATGAAATTGTGTTAGTCTGGGTACATTAGAGAAACAAATCCACAGAAACTCATATGTATAAGAAAGAATTTTATATACAGGGTAAGTGCACATCCCAACCCAGGGCTGTGCAAGCCCACAAGTCCAACATTAGCCCATCTGTCCAACACCAATCTACAAAGTCCTCCTCCATCTCACAAAACACACACAGTGAGGCCGACTGCAGGAGGAAAGCCGAATCAGTGAATGTGTAAGCATCTCAGCACTGGCAGGGGTCTTCACACGGCTGCTCCAGGACCCAGGGCTACATCAGAGTCGGTCCATGTGGCTCCTCCTCAGGGATGTCTTGCAGGAAGTGAGCCTTGCCAGCTGAAGCAGGGAACTGGCTAAGGCAGCTGCACCCTGGTCTGACCATCACAAAGCAAGAGACCCGAGAACTTAAAAGGCGAGGCTCTCTGAGCCATTTATTTCTCTACCCTTCAATTAACCCCACATGTGTTTATTGGCCAGGTTGGCACAATAAACTTTAACTATCTCAGAAATCAAACAGCAATAATCACAAGGGTGATGCAGAACCAGGCCGTGTTTCATTCTGTTGTCAAAAGTTAGAATTAACTCAGAGGCACCTACCAATGATATATCTGAATACACTAAATTCTTTTTTTTTAAATCATTTTATTGTGGGCTAGTACTACTCTTATTACAACCCGTACATCCACCAATAGTGTCAAGCACATTTGTTGCCATCATTTTCAAAACATTTTCTTTCTACTTGAGACCTTGGTATCAGCTCCTCATTCCCCCGCTCGCTGCCTCGCCTCCCCTCCCCTTCCTCCCTTCACGAACCCTTGAAAATTTATAAACTATTATTATGCTTTCGTGTTTTACACTGACCGATGTCTCCCTTCACCCACTTTTCTGTTGTCCATCCCCCTGGGAGGGGGCTATATATAGATCATTGTGATCAGTTCCCCTTTCTCCCCCTACTTTCCCCTTCCCCTCCTGGTATGACTACTCTCAATATTGATCCTGGGGGGCTTATTTGTCCTGGATTCCCTGTGTTTCCAGCTCTTATCTGTACCTGTGAATACACTAAATTCTACTGAAGCAATTTTCCAAGGAAAAAGAGAACTAATTCTCTGGAAAATATGTTCAGTTTGACTTTCTTGGGAAATTGAATGGGTAAGCAGTTTAAACTTTTACCTAAAATAGGATAATACACATGAAATTTGAGCAAAGGTAAGCAGGCAAAGAGCAACAGAAATATAATCTTTTACTCCAACAGTCTGAAATGAAAAGGAGAAAGAAAACTCTCGGAGAACAATCACTGCGTAGGATTTACCCCCGTCCACCTCAAAGCAGTTTCAAAACTAGAGGAACACAATTAAATGTACCCCATAACCTTTACTTTCATGGTAATCGTACGGCTTCTGACTTTCATTACATTTAAATGTCCTTTAAAAAAATGAAACAAAATGTACCACTGACCTTTTGAAAAGGTCAAGTAACAATAACTCACGATTTCATTAAGGCACTAAAAGGTTTTATATAGTAACTTTAACCTAGCTTTGTAGACATCACACACATAGGTGTAAGAGCAATCTGGAATTCAAAATTTACATGAAAGATAGTAAAACTATCCCCCTGCAGAAGAGCATACTGTTATCTGAAAGAATAAAACTCCAAAGTCCATTATTTACAAGATTTAGCCATTTTAAAGGTCAAATGTATATGTCATATGCCACAATCTTTCTCTGGCTCAAGAAAATGCCCCAAACTAGTTTTCTGCAGTTAAAGTATATGCAAACTATTAATAGTTCTCAATAGTAGCAGATTTTTTAAGTTGTAGGAAACAGACATAGCACAAGTTGCCTTCCCCTTATCTCTCTACAGTGTCCAAAAGGCCTATCTTGACAAACCTTTCCAGTAAATAAGACATCAACAAAAAAGCTAAAAAAGTCTTCATGCAGCCAAGAAGACAAAGAAGACTTTAAATTCCAAATTACCGTGATTGATTAATAAGACGCTTTCCAGTATAACCCAGTCTTTGATTCCCACCCAAAGCAGTTTTATAGAACGAAAGAATAAAGCAGCCAAGAAAAACGCCTGTGAGAAAGGAGTTGAACTAGGTGCAAAAATAATAATGATGGATCCTGGCAGACCAGCGCCTGGGCAACAGGGAGGAGTGCGCACAGGGCTCCCGGGGCAGGCCGGGAAAGGGAGCGCTTTAGGACAGACGATGGCCGAAAGGAGGCAAAGACTCCCCTTGGAAACGGGGTCTTGGCGGGGAGGGGAGTAAGAGTAAGTTAGGATCTTACACTACAAAAGAAAAACAAAGGCCAAAAATTGCAACAGACACGCAATGCATGCATGAAGAAATTAGCTTTGTGAACTCAGGGGAATTTTTTTATTTTTTCAAAGGTAAAATAAAATTAGCTATAGAACATTAAGTTAACCACTATCAAAGGATAAACAGAGTTAAATAAAGCATTGAGAAAGATGAAAACAAGAAAATCACCAAATGGGAAATACGCAACAATTAAAGGGGGTCATAGTGTCGTGGAGATAGAACACAGGCAGAGGAAGCCCCCCCCACACACATACATATAAACAGAGCACCCCCAAAAGAAAAGCAAAAAGTTACAGATATTTTAAGAATCAACAGACATACTAAAAGGCACAACTGTACACATGAGGAAATTGCTTGTGATGACAGTGTCCAAAGCACATTGTAATAAACAGACTGAATTAGAAGAACGCCCAGATCCCCAAGGAAACAAGTTCAAGACCTTTTGTGGGCCACAGAACCACACAGACAGCAAGGGTCTCAAACAGCATGAGGAACAAAGCAATCAAGCAATAGGATTCTTTTATGCAAACTGCCCTCTTCTCGATCCCCTCCCCCTAGTTAGATGTAGCTGCCCGCTAGCCAATGACGTCTCCTCCCTTCCCTGGCGACCATCAGAGAATGCTTCCTTTAGTGGGAAAGCCTTTTCTTGACCTTTCACAACGGTAGTCCCACACACTATTTGTCCTTTTATGTGGCATAGCATTTTAAGAACTGGAGGGAACACCCACCTGTAGCTATCAGAGAGTAACAGAGACAGGTATATTCTCTTGCTTAAGCAGCTGAAACAAACTGGGCATCATGTGTGAGATAACGGCTTCCAGACACGGAGCCAGAGGCGACCCATGACAGCGTCCTTAAACAAGGAAACACACGGAGGAAGCGCTGCATTTGTCCCGCTCCGCTGTCGGCACGCAAATAGAACCTCGCAGGCCCCCTCGGTTGATAAGACAGAGGACAAAACATGTACAATTCCATGCTGGACAGCGTTCCAGACAACATCAGAGGCCCCTCAAGGAGACTCTTCAGCACTTCATGTTCGGCTAGGAAGAAATAAAGGAAGTCAGACCCTCTGGAAGTCAGACCTGGATGTGGGTCCAGTTCAAGTTCAAAGCAGCCAACACAGAAACTTGTTAAGTACGTTGATCTTGTTAGGTGTCGTGGAGTTGGTCTCACTCATGGGAACTGTGGAGAAGGCATGCGGGCCAAGCCCTAGCTCCTCCAGCTACACACGGGGAAGGCAAGTCTGTTTCACAGCTGCCCAGGTATGATTTCTCTGAGACAGAAGTCAGATGAACTTCTACCCTTCGTTACCCTATTCTGACACCACTGGTCCCCTCTCAGGGCACTCCACTTCTCTGCCAACCTTCACAATCCATTGCCATGGCCACCCAAACCCACGTACAATATCCACAACTACAAGGTCGACTGAGGACGTTAGCAGGCCACCTGAAGTCTGGATCAGAGGGTATTGTAAGGTCACGGTCCTTTTGGCCATAGTGGCGCCTCTCCAAAGGCATACCAAGTTTTTTCTGCACATGATCCAGCTCCTCTGAGGATTTGCTAAGCACACAGGCTGAGTCAGTATGGAGAGAAGTTACACACCTTTCCTGATTTTAAACCATATAGTGTTCCCTTGTTCTGTTTGCACAACGGCCTCTTGATCCATGTACAAGCTCCGCATGAACACAATGAAACATTCTGGGATTCCCATTCTTCTCAAACTCTATCGTTTGTTATGGTCCACACAGTTGAATGCCCCAGCATAGTCAATACGTCCTTCTGGTATGCGCTGTCAGCCTATGCCAGTGACAGAACTTCCAGCAACACACAAGTCACCACAGTATGGCAAACCCACAGACAAGTGGTGGGAAGGGTGTTCTTCTACTTATTGAATCAGATCACACCCTGGAGGATCATTACACAACTGCCAGACCAAAGAACCCTAGCCCAGCCACGTGGACACCCACTTGGGGACACCCAATTCAATCCACGACAGCCAAGTGCTCCAGTGTCTGTGCCCCTGAGGGACTCCAAGGGCAGCGTGGACCCCACAAAAGGAGACAGCGTGCCTAGACCACAGCAATAGAGCACAGCCAAACTGAAACACAGAGACAAGAACCTGCTGAGAGGATTTAACGTCTCCAAGCTGGAAGGGGGAGAGGAAGGAAAAAATAAATTTTAAGAAATAACGGCTAAATGGTTCTTTAAATTTAATGAAAATGCAAACTCACAGGCCCAACAGTTCCCACAAATGCTATGCAGGAGAAACACCAGAGTACACCAAGGCAAATTATAATCAAATTGACTAAAGCCAGTGATAAAAAAAGAAAAGTATTATAAGCAGCCACAGGAAAAAAAATACAATTTTAGAGAAACAAACATAAGACTCATCAGAGATCTCTCAAAATAACAATAATAATGCGAGACAGTGAAATAACAACTTAAATGAGAAAAAATGTCAACCAGAATTCTATAACCAGCAAAATTATCTTTCAAAAGGCCAAATACTTTCTCAGACTTTAAACAAAAAACTAATCTATTAGTAGTAGACCTAACCTAGGAGAAATGTGAAAGATAATCTTTAGGGAAAAAATGAAATGAGAGATAAAGTAAAGAGCATCAGGAACAGTATGCATATCGATGGAGATGAAACACATTTCGTAAAACGTATTAAATGTCTTTTAAAATATTGTGTCAAGGGAAGGAAAGGGGGACCAATCACAATGATCAACACATAATCCCGCACCCTCCCAAAGGAATTAACAGAAATGTGGGTGAAGGGAGACAGTGGTTGGTATAAGATATGAAAGCAATATTAATTTATAATTTATTAAGGGGTCACGAGAGTGGGAGGTGGAAGGGAAGGAAAATAGAGGAGCTGGTACCAAGGACTCAAATAGAAAGTAAATGTTTAGAAAATGATGATGGCAACATATGTACAAAGATACTTGATACAACTGATGTATGGAATGTTATCAGAGCTATAAGAGCCCCCAATAAAATGATAAAAAAGATTATTATGTCAAAGTTAAAACAATTTGAGCAACAAATAAAGCAGTATCTTATTATAGCCCAAAATATAAATATCAATCAACCCATGCAGCTAAAAATGAATCAATGGAGAAGAGAAATCTCCCATGCAGAATTCCATCAAGATTCCACCTAAGAAAAGGGGGACCATAATTTCCTGCTCCTTAAGTGTGGTCTCCACAGAGTGATCCTGTGCAGGAAGTCCAGTGTGGAACAGAGAGGTGGGGTTGGGGGTTGGTAACGTCATGGTGGAGAGAGCTGAAAAACTCAACCTGAGCCAGGTAAACAAGGGCAACAGCAGTAGTCACAAACCACACTGATGGCACGTGTCCTTGATACGTGATGGAATGGCATTTTACGTCTGTAATCTTCCTTCCATAAACTTAATTCCAGTCAAACCATGAGAAAAACACCCCAAGTCCCAGGAAGATGTAAGCCTACATCCTTGACCAGCACTCCCCAATTAGAGAATCATTTTATAATCAAAGGAGTCAAGACCGTCATGATAAACAGGGAACGCTCGAGAAACTGTGTCAACCCAGGTGTCCCTAAGAAGACATGAGCTGGCCTGGATGGGATTCTTGAACATGATAGTGTTCTTTGTTCATTAAAAAGGTATCCATATTGGTTCATTAAAAATGTATCCTACTGCTATTGCATAATCCAACCCCAAAATATGTGTTGAAAAATCTCTCTGCTTTACCTTCAAATATGATTGTGTTTGAACACAGAGTTCGTCTTTTGTGTTGTGAATGAAGTGCTACCAGTTTAGAGATACTTACTCTAATCATGTATGAGTTACAGAAAGTCATTCAGATTGGACCCACCCAGGAAAATGAATCCCAAAAAGGAAGAACTCGCTACATTTATGTAAAAGGAAAAATGGGGGGGGGGGGAATCTAAGAAACACGTGGGATCAATACATATCAAACAGGAAGTCAGTAGATTTAAACCTTGACAAATTCATTGTTACATTAAATGCAGATTGTCTAAACACCTGTGGGTTTCCGAGGCTCTAGCGAGCCTCATCCTGCTCCTGCAGAGCAGCTGGGGTTTCCCATCACAGAGTTTGTGGTGAGCGGCCCAACAGTGCCGCTGTGCCTGCCACCAGGGCTCCAGCGGTAGCAAGGGGAAATTCCTGTCCTTTGCTTTTCCATGAACTTTTTGAAGGAGCTCTCCTTCCTTTGTGATTCAGGAGGAGTTAATTATGAGCAGGTTCTCCAGGGGCCTGGGGAAGCAGTGCTGAGGCAGGAGGGAGGGGTGACGGCTGTTTCTCTAAGGATGGAGGTTGGAAACCCTGTGGGCTGGTTCTGCCATGCCTGCAGTAGAGTTAAGGCACCTTTTAATGTTGGTGGGAACTGTAGGTGACACGACCTACATACTCCCTATACAACCAATCCCTCCATCGTCTGCTGTCTTCCAGTTCTGTGCATCAGAGACTTAGTAGGCGGACCAAGTCCGCCCTTGCCTAGAATCTAGAGGATTCATTTCTAGAACGACTCAGTCACATGGTTAATGGTGGAGGGCCTCTGGTTCTTATCACATGGAACTCTCTAGAGCTACCTGGGTGTCATCTCAGCATGGTAGCTAGCATCCCATGTGTGAATCATCAGAGAGAGAGAGAGAGAGACTTGTAGTAACTTGTGTCTCCTACTCTCTGAACTCAGTCATCAATAGATCTGCTTAAAAATTTCTAAAAGCCTCTAAATCCAATACATCTTCAAAAATAGGATTAAGCATCTCAAATATCAAACAATTTTTTGACACCTACTGTCCTCTTTCCTGATATTGGTAATATAGGTTTTCTCTTTTTTTCCCCTTATGTACATGGATAGACTTTTATCATTGCTACTGATCATTTCTAGCAATAACGTTTTGGTTTCATTTATTTTTTTAAAGTTTCTGTTTTCTATTTCATTGATTGCTTATCTTTATTATTTCCTTGATTTTCAGTTTAATTTGCAATTTCTTCCCTAGTTTCTTCACCTAGAGGAGTGGTCACTGACGTGAGACCTTTCTTCTTGACAGTCAGGAGCCTCCTAAGGTCTATTCTGGGCACATGGACCCATGTCTGTGCCTGCGGACCTATCCGGCTATGTTAGAATTCAGCAATCTTGAGCTGCTGTGCTCCTTGGTTCTTGAGTATGAAGGGATTGCTCTGCCAGGTGTGCAATGGTGCATACAGTACACCTCAAGTTAAGTCAGAAAGCATTGCAACAAAAGAATAGAAACGTTTATTAAACAGAACCATCAAACTAAGAGCTGTTGCTTCTCAACATATCCTCCCATCTCGGCCCTTGTGTGTGCATCTTGAAAGGTCTTTGGGGGACTATTTTTTGAGCAATTCTGTTTCTGTGTATACCGTGTTAAAATGGCAGGGTGGGCATCTGTGAAGACTCAACAACGTGCCCTTTTCAACTGTTGTTTGGGGAACAAGAAGTCTGAAGGGGCAGTAGGGGCTAAAGGGTGGTTGGAGTAAGCTTTCCCATTACTTAGATGACAGTCATTGTTACCTCTGAGAATGAAGAAAAGAAGAAAGCTCAAACTCCCTGCCTTGCAGTCAGTTCTGACACATGGCAACCCCACTGGGTGGAGAAAGCGCAGGCTTTGTCTGTGCACAGGAGCGTTCAGGAAGCCTCTTCCCGCAGAGCAGCTGGCGGTTTCAAACTGATGACCTTGTGGTTAACAGTCCGACATAACCACTATGCCACCAAGCCCTTCCAATAAGTATTTTCTGGGCGTCAAGCAAATTACAAATTCAAATTACATTACTTCTAGAAAAAGAACAACAAATAGCATGTTAGCAACTACTGCGTAATTTTTAAAAGCAGTGTTAAGGAAACTTCATGGCCTTTAAAAATTTTAAATGTTACTCCCGCTGGAGAGCTAGGGAAATCTGAGAAGCAAAATATATAAAAGAAATATTGGGTTCTAATCCATTAAATATGGTTTTTAAATCCATGAATCTAAGTTGCAATTAGTAAATAAAAAGAAATTATTCCTAAAAGACCAATTAATCAATATAAAAGGATTGTTAGAATAGGTAACTGATCATTTGGCCACCATCACAGTAAATCATTAAGTCAAGGCAAGTAAACAGATGCTAAAACTCAGGAATAGGGAGAAAAGTTTGATGTCTCAGAGTACTTCCTGAAAAGTAATTATCAATTAATTACAAAGAAAACTGGCAGATTCCTCCTTAATCAAGGGAGACTCAACAGTCTTCTTGTGATACGTTGCCAAAAATGCATAACCAGGGTTTAATGATGAAACATCAATCAAACCCAAACTGGAGAGTACTTGCTCACTGCCATCAGGTTGCTTCGCACTCAAAGCTAGCCGACAGAACAGAATATATGACTGGCCCTTTGGGTTTCTGAGGCTGTACGTTTTTAGGTGTGTAGAAAGCCTCATTGTTCTCTTCAGCAGACCACTGGTGGGTTTGAACTAGGGACCTTTCAGTTAGAAGCCCAACACACACCTTGCCTACGATAGCAGGGCGCCTCCTTTGAAGGACCTAATAATTTATTCTACCTAATCACTAGCCTGTACTCTTGAAAATGTCAAGTTTTTAAAAGACAAAGGAAGCCTAAGGAACTTTTCCAGTCTGAAGATGAAAGAGACATGAAAATTAAAGATAACTGGGGCCCTTGCCTCAGACAGGAGGAGAAGCTATAAAGGAAATAAGTTTAACCATCAACAAAATGTGGCTCTGAGTGGTACCATATCATTGCTAAATTTCCTAATTTTTATCATTGCATGGTAGTGAAATAAGACTATCCTTTTTTAATTCACTGTTCAGAAATAGAGTGTCTATTTAGAGGTCATAATCTCAAAATATATCAGGAAAAAAAAGATTATATGCTGTGTTAGTCTAGGTTGACTGGAGAAACAAATCCAGAGACATTCATATAAGAACGAGCTTTATATAAAAGAGCAAATGTGTATTGAGGAACATCCCAGCCCAGTCCAGATCAAGTACTAAGTCCAATATTAGCTCTTATGTTTAATACTAGTCCTTAATGTCCTCTTTAGACTCATGCAGCCATGCAATGATGCTGAATGCAGGAAGATCACAGGCCAATGGGTAGAAGGTCTTGTGGATCCAGAGACAGTGGGAGCATCTCAGTGCTGGCGTGGGGTCTCCATGTGGCTCCTCTAGCTCCAGAGCTCTGGCTCCATCAGCATAGCTCCATGTGACTTGTCAACAGGAATGTACAGCCAAAATAGAGTGAGTCTGGCCTCCAGTGAGCTATTTATCTCCGCACTGCCTCCAAATGAGGACATCAAGCTGCAACCTGATTGACAGGCTAACCTCCACCCCTTCACTCTGAGTAGTCTCAAGTGGACACCAGATTATGTAACTAGCACATATGTCCACCCACAAAAAACACGTCTGAAACTATCAAGGGGATAAAATATACACTAGTGAACACACAAGTAAAGGGTGTGTTTTAACTCTTCACACTCTTGTACCATTTTAGAAATTTGAAGTGCTATACAAAATGTTTTTAGATAAAGTCAGCTCCATCAAACAGCAATGTTAAATTGAAGGTTTACCATTTAAAAAAGTCCTTTAAGATATGTAAATTATAAGATATGTAAATTATAACGGTAGCTACATCAAGAGTCAGAGGAAAATCCCATCTCAGTCTTGATGGCTACACAATTTATAAATTGAGCAGTTTTGAAAAGAAACAAAAGACACACATGTGAGACAAGAAATTTGTTCTAAAGAGCCGAAAATTATGTACAATCTGACTCAAAAAAATATGTAACTTCATCAGACCTTTCCAACTTTCCTTAAAAAGTGAGTGCTGTCTTCAGTGGGGTGATTCAAAAACAATACACTCATTCCTCTTACTTGATCACCTCATTATCCAACATTTTGCATTTGCGACAAAATTCTCAGCAGGAAACTCTAATGTGGGGCCACAGGCAAGCTCAGGGTGTCTTCTATGTGCCACCCAAACAGGGCCACAGGACAGATGGCAGCTGGCCCTCACCCCCATTCATCCACATGGGTCCAGCTGTGGGGGGGGTCAGCGGAAGGGTGGACTGACAGGGAAACAGATGAGGATGCTAAAGAGACAAAGGTCAATGTCGGAAGGCAGAAACAAGGGGTAAGGGAAGTAGACCCGTAAAGCTAGGGCAGAAAAATGGCCAGGTGGTGTCCCTTGCAGGGAGGCAGTCGACAACACTCACCTACCACCCCTCCTCCATCTCCAAGCCCTACATGCTCCTTGGTGACTGACAGGGGATCAGCCAAGCATATCCTGAGATGCAAGGGAGGTTCCTCTGGGTGGTTAGCAACAGGAGGGAGTGGGGACAACAACACAAGAAGAGAAGGCATGGCCTCCTACTCCCATAATGAAGCTGATTTCCCATAACATCCTAGTCTTTGGAAACTAATCATGTCAGTGAGGAGTGGGTATACTTTCCATTCAAAACTCAAGTAGGAAACTTAATGGAAATGGGGTGACTTCACATTTAACATTTTTAAAACTCTATGAACTGGAAAACAAAGGGAGGTGGCCAAGTATCCTATAAGCCGTTCAAGCCAGGATGCTCATTAGGGCCAAGGACGGTGAGATTTCCTCTCGCAAATTTGGGACAGGGTATCATCAAAGCTCAGTCCCTAGATAATGACATCATACTGGAAAAGTAGGTCAGCGAAAAAGAGGAAGAACTAGGAGATGGACTGATACACTGGCTGCAAACATGGAGTAGACATAACAGAACCAAGCACAGTGTCCTTCTGCTGCCTAAAGGGTCCCCATGGGTCAGAGCGGACTCCGTGGCCCCTAACAACTACAAATCACAGGGGATTCTCATTAATTCCTTACCCTTTACTACTCTCTACCTTTGAGTGATTATAAATCATGGTTACCCCAGGTGTTAGAGTGGAAATGTTCTAGACATTTCTTGAGGATGAACTCTATGAAACACAATCAAGTCTCTCGTCATACTGTGGTGCCTGTGAGTTGCTGGGATGTTGGCAGCCATGCCTCTGGCGTTTCAAATACCAACAGGGTCACCCACAACGGGCAGCTTTCGGTGGAAATTCCAAACTAAAAACAGACTAGGACAAGGAATAGGTTGTATGCTTCTAAGGGACTAGACACCACGATCCTGAGAAATCGCAGCAGACCACTGTCAGAGATAATGTCTGAAGCTAAGTCCCTCAGAGCTGTCGCCAAAGCACACTTTGAAGGCGTAGATATAAGTAAAGTTTTCATGACCTTCATTTGCTAATGGGGCACAACTCAAGATGAGAAGGAACAGCTGCAAACATCTACTAATAATTGGAGCAGGGAAGGCACGAAGTATGAATCTAGGAAAATTGGAAGTTGTCAAACTGAAAAGAAACGCATAAAGAAAGGATTGGTCACGGACATGAGTCAGCTAATCATAGGTTTACTATGCCAAGGAAGATAAATTCAAGAATTGGTTTCTACTCATTCAAAAAGAATATTTCAAGATCTAGCTTTAAGTACAACACTGTGTTGATATGATAAAACTTACACAACCCACAAAGAAGTCCAGTTACGCCAACTATTATTGAAACGGTGCACTGGCCACTAATGTTATTGACGAAGATAGAGCAGCACTTCCAGGGTTGAACGGCTCCAGCTCGAACTTCTCACTTCTCGAACGGGAAAGTTCAAAAAGAACCTGCTCGCTGTTCCAAACTTTGCTCGATAGTGGAGGCGAGAATATGACTTGAAAAGTCCTGTATGGTTGAGAGTAAGTTGCAGGTCCAGTCTCACCTCGGTCACAAAGGGGTGATGCTTCAGTCTAAGCAATTGCCCTTGCTCAGACAACACATAGTACCTGTGCTAGTGCATGCCAACATTCATCACTGTGCTCACATGTGTGTGTCTGTGTGCTTTATTTGTGTAAAATATCATACCCTGGCTCCAAAGAAACTTGGTGACACCAGCAGTAAAGCTAAGAGGAAAATTTGGAAGAGTGCTTGAAATACTGGCTAATGAAAAGCAAAACCTTTCTAAAACTGATTGATTTTGATGATGACTTCCAACTCTTTTTAATATGTTTAAACCACTGGATTGTATATGTGAATTCTATGTCAATAAAATTGTTAAAATGAAAGAAAAAAAACCTGCAGCCTTGGGAATGGATTGCAACTCAATTTTAAAAATAAAAAATCTTCACAACTGGACCAACAGACAGCATCCTAATAAGATTAAAGTTGTCAAGGATTTCCATTTACTTGGATAGACCATGAAGGCTCAATAATGCAGCAGTCCGATCAAATGAGGAATTACACCGGGCAAATCAGCAAAGCAAGACCTACTTAAAGTGTTAAAGAACAAAGATGTCACCATGGCTCAGGTGTGTCTGACCCGAGCCAGGAGTTTACGACCTTCTGATGCGATCTTAGGAGCCCTGGAGACGTCGGGATCAGGCGTTGGCTGCGCTTCTCAAGGTCTCTATAGCAGAAAGAGAAACCACTGAGGCTGGTCCACCCCGTCCTAGAGAGTGGCTAGGGAGTCGCCATAGACTTGATGGCAGTGGTTTAGCATTTGGTTTGGGGTGTGATCTTGAACAAGTCACTCTGTCTCTTTGCCCTCCTGTGCTTTGATCTCCTAAACTACGGTGTAGCAGCAACAGGAAGATCGGATTTTGAAAGTAGTTGCTTCCAAGGATGCAATGAGACGCTGCAGGTGCACAGTACTCTGTAAAGCTCGGGCCCTACAGATGCGTCACCACGTGAAAAGAATGCACAGGACAAGACACTGGGAAACGAAGCCAACCGGCCAAGGCCATCCTTCCCGTTGGGACCGTTCCCCTCAAAGCATCGCAGCTCAGCTACACCCACTCATAAGGACACTGCACACAGATGCCCCTACGAACTGACACCAACCCTGGAGGGGACAGCAGTTCTTAGAAGAAAGTCAAAGTTGTACCCCAAAAAATATTTAATGGGGGGAAAGCAGTCGCAGAACTAGCAGCGAGGACTCAGAGAAGGGGTGATGCTTTGGAGCGTGGTCATTTCATAAGCCCCGCCCCCGGCGTGCCCGGAAGCCCCGCCCCTGCACCTCGGCGGGCGGCCGCCTGAGAGGCGAGCAGGGGGCGGGGACAGGTGGGGTTCCGGCGCGTCTTAAACGTTCGCCCTCCACGGGCAGCGGCGAGCTGTCCCGCCGCAAGGCCCACGTCCAGCCCGAGAGCGCGCCGTGCCAGGCGGCGTTGCGGCGCGTGAAGGAGACTCCTGTGGAGGAAGAGCGAAGGCCAAGAGTACCTGAGCCGAAACGAACCCTTCATAGACGGTTTTCTGTAGGTTCTGGGGCAGGAGCAACGGGAACTCGCGTAGCAAGCTCGTTTCCATGATGGCCCGCGGAGGGCGCGGACGGGGCCGGTGCGCATGCGCAGCCCCGCCGCTGCCCGGCGGAAACGCGCACCTTGGCGGGAAAAGGGCGCCGGGTCCCGCGGGCGGAAGTCTTGGGCCGGTGGGACGGACCGCGCTCCTCCTGCAGAGCGGGATGCGCCTCCGCAGACGGCAGCTGGGACCCGAACCGCAGCGCTGGGAGAAATGGCTCCAAGTTCGCCACGGTGACCCAACATGATGGCTCTCCTCTCCGGGACCCAGGGACACTTTGGAAGGTTTTGCTGGACTCTCTTGAAAAGCTGCTACGTCTTTGAGGTTGCATTTCTTCCACTGTAAGTCTTGGTGGTTGTAGCTGCATATCTACCATCCCCAGGACCCGACACCACCCCTCCTATTATAAAATGCCCCCTTGCCCGTTCTGGGAACCCACAGGGGCAGGTCTACCTAACCCTATTTGCTTTGGGTCGCTATGAGTCCGTATTGATGGCAACGAGTTTTTGGGTTATCTACGCCAGACTGAACTCTGATCAACAGTTGCTGGTGGATTTGATGAACTTTTGCTAACTTGTGGTAATCATCCCCCCTTCCCAATTAGGAGGGATTTACTAGGGAGCTTACTGATTTTCCACTTGTAGTTATTTGATAATCCATTAAGCCTTTTGAGTCTTATTGTTTGGAAAACATTGCCATACGCCAGAATCTGCGCAGCAGTAAATGTCATGCCCCTTCCCATCTGTACTGGCCTCCAAATGTTATAAAGCCAAGATTCTCCAAAATACCTAGAAATCAATAAGTGTCACAGTGCTTAAAGGAAAACAAGAGGGCTGCAGCAACACTTCTCAGAATGCATCCAGAACAGGTGGGCCTCCCAGGTAGGAACTTCATAGATAGGCATGTCAACACTAGTCCCAAGCCCGCCCACTGCTGTCCGGCCCTTCCGACTCACTCCGTTGTTAGATTCCAATTCCTAGTGCCCCTGTGTGCAACAGAAGGAGATGCTCGCCCTGTGCATCCTCTCAGTTGTGTTCCTGTTGTGAGCCCATTGTTGCAGCCACGATGTCCATCACTGTTGTGGAAGGCCTTCCTCTTATTTGATGCCCCTCTACTTCACCAACTTTTAAGCAACTTCCCCAACCCTTAGCAACCCTATATAGTATTTAGGGTTTCTGAGGCTGCAAATCTCTGAGTTCAGACAGCCTCATCTTTCTTCCTCAGGGCAACCAGTGTGTTTGAACTGCCAATCTCGTAATCAACAGTCTAACACCTAACCCATGGGGTAGCCAGAGGTGGTGGAGCCCCCTGGGTCTTTCAATAGCCAAGCCCTAAGAAAAGTAAGTGTGGCAGCCAATCAAAGGCCACGCTGACCGTTTCGACTCCAGCAGAATGATAGTTCTCTCTCAAAGATCCACAGCAACCTGAAAAGAATTGCATCAATGCCATGTCTGTATTTCCTTTAACACTCGTTTTCAACTCGTAGGAGACGTTTGGCAAAGTTAATTTCTCACTCAGGCTACATTCCAGCACAGGATGAAGTGTTCATCAGAGTCACCCAGGGACCCAGGCTGAGGAAGACCGTCCCAACACAAACAGAGTTTGCAGAAACACTGCAGCAGAAGGAAGGGATAACAAATCAAACCCTCGCTTTTAAGAGCTTCCAAAGGAAGTCCTTACATTTCACTCACTAAAGAGAGTGCCATGACTGCTCATTTCCTCAAGGGAGCAAAAATATATAGCCACCATGTGCTTAGAACAAGAACGAGGATTTTGGTGATGTGGTTGCGCATTGGGCTACAATCCACCTGGTCAGCATTTCGAAGCCACCAGGCAGCTCCATGGAAGAAAGAGAAGGCTTTCTTATCCTGTAAACAGTTTAATTACAGTCACTATGAGTCAGCATTGACCCAGTGGTAGTGAATGAAGATGAATGACTTGCGGGTAAATACTCCTCTGATTATTCTTTTTTTTGCTTGTAAAAGCTTCCTCCAGGACCTTAGAAAATCTAGAGGAAGGAGCACAAAGGAAAACACTACCCCCCTCCTTCCCTTGGGGGTAGGATTTACGGTCTGGTTTCAATTATGCATTGGACTGCAAACCAGAAGATCAGCAGTTCAAATTCACCAACTGCTCCGCCAGAGAAAAATGAGAGTTTCTCAAAGATTAACAGTCTCAGAAATACACAGGGACAGTTCTATCTTGCCCTTCAGGCTGGCTATGTCAGAATTGAGTTGGTTTCGAGGGCTTTTTAAGTAATCAATTGAAAGAAGAAGAAAAAAGTAGTCACATCTGTACCCAGTGTATAGAACGGTGTATCAAAGTCACATTTTAAGGCACACAGCATAGAGTGGAGGGAAAACATTCCAGATCTAAACGAGTTGCGAGGAGCTGTGATGCTGTGGGCTAAGCACTGGACTGCTAACGCAAGGTCTGCGGTTCAACCCAGCTTCTCCGTGGGAGAAAGATGCCACAACCAACTCCATACAGATCTACAGCTGTAGAAACCCTGATTGGGTTGCGATGAGGTGACATTGAAAATGCGGTAGCTTGGGTTTGGGCTCTAAAATGAATTGCTTCCAAATCAATTCAAAATCATAGTGACCCCACGTGTGCAGAGTAGCCTATAAGGTTTCCCAGGCTGGGTCTTTGGGGAGGCACGTGGCCAGTATGTCATCCAGGTGCCTGGGGTGATTTCAAATCCCTAACCCTCTGGATAGTGGTCAAGTACTTGAACTGAGCCACCAACAGACTCCGTAGGGAGGATAAGTTGGTCAGTTCTACTTCCAGAAAGGCTTTGACCCATGAGTTTCCTTTTGCTGAGTCTTAAAATACGAGCTGCTTATTCGCCACGTGGAACAAATTCCCCCACGAGAGCTTTAAAAACTGCAGAAACATCTGTCAAAACTAACAAGAGCCGCAGCCTGAAAAGGGCCAGGCAATGCCAACCAGTGAGTGAGCAATGGGAACAAGACGACACATCACCAAGAATCCCAGTGGCACAGTGGACCTTTGAACTCAATCCTAAAGCCTATGCAGAGCTGTTAAAGGATTTTGACCTGGGAACTGGTGTGGTGTCACTTCTCCAAAAAATTAATCAGAAAACTCCATCAGGTGAGATCTATTAGGAGACAAGTCCCACAGCCCAAGGAAGAGATGACGGCATGATGGGAAGAAGAGTTCATGATGGGACTGGCAGCGAGTTCTTGAATCCTGTCTGTGTCACCCTCTGGCTTCTGCTCCCCACCGAGCTGTGATGGTTAGCATGCTTCATGCTCACTGCTGGACCCTCTCCTCCACCTGCCCTCCGGCCTCAGCAGTCTCATCTAGTCACAGATCGTAAATGCCAGCCCTATGGTATAAGTCCTAGCTCTATGCTGCTGACATCCATATTTCTCTTTCTACCCCAACATTCAACTTGAATAACTACTTCCGCTTGAGATGCCTAGTTGCAACCTCAACTTGCATGCGTCAATAATAAACCTGCTGAAAATGAGCGCTGGGGATCTCCTAAAGCAGTGGTTCTCAACCTTCCTATGCCGTGACCCTTTAATACAATTCCTCATGGTGTGGTGACCCCCAACCATAAAATGGTTCTCACGGCTACTCCATAACTAATTTTGCTACTGTTATGAATCAGACGATCCCCAAAGGGGTCATGACCCACAGATTGAGAACCGCTGTCTTAAAAAAAAACAATTAGCTGAATAATGGTACACACATCCAAGATTAAAGACAACAGAGGAGAGAAAACATGTAGCATAAAGCCAAACCAAACTGCCATGGAGCTGATGTGGACTCAGTGACACTATGGGACAGGGTAGAACTGCCCCCCTTGAGTTTCTCAGACAGGAGCTGTTTACGGGAGTAGAAAGCCCTTGAGACTTTCTCCCTCAGAGACTGGTGGGTTTGAACTGCTGACCTTTCGGATCTCAGCTCACAACCATGATGCTGCCAGGGTTTCTGTGAATAATATAGAACATAGTCAAAGGTGGGTTCTCATAAAACGTTCATTGAGAGAATTCAGTGGTTCTCAGTGAAGGGCACATTTGTCGTGAGGGCATTTGGCAAGGTCTGCAGGCAGTGTGTGTGACCACAGCTGGGAGCGGGGATAGATTGATATCTGGCATCGGTAGGCTAACGATCAGGAGTTGCTAATAAACAGTCTGCAGTGCACCAGACAGCCCCCACAGCAGAGAATGAACCCACTGGAAATGCGGAGATTGAGAGGCAACAAAGGCCAGCACAAACGTCAGAGATAAGGGTTTGCTCTGAGTTTGGCCTACTTCCTGGCACGTGGCTAGTGAGCACATCCAATTATCCCTTTTAGATTGTCTCTGTCTTCAGAACCTCAAAACATTGGAGGGAGCATCGAGACCTAGTGGCTCTGGAGCTGAAACTCAGAAGACAGGAGAATGTATAAATGTATGTTGTTAGCATATGCCCTAAAGCAGTTAGCTCCTAGTCAAGTTCAGCCCACAGTGACTCATACTCGAAAACTCAAACTCTGCCATGGAGTCATGCTAGCTCATAACAGCCCTACAAGACTGCCCCTGTGGTTTCCTCGGCTGTAACTCATTACGGAAGATGATGACAGCCTCCCCTCTGTCCCAAGGAGCAGCTGATGGTTCCGAACTGCTGGCCTTGCCATTGGCGGTACAATCTGTAACACCTATGCCACTAGGGCTCCTCAAGACCCTCTATAGGTTTGTAGAAAGTGAATACTAATGGGAGTAGACAGCCTCATCTCTCTCCTGGCAAGAGGGCTGGAGGGGGATAAACCGCTGACCTTATTTATTGTGGTTAGCCATCCAATGCCTATTGGAAAATTGCCACCAGGACCCTACTGGGGCTCCTGCCCACTTCCATTAAGTCAATTCCAATTAATAGCAACCCTGCAGGACAGAGTAGAACCACCCTTTTGGGCAGTTCCCAATCCTTATGGGAAGAAACAGCTTCATGTTTCCATAGCCCTGGTTCCCAAACCTCCCGGCCCATCAGAATCTCGCGGGCAGTTTGGGTGGGGTGGATAAAACAGAAGCATGGACTCATGATCCGAGCCCCGAGATTCTGATTTAAATGCCTGAGGGTAGGGCATGTGACAGCCATCCGTTTTAAAACTCCTTGTGCCCTTTAATTGTTCAATCAATGCCCCAAACCTAAGGCGTTTATTTGTTTTTCCTGAACTGTGATGAGTTTATGCACAAGACATCCTACGTTCAGTGTGTTAGCTTATACTGTGCGCTGGTCCTGGTTTCCATCACTTGTCGGGCTTTGTTAAACAACAACCCACTGTTGGTTTCCTTTGATTAAATAAAAACATTGTAAAAGGCCCGAAAGTTGTTGGCACATTGTAGAGGAAAGAAGTTAACGACTTTAGGAGATAATAAAGTAGATTAAATGGATCCTGTGTGTCTCACCCTTGTAGTGTGCCAGGACCCTGAAGAATCCTCTCCCTCACCAATACACTTGGAGGAACAAGGGAGGTACCCAAATATTTCAAATAAACCTGCTGG
This sequence comes from Tenrec ecaudatus, assembly GCF_050624435.1. Classification (NCBI taxonomy): domain Eukaryota; kingdom Metazoa; phylum Chordata; class Mammalia; order Afrosoricida; family Tenrecidae; genus Tenrec; species Tenrec ecaudatus. The sequence continues at coordinate 4,294,045 of NC_134546.1, forward strand.
CTATTTTATTTTATCCATTTATGTTGCTGGGCTGGGAATGCTTATGGAAGAAGCTATAATCAAATGGTCTTGCTGATCTCAGTGGGGATGTGAGAAGCCAGCTGAGCCCTGGCCCAGGTGATGACTGTTAACAGTCTGAAGCAAAGTGGGTATTGTTTTAATAGCCAGATGCCACACTCAGAGATCAGGGAATGGCTTCAGTAGCAGAAATCGCTGGCTGCAGTTAATTAATCATGGGGTCCCCAGGAATAAAATTGACAGCCGGCCAATTAAGGTGTGTCTTGATTTATTTAACCAAAGCTAATCTAGGTCTGTGAACAGAGAGAAGCCCTACTGGAGGCAAGGTGCAGGAGAATATTGGGTCCACAGTGAATGAAGGGCTTGTAATTATGAGGGGGTAACTGCTGAAAGACTGCAAATAGTGTGCGAGCCTTCTGCCTTGTGTTTCTGAAAAGTACCTGCTGCCTTCAACACAACCACTTGTGTGCTGAGAAAAGGGAAATGCTAGCCATTGGCTCAAACTTATCACTGATTCCTGAGGACTTGCAATTCTGCTATTGTGAGAAGGTCAGAATTGGGGGTCATCTTGGAGACCAGGGGCAAAATGAAGTTCTAACCTGAGTTTGTTTCCTGGTAGACATACTGGGATCCCCAAATCCACCTTAGGGTTACTTTCTCAAATCTTCAGACAATTATTGGGATGAATATTGTAGGAAACTGGCAGAATCCCTGTGATTTTAGGAAGAGCCAAAGGGAGGCCGTTGGCGTTATCCTTCTCTGCCAAAAGAGGGAACGATAGGAAGAACCCTGAACCCCGAAGGTGTTGAGTTTAGTGCTTCCTTCCTGAAAGTTGCGCACTTGGTGATTTAGTTACAGACCAGATTGGCTTCAGACATCGGACAGGTCTTGGGAAAAACAGTGGATTCTTGGAAACTTGCTGTCAGTTGAGCTTCCGGTTGAAACTGCCCGTGCAGTTGTGTTCTCCCTACTACCCACCGTCAGTTGTGCAGATGGCGCCGGGTCCCTCAGTGTTTCATTCTGCGGTACAGAGTCACTACATCGGAACCAACTCAACAGCACCTAGCAACGCTGAAGGGAATTAGCAAAACGCTTAACACTCTGGGTGTGGTTATGTATGTCCCAACACACTTTCCGTAATTTGGTTTATAGGCATCTCCAGAAGTTTGCCTGCATTGACAGCAGCGAATACATGTTTATTTCCCTGCTGGAAGGATCAGTCTGCTGCTCTCAGTGCTACAGCCTAGTTTACTGAAATCTGCCCGCTAAGATCTTGATCATCTTTTCACTGCATAGAACATCATTTTGACCCAATACTCATATTGCATCCAGCTGTTAGTACATGAAGATCAGGAAATAGCAAGGATTCTAGATGCCTCGTCAATGTTTATGTGTGATTAAAAGTCTGACTATGTGAGAGCTCTAATACGATCATGAAAGGCTTGGTGTTTGAGAATCTGTGACATCCTTCGACATTCCTGTCAAAGTGGATGTATAAATTTGGGGTACATTTTATCTGTATGCTTTACTCTGGCCATGAGTAAGAACTCAAAATTTGTCTCTCATATTGTGGGCCATCACAAAAATATCATAGCATCTTGTCTAGGAATTCAGTACAAGTAACGCTACCAACTGGTGCTTCTGATGTAAACGTTCCCACCATGCTGGGCCTTTCTATAGCTGACTGGGGTGCAAACAGAGCCTGGCTACCCCCAGGAAGAAGAATTGCAGAGGAAGGATCCAACGTTGTGACAAAGCTCATGCTCATTCGAGGCATGTGAAAAGTTCCTGGTTTGATGCTCATTCTGACCGCGGGGTTCCATTTGGCTCATTGCCAAACACAAACTGTGCTTTTCAGTCAACCCAACTTTGTGCCTAGTACCATTTGATTATCAAGTGGCAGTTGAATATCCAAGAGTTCCTACATGTTCACACCTCCTCCAGACTGCCGCCTCTGTCTCAACCCGTATGTATCCTTAGGCTAGAGACAGTTTCCCACGAGCAGTGGACTGTGAAGGCAAGCCCTCAAACTTCACTTTAGGAGGCACCACAGCCAACACTTGCACCACTCGGGGAAAGACAATGGGTGCTTCTGACAATGGAGGCGAATGCACTCATTGGTGGGCAGAACTTGTCCTTTATAGCTTAGCCAGGTTCACGGAAAAAGATATGTCTAGAGGTCAGTTGTGTATCAATTCCTGGCAACCAGGGGTTGGTAATATGAACTACGTAGGGTGTGCATTATAGAACAAAGTTGAGATTCTTCTAAGCTTATGAAGCGATAAGAAAGAAGCAGGTTTATGTAATGGTGTATGTATGTGGGAAAACAAAACAAAAAACAACTCACCAGCATGGAGTCAATTCCGACTCATAGCAACCCTGCACGGTAGAGTGGAACTGCCCGAGGCTTCCAGGATTTAATGTCTTTACAGAAACAGACCGCTTCTCTCTCCAGGCAGTGACTGCGGATTTTTGAACTGGCAATGTTTTGGTGAGCTCATTGATAACCCATTCTTCCACTCACGTTCCAAAAATAGTTCCAGCATCCGAAATTGTGATTGTTTCAAGCTAGTCTTCACCAGAAGCCCCCGTAAGAGAAAATGGATAAACCTCCAGCCTAGTATCTGCACAGTGATTGCATCTACAGAGCGATCGCTGGTGAGAAGCCTGAAGAAGCCCATCTTTCCATGTAGAAGGGGAGGTAGAAGAGAGAAATTAGGAAATGGAAGAGGATATTGAAAAAGACATAGTTGAGGTATTTTTTGTTTTGTTTTGCCAACTGGTTTGGAAGCCTACATGCAGTAAGAGATCATGGATTTGTAGCGGCCTTGTGAGGTCATGAATTTTTCTTCAGCGTCCTGCATTTAAAATCAGAAAAGCCAAATCCATCTAAATGTGGGGGTGTGAAAGTGATGACAAGAAAACGAGCTGGAGGGGGGGTGGGGGTGGGATAGAAGCCCTGAAAGTGCAGCTTTCCTTGAACAAATCATCCGCTTTCCAAAATTGGTGATTCTTCATGAAGTTTGTTAAGAGAAGACTGATGAAAGAACCTTAGAAAAAGCTTTGTAACAATGGGATTGTGATTTGTGTCGGACAGATCAAGTTTGACCACATTTGTAATGAGTTCAAAGGACTCAACCACTGTTGCCACAGTCGTTAGCGTGTACAGCTGCTAACTAGAAGGTTAGAGGTTCGAGCCCACCAGCTGCTCCATGGGAGAAAGGGGTGGCAGATTGTAGATGTAATCTGTAAAGATTACAGCCTTGGAAACTCTATGGAGAAGTTCTGTTCTATCCCACAAGGTTGCTGCCGGACTGCTGTGTGTTGGAATCCACTCGATGGCGGTGAGTTTGTTTTGTTCTGGTAATGATCTCACTTCCCTAGCCAATCAAGATGCAGGCCTGGTTACAAAGCCTGTTCCTCTGATGCCTGAACCTGAACATGCCTGCGGTTATTAAGCAAGACGGTATCTAAGGCATTTTGTGCTCTTCTCATTGAAACCCCTGCTCCCAGTAACCAAATGATACACCACAGAGTTTTCAAAACTTTGCTCAGAATTCATTTCCAAAAAGTGCTGTGTCCCCTCCTAATTTATCAAAACAGCATCTTAATCTTCAACCTAGTTTTTTCCTATGTGAGGTCTCTTTATTATAGAAATTTGCATGCATTGGGGTTTCTTTGAAACCCAAAGAACATAGCAAATCTCATCTTCCAGCAGTAGTCCCCGCCATTGCTTCGCAATGTTGTACCGGGTTTTCAAGGCTGTGAATCATCCTTATAGGCGCGGACACCCTCATCTTCAGCGCTCTCTTGCAGAGTAACTGGTGGGTTTGTAGATACGTAGAGAGAAGATCATTTGCCATCATTTACCCGGCTGGTTGTAAATGTTGCATGAATTCTCATTTGTACTGGGCTCCAAAGAGAGAACTCTGTCCTGAGGGAGAGACTGGACAAGCAGATGATTCTTCCGATCTTTTTAGGTCTAAAAGAGGGTTGGAATCATGAGACCCAGGTACAGCGCTGGCCTTCCTTCTGAAGATGAAGTGTGTACCAAAGCCTGAGCCCACTGCATCAATGGATAGCAGACCTATAGGACAGTAGAGCTCCTCCCTAAGATTTCTGAAGCTACATGTCTTCATGGGAACAGACAGCCTCATCCTTTCCCCCAATCTTATGGTTAGCAGCCCAGTGCTTAACCAACTCCACCACCAGATGAGCTTGGAAAATATTTCCAAGAATGGAATCGCAGATTTGACAAATGTCTCAAGTGTAATGGAGAGTACTTTGAAGGTGATCGGGTTTTTTTTTGTAAAAAGAACTTAAATACATAGCTTGGGAGGTCTGGTTTATTTTGGGGGGTACCCCCTCCCTCACATGTATGGTCCTCATTTCATTTTAGAGACACCATTATTTTATCAGAGAACATTATAAAGTCCACCCCGTGGGGCAAGAGGTAATTCTATTAATAGCCCCATTAGTTTAGCCAGTAGAATAGAATTCAAAACAGTTGAGAAGAGAAAATTATTTGTGTATAGGCCAGCTGTTTAGGCTGCAATATGAACATTGTTGACTTGTACAGATTAAAAGCTGAAGTAGCTGGACACTGTTTACACAAGCAACGAGGAGTGGAGATAAGGACAACTTCAATAATGCTCCTTCACCTGCAAGAATAAATCCTGGACATGTCATTTAAAAAGCAAGCAAAGCATGAGACTAGTAAATATGGCAGTCTGCAGTCATTGTGCATTGGGTACCATCAAAGCAAGGGATCTGAACCAAAGTCCCTAACTTTAGGTTAGCAGTCTTCTCACACTAGGGTCTATAAGCATTAAGTTGGAGGGAGTATGTTGGTTCCTTAAGTCTGCTACAGGTGAGCTTAAGATAAATTCCAGTTTGCTAGTGGGGTTTCCAAATGGGCTCCTTCTGGTATGGCCTCTGAAGGATGTTGTGTGCCCTGAAAGACAGAGTCTGTAGTGCCAGTTGTCCCAACACGTGGTCTGGGTCAGCAAAGGCTGGATAGGAGCTATTGTGTTTTTTAAATTTTGCTTAGTATCTAAAACAGTACATTATTCTGTTTTTTTAATCTGCCGTATCTCTACTATATCAATACATTCTGCCATAACTTCATCAGAGCTTTTATTACTCTTGGAATAATGGTGATGAAATACACAATAATGAGTAGCACATTTTCCTGTCAATTGTTTTATATAAATTAAGCTGAGTACACTCCTGGTACTCAGATCCACAATCTATGCTCATAGAAATAGCAGCCTAGAAATCAAATGACGTATTATTACATTGGGCAAATCTGTGACACAAGTCTTCTTTAAAGTATTAAAGGAAGGAGAAGATGTCACTTGGAGGACTAAAGTGTACCTGACCCAAGCCATGGTATCCTAATGGCGTAGTGATTATGAGTTGTACTATGAACTGCAAGGTCGGCAGTTTGAAACCACTTGGTGGGAGAATGATAGGGTTTTCTCCCCATAAAGAGTTACAGTCTAAGAAACTCACAGGGGCAGTTCTACCCTGTACTATGGTGTTGCTATAAGTCAGCATTGATTCTGGAAGTGAGTTTGGATTTTGTTTTTGTTTTAAATTCATGTGAAGTTGGACAATGAATAAAGATATCAGCAGAAGAATTGATACATATAAATTATGGAGTGGGTGAATAATATTGAAATTACCATGAACTGTCAGAATAAGAAACTAATCTGTCTTGGAAGCTGTACAGCCAGAATGCTTCTTAGAAGTGAGGATCATGAGACTGCCTCCATGCTTAGTGCATGTTATCAGGAGAGACCAGTCCTCGGGAAGGACATCATGCTTGATAAACCAAAAACCAAACTAAATTCGTTGCCATCGAGTCAAAACCAACGCACAGGAACTCTAGACGACAGGATAGAACTGTCCCTGTGAGTTTCCAAGGCTTTACGCATTACAGATGCAGAAAGCTTCATCTTTGCCCATTGGCAAAGTAAACGGTTAGCCAAAAAGGAATACCATCAGTGAGATGGATTGACACAGTGATGCGCTAATGGAGGCAAACACAACAACTGCGGAGGGGGCACCAGACCAGGCGGTGTTTAATTCTGTCGTACAATGGATCACTGAGTCCACCCTGACTTCATTAAAACTAAGAACCACACTGTAGTGACTGAGCACCAGTGAGGAGCACCTTCAACAGAATGGGTTATGCAAGAATCTCATCAGAACAAAATCTAGCATCCTGTAATGGTAGGGAAATTCATCCCACATTCATCTGAACCCTGTCCCAAGCTTCAACTGATCTTGAAATTACTCTAGCAAAAGATGCATTACCTCCACATCCAGACAAATGGGAACTAAAAGCATTTGGCTTAGTTTGGTAGACCACCTGGATCCAGGGGGCTTTGGGCACTTTCTTGAAAGGGATGCTCTAAAAAGGTGTCCACTGATGAGGGCTTTATCACTCTCAAGTTTAAAATGTTCCCGATTCTGAATTCTCTGGAGCAGATCATGGTGATACATGGGACCCAAAGACAGTCCTTAGTCAGGTAGAATTAGTCAGGAAGTAATCTTTGAGGAAAGGGTTGTTCCATGGTAGAAGCTTTGTGTTCCATGCAGTAGCCCTGGGCTTGACTCCCTGCTAAGGCACCTCATCCACAACCACTGCCCATCTCTCCCGGAGCCTCGTGTGCTGCTGTGAGGGCAGACAGGTTTTAGCGGAGCTCCTAGACTGTGATCTACTTGAGATCTATTGAAGCCATCCATTGAAAACCCTATTGTGTTAGACTGGGTTGTTTAGAGACACAAAACCAGTGACACTCATCTCATATGGGTACACAAGAAGGAGCTATATAGCAAACAGTAGTTTACATCAAGAGGGAAGCCCAGCCCAGTCCAAATTAAATCCATGGGTCTGATGCTAGCTAGAGCCCTCTGCAGGCCAGTGATGGAGAATGGTGAAGGGGGTGCAAGAAGAACATAGGCATATATAGGCGCAGAGTTGCCTGGGTCCAAAGTCAGCAGAAAAATGGCAGAGCACCAGCAGTTCTCAGGGTCGAGTGGCCACCCCACGAGGTAAGTCCAAGCAAGCGGCTAAGCAAAGGTTAGAGAGAGGGTGAATGAGAGTCCCCAGTGTTTCTCTTATACACAGGCCACACCTCCCAAGAGGCATCACGCTGTCGCCTGTTTGAGTTGGTGGACTTCACCCGAACACAAGTTCAAGTTGACATAAAACCTAGCTGCGACACCTATGGATGTCAATGATTTGACCCACAAGTCAAGGTGGACCTAGCACAGGCCTGGGCAGCTCTTTATTCTGTTTTGCATAGTGTCTTCACGAGCTGGCCTACTCCATGGAAGCTCATCACCACCGTAGGAGTTATTAGCAGTGGTCAGAGTCTGCCATCCCATAGACCCCCAAAGGGGTCCCGGCCACTGGGAAGCTATAGAAGAGACTTCTATAGCACAACGGAGGAGAAAAGGCAGGTTTGTCTGTTTAAGTCAGATAAAATTGGGCTTGTTGGAGTACAGAGAACAGTGAGGAAGGAATCCTACATTCAGAATCTTTAGAAGCCATTGTGTCTGCAGTGCTGTGGAGTGACTTGGTAAAGTCCTTCTATCCATCATCTTTGTAACTCCCTCCAGATGTCTGGGTCCCAACACCAGTCTCACTGCCACTGAGCCAGTTCCGACTCAGGACAGAGAAGAATTTCCCCTTAGGTTTCTGAGGCTCTCATCTTCACAGGAGTAGAAGGCTTCATCTTGCTCTTGCAGAGCAGCCAGTGACCTTGAACTGATGACGTTGTGGTTAGCAGCTGAATGTGTAGCCGACTACATCCTCGGGTCCGCTTGACTAGACGGGAGCATTAAAATAACCTATAGGGTTCTAGTGAGTGGATTGATCAGTTCTGTCAAGTTGCCAGGAATAAAATGGGCCACCTCAGAAAAAGGAACAGAGAATCATATGGCTATTAAGAAAGAAGAGTGACGGCACAGTAGGTCCAAGCCTCCTGCCTGGGGAAGTGGCAGCGTCTGCAGAGTCCATGAGACAGAGGTGGGCTTCCCGCGCACATGAAGTGCCTTCCGGCAATGTGTATCCATTCGAGTGTTTCAGGCATTGGACTGTCACAGAAGCTTTATAACACTTATCTGAGCACGGCAGAGGTCAAGGGACAACAGGATTCAGAGAGATGCGCCTGTCAGCATGGGGCGTAACTGGAAAGCGTTACAGATAAAAGAACTGTATCATTAATATTTCTGATCCTTATGTGTAGCCTGTTAATTTCCATAATACAGCCTATAAAAACAAAACTCCCGGCTCTTGATTTGATGTGAACCATATATGAATGCGTAGAATTGCCCCTGTGAGTTTCTGAGACTACTCATTTACGGGAGTAGAAAGCCCATCTTTCTCCCAAGAAACCCTATAATTGTGAGTATTGACTGTGAGTTTTGTGTGACCCTTATAATGATTTATGAAGCCCAGCAGAGAAGTAGCATTCCATGGGAAGGTCAGCTGATGTCTGGATAAAGGGAAAGGAATTTGGAAGGTAGAGGCATGCCTGATCTCTGCCTTGTGGGAATTAGCCTTGGGCTGGGGTGGAGCTGGATTCTCCTCCCATGTGAAGTTGGAGGGGTCAGAAGTGCCACTCTTTTTTCCCAGTCTCAAACATGAGCTCTGAACTCTTAAGGCGCCCAAGACTTCACTGAGGAAATTGTTCAGATGCAGATTGGGACCCAGGTCCTCTGAAGAGCTGCCTAAGGGTCTGTGTTTTCAGCAAGTTCCCTGCTGTTGAGAATGCTACTGACCCAAGTGCCATGCTTCATTAGCCTACAAAAACGTCCTGATAGGCTTGTAAGCAGGAAAAAGTAATAGAGCCTCTTAAATGACAAGGCGAATCAAGTAAGAGAGAAGATGCTTCTGGTCTCTAGGCTCTGGAGCAAGTCCTCCAGCAGCTGTGACAGCAGTGCTCCGTCCCTGTGTTTTGAACCCAGTGAACTAGATGGTGCCACGTGATAGGCTTGAGTAACTTCTTGGATTCCAGGTATGCATTTCTAGGACCAGTTGAATCACGCTACATATGTAAACAGCTAGAAAGCAACATTTCACTGGATCAGCAGTATATTTCACTTGGATCCATTTAGGGAATTCAAAGTACAGGACTGCTTGTGACCTCAGGAAAGGACTATCTGTAGTGAGAAGACTGAATCAACAAAGCTTTCAAGAGTCTAGTCTTATAAAGGATGTAGTATGTAACCAGTCATTATTTTTATTGTATATGAGGTCGCATATAGACAAGTAGGAATCAGCTCGACAGAAACAGACTATAGAAAGGGCTGTTTTTGGAATGGCTGTTAAAATTTTAAATAAACATTCAAACTTGGAGCTTAGACACATTTTGCCTTCTGTAAAGGATGTTCAAAGAAACGTAAAAAGGTGAAACAGTATGGCATAGAAAGAGAAAGTGAAAAAGAACAAAAACTTCGAGAATGTATTATGTAGAGAGAAGCAGATAAAATTAAAAGGAGGATCTTTACAGGGGGAATAAACAATTTCATTTTATTGTAAAGATCTAAATGAATAAAAGAAGTCCTTGAATGTGAAGATGATTAAAAAGACAAAATCATTAGCTAAAGATATTTACAAGTTTAGACTCTTTCATTTTGATTGTAATTTTAATTAGCTGGACACTGGGGGGGAAGAAAATGAGAGCCTACATCATCTACTTACTATTTAAATTGCATTCCACCTTAATTTTCTGCTCTTCAGTCCTTAATTTTCTTTATTTTTGTTCTAAGTAATCCAGTTATCAGGCTAAAGTGATTTTCCCTCAGCCAGGTTTAGCATTCAGCATTTGTGTCTGTGAACCAAAAGTTCACATTGCTTTAGTTTTTATTCTTTCAGTCACAAAAACTCTCTCTACAGGTAACTTTTTTTCAGTTCTTTGTCTACATAGTAGGGTGCTTTGTATACCCATGACAGTTAGATGACTAATAACAAAGGCTCCTAGTTTAAAAATAATTATGCTCTATTTACACAGTTTTCCACAAAATTTACTCATAAAATTTAGAAGGCAGCAAAGCTTTAAAAAAAAATAAACGTTTTTTTTCTTTCTGTTCATTAGAGCCATTTTTCTGTGTGCAAGCCCATTACTTGTTTGTGTCTCCGAAAAAAATAGAAGACAACCAGTCTGTATCATTAGTCAAACCCAGAATTTGTGTGAGCATGAATAAAAAAAATGTTTTTAAATTACATTGATATAAAACAAAAAGCATCTGTTTAGAACAACCTACTTTAGAAGGGCTTCTCTTCAAGATATTATCTGGCTTTTTAATAGGCTATTTATTTTGCATTTGTTAAAGAAAACAAAATTAGCATAACTAACCATGTATTATGTTTGTCTCAGTTTGCCCTGTCTTCCAAAAGAAATTTACTCAATAATGGGAAGTAACCATGTTGAAGTGTCTTGAGGTCTGAGGATGAAAGGCATTACTTAAGTGGTGACAATAATTATTATTATTCTCTACAACACGGACAAAGAGTAACCATTGCTTTTAAAGCTGTCGTTGACAATTTCATTTTGTTTCCCCATACCACAGAAATGACCAGAGCATAGTGTCTCAGCACAGAAGCTACAACCTCCAACAGCGGGCACTCACACACAGGAATGGGGGCATGGCATTAGTCACGCTAGTAAGTAGACAGACACCTCAAATCGCTCCTGTTGCCGTAGGCGTCAGTGGTGGAGCCGTTGAAGGAACCGGGAGAAAGCCCAGAGCCACATTACCAGTTGTCTTTTCTTAAATTTCAAAATGTAATTTCTATTTCTTTTGGGTCCTTCCTCTCCTTAAATGGCACATGTTCCTGAGAACCTTTGCTATTATCATGTTATTTCTATGTGAATGGACTTAACATACTTGCAGATGACTGAATTTATAAATGGAGTGGAATAAGAGACACCCCCTGCCCCAATGCCTCTGGAAAACACAAACTTGTAAAAACACACCATCAAGTGGATTCCAACTCATAGCAACTCTATAGACCAGAATAGAATGGCTCTGTAGGGTTTCCTTAGATGGTGATCTTTATTGGAGCAGACAGGCTCATCTTTCTCCCAGAAAGCAGCTGGTGGGCTTGAGATGGCAACCTTGCGATCAATAGCCCAACACTGAACAGAAGGGTACTAAAAATTGAAAGAAAAAAAATTACAGCAACCCTTGAGGTTAGATAATGTGCAGAACATGAACCATAAGAACAGTAGAGCTCAGCTTCCTATTTATACCCAGGACTGTGATAATAATTCATATTATACTCCTTAGATAGTATTAATGCTTGGGTTATTCTCTTCTGAAAGACTTTACTAATAGTATGCTTGAGTCTTTCTGCCATAGTTCATGTGTATTGCTGAATAGTATACATTGATGACATGATTATTTATTCTGTCTAGGTTAAACCTCTCCTTGATATGCATCCCACCTAAAAGCTCTTCTTCCTTAATATATAATTGGAATAATATGCCAAGTTGTTGTTTTATGAATATATTTTTTATCCTCTCATGTTCCGAATCTAGCACACATTGGAACGTGGTATTGGATAAAAGACTAAAACATTGTAAAAACATGTTAAAAGAGAGAGGGTTGAATAAATTAACTACAGGAAAAAAAATTAATAGAGGTATTTGCTATCAAATTGAAGCAGAGGAACAACAATTATTAAGTGTTTACTATATGCCCATCGTTGCTTTCGATGCTTTTCCGATAGCAGGACAGATTTGATTTAGGTACCTTCCTACAAATCTGAAAGGAAAATGCTATTACTTCAAGGATAAAGGAAGATGTGTCCAGTGGGGTGTGCAGCTAGACAAGCACTGGCGTTTTCTCCCAGTGCCTCTTTCTTGCTATTCTTGTCTTCGCCATTCTGCCTAACATTCTCATAGAGTATCCATACACGCTCCCTGCATCAGGTAAACTGGTTTTGTTTTCTTTTTGAACTGTATGGATTCCTGAGCCCATACCATTTTTGGAATCAAATAAACCCAATTTGCAAAGTTCCAGTTGCTTGGGAAGGAGGACAGACACATTTTAGAGGATATAAAGTCTTAGCAAGGCCAGACAGGATTCTCTCCAAAGGGTGATATTACTGCCATCTGCTGGGCTCCTCCCAGGGATATTTCCCATCCTGGGTTGGGGGTACCTCTGGCACTGTCAAAGGACTCCCTCCGTCCCCTGCCACTCCCAACAGAATGCTTGGTCACACTGAGTTACAGCTGCTTGTCTAGTGGGGCAGTCCTTTCTCGATTTTCAATTTTTGTTTACTTGTATGCTTCCAGAATCTAACACAGTTATTGGAACATGGTATTAGATAGAAGGAGGAAATGTTGAAGGAAACCTTTCTTCAGTGAGAGATGGTCGACTATATTAGCTTTAAAAGTAAATAGTTAAAAAGGGACTTGGTCACCCAAATAAAACAAGAAAAACGAATAATTTTTAACTATGCATCATTGCTCTAAATGCTTTGTAGCAGGACATGCTTGCTTTACTGACCTCCCTACAGATCTCTAAGAGAAACGTGATAGCTTATGGAATAAAAGCCGATGAAGTCACTGCGGTAAGACCACACACCTATTTAGTGCTGGACCAGACTAAATCTAAGGCAGCCGGACTCTAGAATCTATATACTATAGGTAATGGGAATGTGGTGGGATGTTGGCATGAAGTGTGAAGTGGTAAGAATTAGCTCCTGATTTCAAGGGAGTGTACAATAAAATAACTAGCAAGAGCCCTGGTAGCGTGTTGGACTGTCAACTGCAAGGTTAACAGTTTGAAACCACCAGCCACAGTGAGGCAAAAAATGAGCCTTTATACTCTGTAAAAAATTTACAGCCTTAGAAAGCCACAGGGGCAGTTCTACCCTGTCCTATGGGGTCAATATGAGCCAGAATCAACTAGAAGGCCATGAGGTTTTTGTTGTTGTTTTCCAACAACTAACACTACGCATGTATCTTACATAATTGTTATTGTTATGTCCTGTTGAGTCGGTACCAACCCATTGGGACTCTGTACAACAGAACGAAACACTGCCCAGTCCTGTGCCATCGTCACGGTTGCCCTTAGGCTTGAGCCACTATGACAGTCCATCTTGTTGAAGACCATCCTCTGTTTCGCTGCCTCACTACTTTACCAAGCATGACTTTCTTCTCCAGGGACTGGCCTCTCCTGACAACATGTCTAAATAATGGGAAGGGGAGAAAACCCAGCCCTAGTTCTATATCAGCAAGTTCCTGGCCCATTTTATATCTACCTGTCTCTGTTCCGGCCAAGCAGGTGTGAATGAGAATATTTAAGCCAGCAATTAATCCACACTTGTTTTTTCACCAGTCTTTGAGTGTTCAAAAATGGACGGATAATAATTCTTTATTAGAAAAACTAATCTATCTTTTGAGCATAACTTGAGAGCATGTTTTCTGTTGTCACAAATAGTCGACACTTCCTTGATAATCCCATAGAAGCACCCACTGCTATTGGTGTTGCATTTAGCAGCCCAATGCACCACGAAGGTCCTTTCTACCTGTCAACATACAGTAGAGTTTCCTTTAACGTCACACTAAATACCTATTTCTGTATTACCACCCTAGTATCTCCTATAGTCTAAAGTACTTAGTATACAAGAGCTAAATCATTTTCATTGATCACTGTAAAACTTTAGAAGAATTTTCATTCATCAAGATCAATAAAAAGCTAAAATAATATGAGATAAAAAGAAATGAATATCTTGTGAAAAAATAAAGCTTCTGATACAGGATGAAGCTTATCAAAGACTTATGGAATGTCACTACTTTGAAAAGAAATAAAAAATTAACAGGTTGAGAGAATTAACTATCAAATTACATTTTTTTAAGAGGGGCAGTTAAAATGTTGATGAACAAATATAAGACGATGACTCAGGAGCACTAAGAACACAAACTGCACGGGTTCTACGGGCTATGGCGATGCGTTCTGGAAGCGCCGCTTTATAACCCGTTGTGATTAAACGGCAGACTGCTGAAAATGCAGATGGGAGACTACCCTCATAAAACGGGCCTTTTTAAAGACGTTTCTAATTAAATCATGAAAAATCAAAAAGAAAATGTTGAGAGAAGCCATTCTGAAGATTTTATTAATGGGGCATTCATGGAGAGGGCTTTATGAGATTTGAACCAGCAAGTGCACAGCTAGGGCACAAAATGATAGGTAAGCATTTTTCTCCCCAGAACAGTGCTTCCAGGGTGAACCGTTTTCTGTCAGACAGGCACCTTCTCTTAAATTCTGAGTAATGAGTTGATAGTATTTCAGTCACTTCAGAGTTGAGGGTGAGTTCTCGCTCTCTCCCTGCCGCTCAGCAGATTGCGACACCATAGCAAGCGTGTAGGCAGGAGGAGGACAGCCCTTTCAGGTTTCTGAGACTACAACTCTTTATGGGAGTAGAAAGCCAGCTCTCTCCCACACCGTGACTGGTGCTTTCTGACTTAAAGTTAGAGTCCACCATGCCCCCAGGCATGATTGAGAGGCATTGTTTCTGCCTTCTCTCAGTTGGTCCTCCATCCCTAAACGGAAGATTCTCATGTAATCATCCAGTAGCCTCTTTCTGCAGGACAGAGGTCAATGGCCAGACTGTAGGACGAGTGTATGCTCCCCCATTATTGATGCTCAAGAGCTTTTGAATGAAGCCCACCAGTTGCCCTCCAGTGGATTCTGACTCACAGGGACCCCAGGTGGGTCGCTGGGCGCCATCGTGTTTTCAGAGGCTGGTTTTCTGCAGAGCTTCGGGGTAGACTTCATCCATTTGTCCTTTTAGTTATCAGTCAAGCATCTTCGCCATTTGCACCACCCAGGGAGTCAGGAAGTCTCATAGAGGGGGATGCCTTGTTTCAGAAACACATTTAGTGCCGAAAATATCAGGAGGTGACATAACTTTCTGGTGTTACCTCGTCACTCACCAAGATGTCGTTCAAAATTCACCTCAAGATGTACTATGTGTAGGACCCTTGCCTGAATCCCCCTCCTCCTCTTTCGATTCCTTGGCACTCCCATCTCATGCTGTGGGCAATTCTTTCTGAAATGCAACCCCTCATCGGCAATTATAGAACGCAAAAAGATCGGAAAACCAAAGTCTGTCTGTGTTTCATACACATTTATTTGGGGGAAAATTCGCTGGGATTGCAGCAATAAGTCTTAGGATTTGGAACGCAAGATCCCTGTCAGTGTATTCCTTGAAAATGACTTGGTGGAGCAAGCCCCTGCTTCCCCCACCACATCTATGCCCATTGAATAGTGCTTCTTATCCAAATGGCGAGAACGGTGCAGCTCCGGCAGCGTGTGATTCCGTTGTGCGTAGCGCGTCATTATGGATGGGCACCAACTCAACCTTATCTGACCACAGCCCAGACCAAACCACAGGTGTGACCAAGATACGGCATGTGCACAACTCTGCTTTTCTAAGACGTGCGGCACGCTGACCTTTGAAATACACCAGGCCCCACGGAGCCTGCATGTGACATTGTGGGTGGCTCGCCCTACTCTTGACCCTCACAGCTCCGAACACAGGATCAGGCACATGGTAAAAATTTAAAAGCCACCAAGTCAGATTCCGACTAACAGCAACCTTGTATCAGACAGAGTAAAATGGCTCCAAATGGTTTCCAGGGATATAATCTTCATAGACGCCTACTACCTCACCTTTCTCTCCCACAGTGGCTGTGGGGGTCAAACTGCTAACCTTTTGCTTAGCTTAACCACCATACCCCCAAGGCCAAGAGTCGATATTTGAAATATACTTGTTGGATGAATGAAGGTGTGAGTGAAAGAAAGAGAGAGAGAGAGAAATAAATGAAGGAACAGTTTGTAGTCATTCTCTGGCCAGTAATGAAATGTCCGAATTCATTACAAGTAAAAAATGTAAACGAGCCCAGTGAGCCTCTCCCTGTACCATTGTACTAGCCTGTACAGGTGTCATATCGCGTCCCTTGTAAAATGTTTTGGCAGACACTTTAATTCCCGTGGCTGCCCTAGGTGCACCTATGGTGAAACCAACAACCAACAACTCAAATGAATCCACCTTCTTGTTGGCATGTACTGAAGTGTGTTCCTGCTGCTGGTTCTTTCGTTTCCCAAGCAGCTGGTGGGTCTGAACCACCATTGAGGCGGGGGGGGGGGGGGGGGGATGGTTTTAGACCTGACATTCTGACGTTTATAGGAACTCTGCATCTGTCTTTATATGAAATATTAAAGCGGGCTTATTGCAAAGTTTTTTTGTTGTTGATGATGTTTTAGAGCAACAACTAAAGGAGTACAAATTTTCATGTGTGAATATTAAATTGGGATGTGTGTGAATATTAAAACAGATTTGTTGGCAAACTTCTTCATCGTTTTTGATGCTCTCGAACAAATTAAAAAGGGGTGCACATTTTACAAACATCAGAAAAGTGTTAGATGGTAGATTGTTATTCTGTGTTTGATACTAATGTATGGTTCTTAATATAACCTGAAAATGAGTATGCCTTTAATCCTTTGAGTTTATACTAATAAATGGTTCTACACTTCAAATTGATGATGGGCTTAAAAAACTCGATGTAAACTATATTTCATGATAAACTAATAATGCACACCCATGTTAGGTAGAAACTTGTTGATACTATACCTGTTATTTATTTGACATTATAGTAATCAAAAGGTAAACATTGTTTAGCTTATAAATTTGATCCAAATCTCAGTGTCTTTTAGGCTCATTTTCCATACCTGGTCTAAATTATGTAGTCATTTGAACTATTGTATCTTCAAACTCCTAAAGCTCAATGTTTCCAATATATTCACTCAGCAATATTTCACCTGGCCATTCTGGCAGGTGACCTCTCTATTAATGCACTCTGGAGGCGAGTGCTGAGTAAAGCTGGAGAGAAAACACAGGCCACCTGGATTGTTACTGCTAAACACTTGTGGTCCCTCGTCTCAGCTAGGAGCCCAGTGCTGCCTCACACTTCTGAAGCTGTGTCCTGGCAGCTTTCTCCCCATCTCATCTGAGAGATTTCAACCTCTTTATCACATTTTTAAGGCCTTTATCCAAATAAGCTTGACTGCTAATTTACAGAAAATTAAGGCTCTGAAGATGGAGACTTTGACATCTTTTCCATTCTCTAACAGAGGGAATCCCCAGATTATAAACGAATCCCATTCCTAAATCTGTGTTTAAGTCAAATTTGTATGTAAATTGGAATACTTAATACAGTTTGTATCTAATGCCAGCTAGTCAAATGTTTATCTCAGTACACAGTACTGACTGTACCTTTGTATGCACAGAAAAACACTAAAATGTGTCTTGATACGGTAAAAATATAACATTGTAATATAGTAATAATAGCAATAATAATGTTCAATGTGTATTGCAAAATAAAATTTCAAAAACATTATATGTATTTAGAAATTTTTATACTAGGTTAGTTCAGTCAAAAAATATTACTATAGAATTGTAGAAACTTCTATTAGACAAAAATATCAAAATGTACAATTGGCATTTGTCAACATATTCTCCCGCTAGGTCCGCGGTTCTCTACCTGTGGCTCGTGACCCCTTTGGGGATCAAATGACCCTTTCCCAGGGTCGCCCGATTCCTAACAGTAGCAAAATTACAGTGCTAAAGTAGCAAGGAAAATGATTTTATGGTTGGGGGGTCACAACACCACGAGGAACTGTATGAAAGGGTCGCGGCCTGAGGCCTGAGGAAGGCTGAGAAACGCTGCTCTGGATCTATAGACTCCTGGAGGTGTTTGCATCTCTGACCCTTCTCCCAGAAATGCTTGGCTTTCTGACTTTTTGCCACCGTGTCAAAGCAGCAACTTTGCCATCTCAAGGGACTAAAACACGTTCCTTTGGAAAGGCGCTATGACTTTCAGGAATAAAAGTAATCCAAAGAGGCAAGATCAGGGCTGTAGGGTAGACAGAGTAAGGCTTCTCCACAAAATGTTCATGAACCTGTCTTTGCTGCCTGTGTTAGCTGCATGATTTTATGTCAACTGCACACTCATGGCCAGGATGGAGTCCAGCCTGTCAATCAAGTGGTAGCCTGGTCGCATCTCCTAGGGGTGTGGGCTTTTATTTAAGAGTAAAGGACTTTGGGAAAAGTTTTCTCTGCCCCTCCACCTTCCAAAGTGCTTCAACTCTGTCTACCTCAAGGGGTGGTCCCGTGTGGGCCACGAGATCCTGAGAGCTGCTGGCACCCTGACATTTTCCACCAACCCTGCGTCTGCACATTCTGTACCCACTGCCCGTGATCTTTCTGCTTCCCAGTTCACCACTGCATCACTGGCAGGCAGCTACGCGCGTCTGCAAGAGGGGCTTGGAGACGAGCGTCAGACTGAGGGACTTGAGTTGCCCTGCGCTGGGAGGTCTTCTTGATAGGTAATTCTTAATATAAAGCTCTTTGCTAGACATAGATAAGTGTCACTGGATTTTTTCTAGAGCAGGGGTAGGGAACTGTATGCGGCTCTTTCAGTTCACACATGTGGCTCTGAAGTAAACTTAAAAGTGAAAATAAAACTATCACAGCTTCATTTATAAAAATGTTCAAGGATATTACTCATATAATGGTGATTTCATTTGCTTGTAAAATATATTTATGGCTCCCAAATAATTTTTTCAATTGCTGTAAGGGACAGAATTAACTCCTTCATCTCAAAACTTTGCTGACCCCTGGCTCTGGGTGACTGGCCCTAACATACTCCCCTTGAAGAATGAGCAGCTGCATTATCTTGATGGAGAAAAAAACCTTATTTTTTAGAAACACTATTTGCCTTTTCCTTTCCAACACAGCTTTCCATTTTCTTAAAACCTCTTCCCAATCAGCCCCCTTGATGGCTCTGTGGTATTTGAGAAAAATCTATCCAGACTACCCCATTGGGACCTTGAAAAGCAGTTGTCACAATCAGAGATGACCTCTCTGCCTTGAATGGAACTGGCTCAGCAGGCGCTCTTGGATGCCACTGTTGTGACTTGAAGTTTTGTGTGATGTCACTACACTGAGACTGAGGCGCATATCTTAATGAGAAAACTTGTCTGTAGCCAACTATGGGTCATCGAGACTTATTTAAACACATTCTCCTGGTAATAAACCCATGCAGGTATGCACTGGAATCCTAGTGGCCATACCTAATGACTTACCCTTATATTCCAGGCCTTATGGGGGTTGGTTTGTAACGAAAGGTATACCTCAGTAACCCAGGACTTCCCCAACTGATCTATACCTGTCCTCATACTTACTGTACTTGCTCCTCCCACATCCCAAAGGTGAAGATTTGCTCCTCCTGATTAAGACCCACACTAGGTATGCTTTAGATCTCATGAGATACACAATGCCCAAGAGTGGGTGGTGCTGCCTACAGGTTGAAGTCTGCACTGTGACCGCGAACTGCTTGTTTGTAAGTAGGAAGGAATCACAGTGCTGTATGGTATGTACACAAGTAACAGGTGTTTACTAAGCTATTGAGACAGGAATTATAGGTCATCAGTGTACTGCACCATTAGATACCTGGTGGCACAAATGGATTTATACGCAACGACACGAGCGGTACCTGCTGCTGGGGGGAACTGCTCTATCCCTGCATCCCATTATATGTTATATCCTGCATGGAGAGGGGGGACTGCTCTATCCCTGTATCCCGTTAAATCTGCCCTATCCCATTATATCTGTTACATCCTGCGTGGAGATCACAATTTCTGAACTCTGTTATACCGCTGTACACCTCTAGGTCAGCAGTTCAAAATGCTCAGTTGCTCTACAGGACAGAGATGAGTCTTTCTACCACTGTGACAAGTTACCCACATGGGCTGTTCTAGTCAGCCCTATAGGGTCACTATAAGTCAAGGTCTTGAGAGTTTGACTATAACCTTATGGGACCACAGATGCTTATGTGGCTGGATGTTGCCCAAATGAATGCTATGAAGTGGAAGACTATGGAAGTTTGTATTTTTGGTGAGAAATAGTTTTTCATTCCCTTAGGATGCCTATGCCTGTGAGCCAGAGATCTGGGACATTTGCCTTCAGATGTCTTCTTGAACCTGGAGTCTGGAAGAAACTAGTTTCTAAAAGTTATGTTTGAGTCAAACTGTTCTATCCTAGTGAAACTGCTGTTCTCTTTTTAAAAATTCAATCAGTTTTGGGAAAGAGAGTCAAAAAAATCAGACTCTGGGCTATGTTTTAGAACAAAACAGTATTTAATTGTTCTTCAAGATAACGCCGTATGAAATCCTGAACACAAAATGTTTATCATCTCTGTTCCAGCACTTTTCCCATGGAAATGCCGGTAAAGTTGGGTGCAAACGTTTTAGGGCATGCTCTCGTTTCTGGAGCAGTAGATACTGTGGGCAAGACGTAAGGCACGCAGATGGGTGCTGCCGTGGTGGAGCACTGGCTGAACAGCAGGACGTCAGCTGTTGGAACTTCCAGCTGCTCAGTAAGAGAAACGCCCACCCATCCTGTCCCTGGGAGACCCTGCAGTCTGTCTGCCTCTAGAGCAGCCGTTCTGAATCTTCCTCCTGCCACCGCCCTTTAATACAGCTCATGTTGTGGTGACCCCAACCATAAAATTATTTTTGTTGCTGCTTCAGAACTGTAATTTTGCTACTATTATGGATCCGACGAACCCTGTGAAGGGCCATTCGATCCCCAAAGGGGTTGCAACCCACAGGTTGAGAACTGCCGCTCCATAAGGTCACTATGAGTCAGCACTGACTCAACAGCCTATCGCTACAACAGCAGTTGACATGTTACCCTGATAGGCAAATTGTATATTAAATACACGTAAGTCCATTTCTATTCATGTGATTTTGTTTTGCCAGTCGTGAGGCTGATGCCCTCTCATTAGACTTCATTTTTAATTTAAAAATACTTTTGCTTATGCATTTTCTGAGGTCGCCGAAAGAAGTGATATTACCCTTGGATGGTATCATTCTCAATGTATTATGATTCTAAACTATTGGTTTTTATTTTTCTTCTCTTGTCTTACATATTTTTTCACTAAGGTGGCTTGTCTTGATTTGACAGCATTGTATTAAAATGTGTTAGCATAGAGATATGTTTCTGTCCATTTCTTCTTTGTTTTATGACAGGTTTTCCGTACGTATATTGTCATTCTGGCTCTTTTAGGTGGCACTTAATACCAATCACCACCTGAGGACTCACCTGAAGTTGGGTAAGATTAAGCTGTGGTCGCAGCCCACAGGGACACTGGAAGAATACGACCAGAGGCTGAAAACCAAGAAGTTCATTTGAGGAGGAAAGACATGACCACACCATCTGTCAGATGCGAGATCTGTAAGAATCAAAATTAGTTCGGTGTCATCTAGTCAAAGAAGAATGGGGAGATAGGGTGAGTGGTGGAAAAATAATCGGTTATCTGGATGATAACTGGGCATGTGTTGAGAGTAAATATGAAGACTAGGCGTTTGAAAGGATTCTGGGAGTGCGGATTAACAAGATGCCAGGGAGCAGTAAGACTGGGCTTGCATTGCAGAGAAGTACCTTATCGGAAAAGGAGGGCCCAACTACTCTTTTGTAGGGAGAAATGGGATCCAAAGGTCTTTAGCCCTGGTGGTATATTGGGTTATGCAGTGAACTGCCAACGTCTGGGTCAGCAGTTTGTAACTACCAGCCGCTCCTTAGGGGGGAGAGTGGAAAACCACAAGGGCAGTTCTACTCTGTCCTGGTCAGTCAGAATCGAGTCGATGGGAGTGTGTTTGAGCACTATAGTGTCTTCACTCTTCATTGAACCTTGTCACAAGCACTCCGCTGCTAAGAGAAAAGTCTGTGATTGGAATCAGGGGCTCTAGGGAAGTACAACTTGACAGTAGCAAACCCTGTGAGGCAAGTGTACCCTGTCCTACATGCTTTATGATTTGGAATTGACTCCATGGCAATAAGTTTAGATTTGGGGAGGTAAGGTTTCAGGGAAGGATTGTTCTAAACTCTATTGCTTTTTTGCAGAGGCGGGGGGGCGGTTCGTCACGATGACTCCAACGCAGAGTGACCCCTTTTCACAGAGTAGAACCAAATGTACAGCAGGTGAGATTTCTGGATTGTCATACTTACAGAAATGGATGGGCAGCTCTTTTGCCACTGTCATCTGCTATTGATTGTTTACAAAGATCGACTTGATCTTAATTATTTCCAAAGACAAACTAGTCTGCACATGTCCAAAGGGTCATCAATATATTCATGGGAAAATGGACTTAGACAATAAAAATATAAAATATAAGCTTTATTCCCTAATACAACTTTCATGAACATGAAGACACTTTTGTCAGTGAGCACTAGCATCCATTGAATCCATAGCCAAAGAAGTGAGGGTCGCTAGAATGCCAGTGCAGTCTTCTTTTACGTTATGAACAGAAGGAAGAAGTGGGGGCCTTTAAGGATGCTTTAAGATAAGGAAACAAAACAAAGTTAGAAGAAGCCAACTCTGACCTGTAAGGTGGATGCCTAGTGATTTCCCATTGGAAGCGTCATGGAATTGTGGCCATTTAATGAAAGGAAAGACCAGGGACATTGTCAGGGTAGAGAATGAATGTCTGGTGAAGCTTACCTGGGCGTTTCTCTGCTAAAGCTTTCATTAACGTTCTCAAAACACCTTTTTACTAAGCAGGTGTTATCATTCTATGATCTTCAGCAAAGTCAGTAAGCCTTGAATTGAATAAAAACAAGACTTACTGCCACCAGTTTGATACCAACCCATAGCAACCCTGTAGGACAGGGTAGAACTGCCCCTGTGAGTTTCCAAGACTGGGACTGCTCACTGGAGCACTGTTGGGAACCGGACATAATCAGCCTGGCAAAACCGACTCCATACTGTCTGCCCGGCAGGGCTAAAGCCACATCACCTCAACCTTATCTTATCCTGACACACACCAGATGGCCCACCCTTGTCTGCTCCAGCACCAGACATTCCAACCACAGACTTGCGGCCGCCTGCCCTGGGTGCTCTACACCCCCGCCCTTCCTTTTTTTTATCTTCCCTTGGAATTCCTTTGTTTGCCTCACCCTTTAAAAAGAGGCTTGTGTAGCAATAAACTGAGACCTTGACAAGAATCTGCTTGGTCTCGCTTCTCTCTCTCTCTCTCTCTCTCTCTCTCTCTCTCTCTCTCTCTCTCTCTCTCTCTCTCTCTCTCTCGCCCGTTTCTCTTTCAGGCTGGTCCCCTTGGAATCCCTCGAATAACTGAGTCCCGCTGGTCGGGGCAGAGCACAACTACAAAACCCCATTATTCTCCCACCGGTGACCTCAAACTGCTGACCTTTCAGTTAGAAGTTAGCAGCCTAACACATAACCACTGCATTACCAGGGCATCCCCCAAAAGTGCCGTGAGTGTCTTAAATATCTGTTGCTCAGCCACTTTCGCTTTGACTGGACCACTGCCATGTCTCTAGCCATTGCTTTGATGGTCCTTTGTCTTTCAGATTGTACTGGGAGAGCTAGGTTTTCTTTCCTGCTACAAATCCTTGCTTAAAAATTCCAGTGAAAACTCTGTTCTTGTCTACAGCGGTTCTTAGCACAAGTTTTGGTAACTATGAAGCAGAAAGTTCACTCCACTTTAAGTTTATGGTCAGAATTGTATCAACTGAGCCGGCTGAGGAATCCATGGTGCTGACAATTGTTTCTGCAGCTCATCACTGGTCCTCTTCAGTCGGGGCCTGAGTGAGCTTGTTCCCGTGGCAATCAATGGGATGGCGCCATTCCTTTTCGACACCCGCTTCAAGTGAGATCTCTCCGTGTACATGACTGATTTCTCTGGGTCCTTGTGCCCATGAGTTTTTCATAAACAATGTTCCTACCCAAATTTCACCATAAAGTTGATGTTTACTCGTACATCAGTTGTAGCAGAATTCTTGTTACGCTGATAGGAGCTTTCTGAAGTCTTTAACTTTTAGCATCTCAAACTAGATCCTATTCAGCCATGTTAGAGCAACTTAGTATGAGTTCATTTCAGTGCAAAAAGCATTTAAATCCATGCAGAGCTTTTTCATAACATGTATTTTCCGTGAACTTTTTGAAGACCCCTGCGGATGTGCGGGGTATGTAGCTTGTGACTCTTGGGGTTTCTACAGGTAGCTTACAGGTTTCCTTCAACAAACAAGCTTTACCAGTGCCTAGCCACTAACTGCTGCTCCTGGTGCCCCCTGCTAAATATTTAGTTCTTTCTATCGCGAGTTTGAGTCTAGCGTTAGATCTTGAACTCCACCCCCACCTTGTTATATCTTTGCTTGTTGTTGCTGATCTACTTGCTCTGTACCTTCTAACCATATAAATTCATATTCATGTTTTCTTTGTTTGTATAGTCAGTATATCTGGGACCATTTCTCAAGTTTAACCTCCACATTTAAAATTTGGTTCTATATAGTTATAAACTCATTTTATGTGCCTAGAAAGGAATTGATGTCATTTTGTTTAGCATGTTTTCCATCTCATTGTACTTTCTTCTCATCTTGTCCTGTTAATCTCAGGGGTGGATTGTGGGTGCCACTTCACAATGTGGTGAGAGAGGAATTTAGCCTCCTCACCGTGGCCTGAGCTGCTGCTAATTTGGGGGTGATTTTTCTGGGGTGTTTGCTGGAGTGGCTATTGTCTAAAAATCCCTTTGGTTGGAGAAAAGAGACTTATCGGGGCTTTTTGAAATACATTTAGTTTTTAAGTGCTCTGTAACAGAAACCCCCAGCCGTGGCTATAAAGGCAAAAAATCTAAGTGTGAACTCGGGACATAGCTGTACGGGAAGGCCCGTGCTCTGTTGGCTCTAGGGAAGATTCATGCCCCTTCCAGCATTCCCAGATTCCACGGTGATCTTTATGTAGCAGCTGACTGCTCTGGATTGCATGGACTAGGTTTGGGTACACCCGACATGGACCATGACCTCAGTAGCATAACAAAGAAAAGCCTGTTCTCAAATAGGATTGTATCCACAGGTCTAGAGGTGAACACTTATTTGGGGGAGAGACGATTTCATCCAAAATGTATACCCATTGGTATTTCAAATTTTCTAACTTTTACCAGAATATATTAGAGGGAACTCATCAGCATGTAATTCCTTGGGACGAAAGATCCTACTTAGTCCGCCGTCCTCTCTTGGCCTCTCAGAGCCTTCTGCTGACTTGACTGTCCAGGTCCAGTGCCTTTACTGGCCTGTACTTAGAGGAATGGGGAAAGAGCATTGCCTGCATCGTGCAGGAAGCAAACAGCCAGGTTTTGCTGAAATTTTAAAGAGAGGTTTAGAAAGCTGACGAGGCACTGACATATATAAACTCTTTGTCAGTAACTTATTTCAAATACGGCCCTCATGTTCTTGTTTGCTTTTACCTTCACTAGCCAGATGTATTGGTGAAAGCCAACCACCGCCACAAAATGCGCCTGTACAATCTTAGGACATTTGACATTTTAATTCCATAGTTAGTATAAAAATTATCTTTACTGCTTTCCCTGCAGTACAGCACTTGGCCCTTTGTCTTTCAGAGGCCTACTAGCCGTTAATCTGCTTTAGCAGCTTTCAGTGGGTTTCCATTGTGTCTTGCCACTGCGTTTTGACTCCTGTAATTTGAAAACTAAATGCAAACTGCAAAACCCAATCAATCTGGTAGTACTCTTTTAATATCAATTTTTATATAATTAGCCCTCAAACTGTGTTCAATTACTGACGATTAATCTTATGCACTTTGAGGGACAACACTAATTTCACAGTGAGCAGCATTTCAACGGAAGGCGGTACAAGTACCACAGGGAAAACGTCCCTCCCTCAGGAGTTATGCTTTATTGTCACTGACTGGAGAGTGGAAATGCTTTCCACTGGAATGCGTTTTGGGGCCCACATTTTCGTTAACTCTAGAACAATAGAATTGTGTAACAAATACAGGAGTAGAATCACACATATTTTAATTACAGTTTTCAGTAAGATGGCCAGGCTTTTGAAAAAGATCCTGGAGAGTCTGGTTTTGATGATCCATTAGCTTTAATTTTTTATTGGGAATTGGGTGAAGGTTTACAGAGCACATCGGTTTTCCATTTAACAATCCATATACATTTTTTAATGTCGTTAATTGCAATGCTCACGGAGGAATATTGCTTATCCCACAGCCTCTGTCAGGCTCCTTGCCTGACTCTTCGGAACTTTGCGCGGCGCTGAATGCTGCCCTTTTGACCACAAGGGCCATCCTTAAGGTGTGCCTACCACTCACTGTTCCTTTATGGACCTGCCTTTTGTTTGGCTGCAAATCAGGCCACGGGTGAGCTCACTTCCAGGCCCTATGAGTGACTAAGGGCCATAGTCTGGGCGGTCCACCAATCTCTCTCTGACCAGATGAGATGTTTTATAAAACAACCTTATTGGCATATAATCCATACATCACACAATCTAATCACTCACTCATCTGTGTGCTCCTCACCACAATCAATCAATTTCAGAACACTGTCATCTCCCGCTCACTGTTGTTAGTTCCCTAGTTCCCCCAAACCTCACCTGCCACGGCCCTAGGGGATTATCAAGCCACTTACTCTCCCTGTGGATGTACCTGTCCTCGGTTTCATATCCAGAAAATCATTCAGAACACAATCAGGAAGCAAAACACAAAAAGCCCCAAACAATGACAAAATAGAAAAGAAAGTAATAAAAACTGAAAATGTTAAAGTACATCAAAAGGGATCTCAAAGGATAAGATGTTATATTTGAGCCTGATGACATCTGTCATAATTGACTTTACATTAATCTCTGCTGGATAACAAGGCTAGTCACACCCCTGAACTACAGTCAGAGGGAAGTCACTGGAGGCTTAATCCATGTGGAGACCCCAAAAGTGGATTTGGGGCATCCACTAGCACCCCTAACCTTCTGCAAACCAGGTCTTCACAATTTAGGCCCTGATATTATTCCCTTCTTGGGATTTGGATTTATTTGCAATCCTTGGATCATGCAGGCTGATGTGCTTCTTCCACATGGACTCAATTGACACTTGACTGCTTGTTTTAAGACAAATCTTGAAGATCCAAGACGCTATTCTTTCTGATAGCCAAGCACCATCTACTATCTTTACCAAACTTCACTCTAGCACTCATCTTCAGTAATCTCTTCATGGGGGGATTCAGTAGGGCCATGTCATAAGAACTAATTTTTCTTAGATTGTGACTAGAATTACAGACTATCTTTTTTATGATGTGGAAATGCGTTGTACATTTTATCTGGCTCTATCCAGGGCTTTCTTGTAGTGTGGTCCCTTTCAGAGCCGTTGGTAGTAGCTAGATGCTATCTAGCTTTGGTCTTAGGATCATAGAGATGAAAGGCCAAGTGATCCATTAATCCACACGAATAATTGTTTCCATGCATCTGCAGTTTTCTTTCTTCTGGACAGAGAGAGACCAATAGTTGTAACTCAGGTTGTCACTCATGAGCTTTTAAGAACCCAGGCATTGCTCACCAAAATAGGATTGTAGGTTTCTTGTGCCAACATGGCTCCCGTAGGAACATGTGGGTGGAGTTTGGGCTGTCAATCAGGTCACAGCTTGTTTGGAGGGCAACTGAGATAAATGGATCTTTGGGGCTGGCCCCTCTCTCTCTCTCCTTGGTGGTCAGACAAGCACCCTGCTTGAGTTAGCTGCTCGCTTCAACCATGTGCTGTGCTACCTGTGGGCCCTGCAGTAATCTGTTCTACCTGGCCAAGGCAACCTGTGAGCCACATTAGACTGCCTTTCTTTGCTGTGCTGCTCCACGCCCAGACACCGCCCCACCCTACTGGGTCTGCTGCCTGTGGACCAACACGGCACCTCCAGCCTGCCATTTGGCATTGCTAGAACCTGAGGCTCCATTGGTGCCTGAAGCTCCATTGGTACCTGAGGCTCCATTGGTACCTGCTTTGCTATGCTGCCACGCTGCCAAGCTACTGGCCTCTGCTATGCCTCAGCTTCTCATCTTCCTGCCATTGCCACCCCACCCTGCCGGGTCTGGACCCTGCTGGCAGACTCTTGCCTGAGGGCAGATTCCTCTGCCTGCTTCCTTGAACTTGGACCAGCAATGGGCATGAGTTGAAGCACCTTCAGTATATTAGCTGTCTCACAAAAGTGAGTTGAACTGAGTCCTCTGTACTGCTGTGTGGACTAATTAGTTGTTGTGTTCCTTATCTATCTATCTATTTATCTATCTATCTATCTATAATCATAAGGACCCTGGTTTTGTTTCTCTAGAGAACCCTGCCTAACACAAGGATGAAGAACATTTTGTGGTAGATTATGTTACTCTAATTGACTTTGTTTTGTCTAAGATTGTAGTCCTGAGCCCCTAGTCCCTGGGACTTGTTCCCTCAGGTTGTTTCATTATAGCTAAGCAGTTTTCTTAACTTTGTCACCTGAATGCTCTACCACGTGCATGGATGTCTTTGTGGTATACTGCAGAAACATCAAGGAGCCCTGGTGGTGCAGTGGTTAAGCCCTCAACTGTTGACGGAGAGGTTGGGGGTTCAACCACCAGCCTCTATGAAGGAGAGAGAAGTGTTGGTTTGCTCCTATGAAGACCCACAGCCTTGGGAATCCATGGAGCAGTTCTATTCTAACCTGGAGGCTTGCCATGAGTCCCAAGTGACTAGCCAGAAGTAAGTTAAGGGTTTCCGTATGGCTGCAATGTGGATACTTACTCCGTTGAGATTGACTGAGAAAGCAAGCAATGAAACCATAGCAGGACGAAGAATGAGAGTACTACAAGTACAAGACTTATTATACACAATTCCCTTAAAAACCAAGAAATTCCAAAAACTAGTATTTATTTAGTCGGTGCTTTTCAAGAAAATTAATCCTAGCATGACATGATTATTTTTAAATGGATAACTTTATTATTTTTAATATACCCATTCTTAGTGGACAAAGTACTCTATATTTTATGACTAACTCATGCACCTAAGTACCTTTATATCTAAAGGTATCATTAATGTGAATCATGCTAAAATAATCTTAATTTATTGTTCTAATATTTCTAATAATTCAAAGTCAAATACTTTGAATAAGCTAAGGGTTGAACTAGCAATATTGTCACAAAAATAATTAATACAAGTTGGATTGTTTGCCGAGTGTTTAGCAAAAAGTGCACACGCGTCTGTTTATTTTGGTCTTTCATGACTTTGACCTTTCAGATACTTCTTGTTAGTAATTGGGTGATGAGGAGTTGTAGTCAATTTTAATGTTTGCATTTTATACTCAGATATGCAAATCAATGAGCACATTATAAATTTTTAAAATTATAGGGACAATTTATAGTGCAAAGTAGCATTGCTCTGGGGGCTGAGCAATGGCCTGGGAACTCCGAGCTATGCATTTTAATTTTGGTTAGCTCTCAGTGTGACCAGAGGTGCAGTACCCTAATCTCCACATGTCTTGGATTATTCATCTATAATATGTATGTGACACTTTCCTTGTTGAAGTGAGAAATTACTATAAAACAAAGTAGTTTAAATGATCTAGCTAGCTAGAGATTGACATATAGAATTTATACATATATATCCATGTTGTTATTGTCACCTGCCATCAAGTAATTCTGGTTCATGTGGATCCTGTGAACAGCAGGACCGATTACCATCTGGCTTTGTGCCATCCTCACAATCGCTGCTGTTGGTACCCACTGTTGCAGCCACTGTCACATCAATGCAGCTTGTTGAGGGCCTTTCTTTTTTGCTGTCAACTTGTTCGGGTAGGGCTCCAGAAATCGCATCTATGTATATAAATGTGTGCATACAGGCAGTCCCTGACTTGCGACACTTTCAAGTTATGAGAAACCACACTTGCCACCGACTTTTTAAATGACATCATAACGTTGGTAAGATGTGCTGCATATGACGCCTCAGCGCATCATTTGCTGATGCGGTCCACAGCAAATAGCCGTGGAGGACCATATCTCTTCTGGCTTGCCTATTTCCACAAGACACGGGTCAGACGGGCCCTCACAGTCCACCTTTGTGTGCCTCCTCTGACAGCAGCCACTCCTCCCCGGCCACTCTGCAGTCACTGGCCACACGCCCGTGCCACACTACGTCTCCACAGGGAACAGCGCCGTCAGGCGACCATCACGGGCCTCCTCCACCAGCTGAGGCTCTCTCTGCTTTTCAGCCTCTCAGTCATGTGGTCCCTTGGGGCCAGGGGAAAGGAAGACAGACCACCTGTCATTCTGCTCCATGGTTCTGTCATCTCAGGCTAGATAAGGAGAGGGCACCCCATAGTCTCGGCAGTTGCTATGCCGCCCCTGTGATGCATGTGGTCTGAGTGGCTTCTGCTGCTTCAGAGAGAGATCTCCAACATGCTCTTCCAAGGTCCTCAGGGCATCTCACTTCTCTGACACTGCTTCAAGGAATGGATCATATTTATATCTAGGGGGTGGTGACAGAAACGCACCAATCTCCTTTGTACTGTTACACACCCCCGGTTTGCATTGCCCCACTCAGTCACCTGGTGGGAGTTATAGAAGAGCCCGATTAAGAAATTTCACTCCAGCACATGACCCATCTACCATTTTCACCTGCAGATGTTCAGTGTTGAGACTGAGTCTTCAAAACACTGCTATTTGGCAGACTCGGGCAGTAAAAATGAAAGAAAGGGAGAACGGGATATCGACTGACTTCAGAACCGACTCACCAACTCGCCTCAGCGTGGAATCCTGTCATACAGCTGGGACTGGCACCTGCACAGAATACTCACACGAGCCGAGCTCTGCTGGGGCTTCCTGAGCATTGTGTTGTGTCATGGACGGAGGTAAGACAAGGCACCCTGGGATGAGAACTATGGAAGCCACCAGATCTCCAAAAGTGATCTATCTAGAAGTTTTATTGACGAGCACATTAATAAAAACCCAAAACTCACTGCCATCGAGTTGATTCAGACCCATAGCAGCACTACAGGGCAGGGCAGGGCAGCACAGCCCACGTGGGTTTCAGAGACAAACTCTTTATGGGAAGAGAAAGCCTTGTTTTTATTCCTGTAGAGCAGCTGGTGGTTCCGAACAGCTGACCTTGTTGGGAAAGTCACGCCGCCCTGGTTCCTGGCATAAAAAATAAGAATCTCTTGGCAGCTGTTAGGTACTTATGTGGAAATTTGTTATCGAATTAACTTTATTCCTCATTTAGTATTTTCATCAATGCTATATATGTTTTCTAAGTATATGAACAATGCATTTTTAAAATGCTTTGCTAGGTACACTCCTTAAAGGAGGCCTTCATCCCCCTCCTTTGGACTTGACAATCCCCAGGTTTCCTTTAGGCGCTTAAACTCTACACTTGGAAAAACAAAAAAATCCATACAAAATAATTCAGCTGTATTTTTAAACTCACCTAGTTGTTCCTCCCTGTTAAATGATATGCTATATCCTGAGAACCACAAAGTACATAGGTGCAACTGGTGAGTTGATGATGGAATTTGAGCCTCTTTACTTTTCCGGATATTGAAATATCCATCTTTTTCGTTTAATAAATAGCTCGGCACCAATGCACTTCCGCAGGGAGGCCGTTCTCCGGTGGTGGAGCGCTGCAATTTGGGGTCCCAGTGCCTTCCCAAGCCTCCCTTGCCTAGTGAAGCTGATATTCAGAAAGCTCCAGCAAACCAACACCTGCTAAACATAAATCATATGCAGAACTGTACAACTGGACAAGCTCAGAAAGCTGTAATAGATCACATCCATGAAGACCCTCACAATGAATTAAGAAAACCTTAAACTTATTCCTGTAACCTGACAGGTAGTCAGCTGACTGACTTATCGAGAGCTGTAATGTGGGAATTCGACTGAATGCCAGATGACTTCTAAAAGTCCAATTTTAAAAAAGAAGAAGAAGAAACGGCAGTTGATGATAAACACAGGGAGGGAGCCTGACAAGGAAAAGGCAATAAGTACGTTTTGAAATAACACAAGGGTGAACTCATTTTTTACACTATATTCTCTTTCTTTTGTTTCACCCAGCCAGCTTGACAGCAAGTAGTAATGTCTGACTAGTCGCAAGCCTAATACCAGATGCCAGTTTGAACAGGTGCAAACACAAAGCACAGAACACTTTCATTTGGAACATCAGCTTTCCGCTTTATGGATACGCTTTGTGGGAACTCACCTGCTAGGCTTCTTATGATGATTTCCCTGCTCAAGAGAAGTTCCATTTGATGAGCACCTGACATATGCCCTCGGTCAGTGGAAAGGGTTAAAGAGAACAATGACCAGCTAATTTATCCGGGAGCCTAAGCTACTTCCAACAGTGCACTGTCAGGAAAGGACATAGTGCTGGAATTTGGAGACGTCTTTCTGTGCCAACCTGCCCATTACCTGTGCTCACCACCGAAAAATTATCAGAAGCTACAAAATCCTTTTGCCAGTGAAAGCTAGTGGAAATTGGCACGGCCAATCATGTATGGCCAGTCAGCATGAGGAACTCAGACAAACAGGCAGCTTGGGCCATGCAGTCCTTTGGTAAACTGGATGCAGACAAACGGAGGCACATAATAGCCCGCCTCTGTAGGTGGTCTCTGTTTCATTAGGTTTCCAATTGATGGTGCTGCACAGTAATCCGAAATGTGCGATGGTACATCACTCTCATTTTTCATTAACACTCTTTCACAAACGCACTGGAGGCAGGTACAAAACAAAGATTTTTCCTGGCTTACGTTTATCCTTTGGGGGGCCATCTCATACACAGCATCACTGCTGGGTGCTTTGTTTCTGCTAGTTTAGAGTCGCCTTAGAGACTCCCCACTGTTTGAGATGATCAACTTCCTTAAGGAGGTTGTGGAAATAGAGGAAAAGCAACTAATCTCTGAAAGACCGTGATTTAGGGACACCCTTTTCTCGGTATTGATGAATAGTAACATGCCTACTGAATTCCACTGGGACAAAGAAAGGTAGAGAGGATGCTGGTGAACGATTGAGGAACATCTCAGAGATCTTAGATCTCCGTCCTGACTGAATCCCTTATTTTCATTTCATCAATGAGGAAATGGAAGATCACAGTGGGCCTGGCTTTTCTAAGGCAATGCAGTTATTGAGAACAGTTAAGTCTGGAAGGCAGAGCCTCTGAGCCCAGGTGATTTCAGTACATGATGCTCAATATGGAGAAGTGGAAACTATCAACAATCACACAGTCCACATCACCTACTTATGACTCCATTGTAGTTTCCACACATAAAGTTAATTCAAGATAACTCTAAAATGTCCTCTAATGTATAACTCTTGAAGGTACCATTTAGCATTATACTATAGTAAACACCCCAACCCTGAGTTTTTCTTACTGGCATTACAACTCGTTAACCTCCTTGGTAAGTCCTTTTATCTTGAATTTTGTTTTTGAGTTCCGTGTAGCCTTTGCAATGGATATTAGAACCTAGAGATCAAGCACAGAAATGCTAATTAAGACATCACAGTTGTAGTCATTAATTTACTACAAGTGTTAGGAAGGAATGATACCACCACTCCTCTGTTAGTTTGATGGCTTCTGTATGTGTTGCTGAGACCATGGAAGCCATGACACTGGTATTTCAAAACAGGGAAGGTGACTCGTGGGAGGGAGGCAGAGTCATGATGAGCAGGAGTGAGTCAATGGCAGTTAGCCTTTTGGTTTGGGAATCAGATTAAGACAGTATGAGGAAGAACCTAGTAATCGAAAACTAAGTCCAGTGGGAACCTGATGAACAGCGTGCGATATCGTGCCAGAACATCAGCCTATCAAGAAGGAAGACAGTCAAACATGATTGGGAAAGACCTGTCTCCTTAGGGGGAGTGAAAATTTATGACTAGGATGGAGCAAAACTCTTGGGATTTTCATTTGCTGGCATGATCCAACTGAAACAATAACAAAAAACAGCTGCAGACATCCATGAATAATCAGAATGTGAAATATATGAAATATGAATGCAGTAAAATTGAAAGTCATCGAAAATAAAATGGAATTTGTGAAGATAGCTATCCTAGGAATCAGTGAGCTAAGTAGTATCGGCTATTTTGAATTGGACAATTGCATGGTCGTCTATGCTACAAACGGCAATACGAAGAGGAATGGCACAGCACTGTCAAAGAGAGCATTTCAGGATCTGTCCTGAAGTGCAGTGTTGGTGTTAGCGACAGGACGGTACTAAAAAGTCTACAAGGAAGACCAGTTGGTATGAGTATTATTCAAATGTAAACACTGATCATGACAATAAAGATAAAGAAATTAAAGATTTTTTAAACCAATTTCTGCAGCCTGCATTTGGTCAAACATGAAATCAACATTCATTGATAATTACTGGTGGTTACAATGAAAACACTGGAAACAAATAGAATGGGCTTGGTGGTAGAAATGGCGCCATGTAATAGACTTTGTAAGGCCAACAAGCTCTTCATTGCAAACCTTTCTCAACAACGCTGTCAATAATTATACACATGAATCTTGTCAGATGGAACACATAGCCAGCAGATCAAACACATCTATAGAAAGAGACTTTGGGGAAGTTCAATATTATCAGCCAAAACAAGGCCAGGAACTGACTATGGATCAGACCATCATTGGCTCATATTCAAGGTCAAAGAGATGAAGAACATTCAAACAAGTCCAAGAGTCAAAGTACCACCTTGAGTCTATCTCATCTGAATTTAGAGATGATCTCATGAATGGATCTGATGCACTGAACAGTCATGACCAAAGACCCCAGATGAGCTGGAGAATGACATTAAGAACATTAAACACGAGGAGAGCAAATGGCCATTAAAAAGACAGGAAAGAAAGAAGAGACCAGAATGGATGTCTAGAATTTGCTCATGAACATAGATTATTTAAAACTACCTGAAGAAACGATGAGCTAAACGAACTAGAAGATCTCTGAAGACAAAGTAAGGTAGTGCAGTGAGGTGTGCAGTGACTAGGAATTAGACCATTAAGCGAGAAGAATACACCAAGCATTTCTAAAGCTGGCTAAAGATGAAGAAAAACTCAAGCCTTCCGTTGCAAGATTGAGTCTTTTATGAGTAGCATGTTGAACCATGAAGGACGCGTCAAAGGAAGATGAGAAGAATTCTCAGAGTCCAGACATCAAAAAGAACGGCTCACCAGGCCTGCGCCTCCCACCAGACTGGGGCACAGGCAGTGACACAGACTTGCGCCTCCCACCAGACTGGGGCACAGACAGTGACACAGACTTGCACCTCCCACCAGACTGGGGCACAGGCAGTGACACAGACTTGCACCTCCCACCAGACTGGGGCACAGGCAGTGACACAGACTTGCATCTCCCACCAGACTGGGGCACAGGCAGTGACGCAGACAAGAGCTCTCAGTAGAGGAGATCCAGGGAAGACAGTCCTGCCTCAAAACAGTAACCGGAGCAACGATTCCAGGAGGACAGAGAAAGGGACGGGGGAGGTAGGGAAAGGAGGGGGAGTGGATGGCAATGACGGCAGAATCATCCCCCTCGGGAAGAACACCAGAGTAGTAGGTGAAGGGACAGAATGGGTAGTGTAAGATAGGTATAAATCATGATAATAATACATAATGTATTAAGGGTTCACGTGGTGGGGTGGCTGGGGGTGGGTAACGGAGGGAAATGAAAGAGGAGCTGATATCAAAGGCTCAAGAAGAAAGATGCTGTTTAGAAGTTGTTGTTGGCAATAATTGTACATGTTCTCCCGAGATATCAGATGTCTGGTTATTATAATATATGTAAGAGTCCCTAATAAAATGATGTATTTAATAATAGATAAATAAGAAAAGCTTTTATGGGAAAAATGGTTCAATCATTTCAAGAGTTAGCACGTGAGCAAAAACTGATGGCATTAAGAGAAGTACAAGCTTCATTGTAGGCCTTGGCAAAAACCACGGCTTCAGGAATCGATGAAATACCAGTTCCAAGTCTTCAAGAAAGACATGCAAACCTGACATTGCTTACCCATCTATGCCAAGAAATGTGTAAGACAGCTTCAGAGTAAGATGGAAAGAATTCAAATTTCTGGCTATCCAAAAGAAAGACCATCCAACAGAGACTATTAAACAATATCAGTCATCTAACATGCAAGTAACTTTACTGAATTTTTTTTTAAATTGTTAGGGCAGTATATCAACAGGGAACTGGCAGAATTCAAGTCAGATTAAGAAGAAAATATAGAATAAGGAGTATCATTACTTTGTCAGATGGACCTTTATTGAAAACGGAATACCCGACAAATGTGTTTTATTGAATATGCAACAATATGTTGCATGAAGCACAGCACACTATGGATAACAGTGTGAAGAATGGGATTCCAGAACATGCGCTTGTACTCATGAAGAAACTCCACAAAGACCAAGAGGCAGCTATTCAAGCAAAACAAGCGAGTATCACATAGTTTAATATCAAGAGAGGGACCAGGGTTGTATCTTTTACCATCTGTATTCAATCTGCGTACTGAGCAGACAATTGAACACGTTTGACTACGTGAAGAAGACCATGGCATCAGGACTGGAGGAAAGCTCATGAAGAACGTGGTGCAGCACCAGCCTGTGTGATCATGAAGTGTCAATGGGATCAGACCAGGCATCAAAGAACAAAAAAAAAATCTTATCATTGTGAATGAGGGGGAAGTGCAGAGTGGAGACTCAGCCCATCTGTAGGCAACTGGACATCACCTTACAGAAGGGTCAGGGACGAGACGAGCCTGTCAGGGTATAGTAT
Organism: Tenrec ecaudatus; assembly: GCF_050624435.1. NCBI lineage: Eukaryota > Metazoa > Chordata > Mammalia > Afrosoricida > Tenrecidae > Tenrec > Tenrec ecaudatus. The sequence goes on from NC_134546.1 coordinate 4,330,735, forward strand.
AGCAACAATGAAACATATAACTGTCCTCTAGTTCTTTAATGCTTCCTCCCCTCCACTATCATGATCCCAATTCTACCTTACAAATCCGGCTAGACCAGAGGATGTACACTGGTACAGATCAGAGCTGGAAACACAGGGAATCCAGGTCAGATAAACCCCTCAGGACCAATAATGAGAGTAGAGCTACCAGGAGGGGAAGTGGAAGGTGGGGGAGAAAGGGGAACTGATCGCAATGATCTACATATAGCCTCCTCCCTGGGGGACAGACAACAGAAAAGTGGGTGAAGAGAGACACTGGACAGAGTAAGACATGACAAAATAATAACAATTTATAAATTGTCAAGGGGGAGGTGGGAAGGGGGAAAATGAGGAGCTGATATTACAGGCTCAAGTGGAAAGAAAATGTTTTGAGAACGAGGATGGAAACAAATGTTCAAATTTGTTTGACACGATGGATATATGTATATATGGATTGTGATAAGAGTTGTATAAAACTATTTAAAAAAAAGAAGTGCAAAAGACAAAATCCTGCTTGCTGTAATCAAAAGGGCTTGAAGCATTTGCTGATGGAGATAAAAGACTACAGCCATCAGTCTGGATTGTACCTCAAAATAAAGCAAACGAAAAAGTCTCACACAAGACCAGTAAACAACACAGTGATAAATGGTGAAAGGATTAAAGTTGTCAAGGATTTATTTTACTTGCATCCATAATCTACACTCATGGACAAAGTAGGCAAGAAGTGAAATGCTCTCTTGTAAACATTAAAAAACAAAAATGTTCCTTTGAAGATTAAGATACCTCTGTCCCAAGGCCTGGGCATCTTAGTTGGTACAGCACTGGGTGGGCTGCTGCATGGAAAGTTGGCGGTTCCAGCCCGCCGGACATTGTGTGGGAGAATGAGGAGGCTGTCTGCTCCCCTACAGGTGTGCCGTCTGGAAACCTGGAAGGAACAGCGCTGCGTTGCCCTGTGCTCAAATCAAACCCATTGCAGTAGAGTCGATTGGGTAGAGCTGCTCTTTGGAGTTTCCAAGAGTGTAACTCTTTACGGGAACAGAAAGCTTGTTTTTTCTCCCCCAGAGCTACTGGTCGTTTACCAGGGCTGCTGTAGATCACTGTAAATCCAAATCAATTTGATTAGAATCGGTGGTGGTGTACAACCCAAGTCACAGGCTCTGATACACATATAAAAGCTGGACAATGAATAAAGAATATGAAGAATTGATGTTGAATTACAGTGTTGGTGGAAAATATCGAATGTATCATGAACTGCCAGAAGAATGAACAATCTTTATCTTGGAAGAGATAGAGTCAAGATTCTCCTCAGAAGACAGAATGGTTATAATACATACTCACTTATAAGCTGGCACCTAATTTTGCCACAAAAAAAAAAAAACAACGGGGTCTTTTCAGCATGAAAAATGTGCTGAAAAAAATTCGGCTTGTACTCGAGTATCTATGGCAAATGGTTCCTCACATCCATGGGACATATTACATTATCAGGAGGGATCAATAGCTGGAGAAGGACATGTTTAGTAAAACAGCTCACGGCCATGGAGTCAATGTCAACTCATCATGGCGCTCTAGGACAGGGTTTACGTGCTGCTGGAAGTTTCAAAACTGTAACTCTTTACAGGAGTGGAAAGCTCTGTCTTTTTCCCTCAGAGCAGTGGCTGGTTTCGAACTGCTGACTTTGCAGTTAGAAACACGTAACCACAACACCACCACGGCTCCTTTGCTTGGCAAAGTAGAGGATAAATAAAAAAGCGGAAGATATATCCTAGGTGCACTGACACCATGATGTCAACGGGGATCTCAAATAGAGCAGGAATCACCCAGATGACACGACTGGACTGTTGGCTGTGCACGGTTGCTACAAGACAGAACTTCCTCCGCAGCACCTGACGTCAGCAATATTCTCTCCAGAGAGTGATGTTATGTGGATTAGCAGTGATTCAGGGATACAAGCATCACGTCTTATTTGGGGTCCTCGGGGTTTCCTGGACAATACACCTCAAGTTTAGCCATCCCCCATCTGCCAGTGTGGGCTTGCTTGCTGGAACAGCACTGAACATGTTTCAATGGAGATGCTAGACAAAGGTGGGATACTTCTGAAAATCGACCAATGAAAATCCCGTTAATTTCAAGGGTTCAGCCCACAAGCTAATCATGGGGATTGTGTCGGACTGGGCAGCATTTTGTTCCATGAAAAATGGTTGCCATGAGTTGAGGCCTACTTTGACTTCAAAGACGGCAAGAACAGCAGCAACAGGAATAAGGAATCACAAGGTGAGGCAAGGGCAACACAGGTGGCAGATTTTGTTCTTTGTGCCATTGTCTAATGACATGTCATGTAATCAAACATTCTTTGCAGTGTGGCTACAGTTACTTATCATCTTTATTGGAATAATACCATTTGCTGGAATGCAGCAGAGTGTGAATGACATGGATGTAACTCTCTGCTCTCTTTAGTGAGTGGTCTTTTGATTTATTTATTTTTTAATCAGGGTCATATCCCTTACATCTGCTGTGGGGATAAGATGGCCTCCGAGATCTTCGTTCATGTTTCCTCTTCAACAGGGAGAAAAAGTTTGCAGGAAGTCAATGGGCTCCACTAGAGCTGAGAATAGGGCTGGTTTTTTTCCAAACTCATGGATTATATAGAGATTTATAAAAATAAAATAAACCCTTACCAAATTCTGGTTTGTGAAAGTCTGAGGACTCTGTGAAGGTAACCGACTTAAGTATATTATAGAATGAGACAAAAATGTGGTGCCCATCATTCTATCAGGAACTTTAAAATTTAAAAACCTTAGCATCACAAAAGACTTCTGGTATAGGTGAGGCAAACCTTATAAAAAACATGAAAAGGAAATATGCATTTAGAATTTTATTTAATAATATTAACGAGCGGTGAATGGAATAGGTTCTATTTACTATAAATTTTCATTTGCACTTTCTTATCTCAGTGACTTTTCTCCTTCCTTGCTTTTAGGTCATGAAAACAAAGAGCAGGAAGCTCTCTCAAGGCTAACAGTCAGAGCTGCCTGGTTGAGAAAAAGGTTCGGGTTGTAAGAAGACCCTGAAGCGAGGATCTTAAATCAAAGATTCAGCAGGGCATCTGAGTTTGCATTTCAGAACTCCCTGCCTACAGCAGTGGCTTATGTGCTACGTTAGATTGACATATCAACACTATGAAGAAACATCCCCTTACAACTTCTAATGGCATTAGGCTGTGGGTTGTATACTGCAATTGCCAATAGAAACTTAGTCTATTTAATTAAAATCATAATTCTACCCCAAAACCTGAAACTTAAATTTATCTACCTATTTGACTTAAGTATTCATTCCATATCCAGCAGTGAACAAAATATTTTAAAATAAAACAAGAGAATACTAAGTCCCTTGTCACAGGCTGATTATATCCCATTTCATGTAAGAACTATAATAGGATGCCCCAAATAGGTATACAATTTATACTGCACATATCATTCACAGTGCTTAGGTGATTTCACCAAGACATAGCATAGTGGTGAGGAATTGTCGAGAAACAAGAGTGAAATTGCCATCGCCCTCCTGTCTTCAGAGAAGAGAGTGGGTTTGGCTTACCTTGTGGACAATCCATCCTTTGGAATCTCCATTTCTGAAGAACTGCAGCTGGCAGTACGTGAGGTGGCTACTCTCTTTTATAAAATGTACTTCTGTGTTCAAAGTCAGAAGCTGGGGAAAATCAGATATCTCCTTCAGCCAAGCGAAAGTTCAGTGATAGAAGCGAAAGTCGATGGAATTTGCGAGCGCCCTTCCCTCTTTGTGCTTGGGCAATGTAAGTACATCTCGGCCACAAAGGAGAAAATTAAAGGAAGACCTTCTCACGAATCCCCTCTGAGTGTCAGGCGCAGCGCGACCAAGCATTGCATCCCTGGCATCACTTACTGTTAATGTCCTACCTCTGGGGGGTGTGTGGGGGGGGTGGCTATGCTGTTTGGTTATGTTTTGTTTTAGGGTAGGGTGCTAACTTCAGTAAAAGATTAAAAATAGGAAAAAAATTGATTGTAGTGGCATAGATACCTCTGAACTGGACTTTTTGTTTGTGTGCCCAAATATTATATGGATGAAAAACTTTCCCAATCTCCATTTTTTCTTTATGAACCTCTTTACAACCTCAATAAAATTTGTGAAAAACTCATTTATTTACCAATTTCACTAGACAACTAAAGTTCTAGTGTGTGTCTAACATCCCAGCATTTTCACTCATGTCTATCACCTTTTTGCTGATAGGTTGATTCTGTTGTTTAATGAGCAGCACAATTCGGGATCGCAAATTATTTGCCAAAGTTACTGAGTCGTGTCCTTAAAGCTGATGGGCGCTATTTCTACCATCCTATTACAGGTGGTTTCTTATAAACTCGTGTTATCGGTGATTATTTTTAGTTAAGAGAAGCCCCAGGAAAGATTTTTAAAAAACAGATATAAAGACATTCCAGTTCTTGATGTTATCTTTTTCTCATCTCAAGCTTTGGAGAGTCTGCTGGAAGAACACAAGGAAAAACAGGCAGGCTTCTTACAGATCTCTGAGACCTCCTTCCACTCAAATCCCAGGGGACTAGAACGCAATACCTCTGTGGTTCAGAAAGTCTTTGGACCAGAAAAGGGGCCTTTATCTGCCAACAGTTCAAACATATACAATCAAATATTGATCTAGAAAATCAGCTACTTTTCCCTCTAGCAAAGACATTAAATTAGTACTAGCTACTGAAGGCCTATACAAGGTCCTCGGGAAGATAATGATGGTCCTGAAGGTTATTGCTAGGATCAAAAGTTTACATGGACACCAAACTGATTTAACGTTTTCTGTAATGCATGGGGACAAAAGGGTGAGAGATCTGCTTGCCAGTCGGGACGTGCTGGAGAGCATCAAGAAGCCAGGTGCTGGTTTTCAAATCCATCTCATCTCTGAAAGTAAAAGGAATGGAAGGTGGCCTGTCTCACTTCGCAGAAAGGTTTTTATCACCAGGAATCTCGGATGCCTCGTGTTCGGTTGACAGTAATGCAGGGCCCTCCGACTCATAAACAGTCCCTCTGTCTATTGTGTCCTGCCTTTCAGAAGCGCATGATGTTACGTGATTAAAGAACAAAAGCCTTGCCTACCTATTCTATCACAAATAGTAGAATGTCAAAACACGATAAAAAAGCTCGCCTAATTCCAGAATCATTTGGAATGGGACGCTTCCTTTACGGAACAGTGTGTTCCGGTTGGCATGGGTTATAAAAAGTGATCTTTAATGTTCCCATACCATAAGAGAGTGCATCCAATTTTAGTAAGAAAATGTAGATGGGGGGCAATTTGTTTCTTCCAACAATGCATGTTCTTATGTCACTATTGGATTCTAGCTATATGTATGTGCGCATATATATACACGCACACATACATGTGTATATGTTTGAAACGGAGTTGGCTTTGAGTTTACTTCTGAATTTAAGAAGAAAACCAAGAATTGATCTTATTCCTCATACATTGTATGGCCTCAAATAAAAAACTTCTATGGGTGAATCCAACTAGGAAAATATGTTCACATCGCTTTCTCCTCTGGACCTCCTTCTTTGGCAGCAGGTCATCACTATTTTGAACCCACACCTAACAGGCAGTTTATAAGTACCTAGGCCTGTGAGCAGTACCTTTGCTTCATAAAACATAGTGCTTTTAAGGCAATGGGATTAATAATTGTCTAAAACAAAGGCCAGGTTCTCAGGTAAGAAAGGTCATATCTGGTATTTTCTTTGGTGGTTTATGAAGCTGACTCTTTTTTAAGAAGACTCCAGCATTTTCACTGTAGGGTCACTGGATTTATGTTAACAAGAGTTTATTCTTCCTGCTCCATTTTCTTTTTGGGATATTGATCCATAACCCAAATCCAACGGTGCATTATATTATCTTCTCCCAATGTGCTTCGGTTTATGGCTGACAATATAATCAAACTGTCTGAATTGATTGTTGTTTTTAGTAGCACGGATATTGAGTCAAAGGATGATAGAAATAAACAGTGCCCTTGAGTAACTGTTGCTTGCCAGCCCCACTTCCGTGTGATGAGACCACTCTGTGGTTAAGTGCCTGTGATTCCATTCTGACTCAGCAAGCGTGCGCACCACAGAATGAAACAGTGCCCACCTCTTTGCCGGCCCCACAATTGTCATGCTTGAACCCATCGCTTCTGACACCAGGTCCTTTCATCTTGGTGAGGGTCTCTTCTTCACTGATCCCTACTTTACAAGAAAAGCACAATGTCCTTTCTTATTATATCTCCTGATAATATGCCCTGAGTACTTGAGATAAAATTTTATCACTCCTCTTCTAAGTTGCTTTCTGGGTATACTTCCTCCAAAAATTGATTTGTTTCTTCTTCTGGTAGACCATGGTGCTTTCAATATTTGTCCCCAACACCATAGTTGAACTGTATCAATTTCTCTATGGTTTTCGTATTCATTGTCTCGCTTCCACATGCATATGAGGTGATGGAAAAATACCATGACTTAGTTCAGGTTCACTTTAGTCCTTAAAGTGAATCTTTGCTCTTTTGCAATTTACAGAAGTCTCGTGAAGCAGATTATTAGTAGTGTGATCAGTCCCTTGGTTTCCTGCTACTTTTCAAGCAGTCATTGTGGATTCAAGTGAAACGTCATCCTCGGCAACCGTTGGTTCCATTGTGAGCATTTTTTGCTTTGGTTACACCGGGTTATAGTCCATCCTGCCGGCCGCAGCCTGATCTTCACCAGTGCTTGCTGTGCTCCCCTCCTGCAGGAAGCCAGGCTGTGCCATCAGCACACTCCGAGTTGTGGGTCTTCTTGCATCCAGATGTCCTGTTCTTCTTCATACACTTCAGCTTCTCAGATTACTTACTTAGCGTACAAACTACAGCGTTTCCGTGACAAAATACAAGCCTGGCGCACAGCTTTCTTGATTTTAAACCATATCGTATCCCCTTGCCATGTTCAGACAACTGCCTCGTGGCTTATGCACAGGGTCCCCAGTTACGGGTAAGCCTTCTGGAATTCCCTTTCTTTTCAATGTTATCAAAAGTTTGGTATGGTCCTCACAGTTGAATGCTTCCTCAATGAAACACGGTCTCCATCTTTCTGGCATTCTCTGCCTTCAGCCAATAGCCATCTGGCACCCGCAATGATCGCCTTCATTCCAAGTCCTCTTCCAAATCCAGCTTGAATCTCTGGAAGCTCCCTGTTGATGTGTTGCTGCACCTTTTGTTGACTGATCTTAAGCAAAATTTTGCTTGCATGTGATATTAATGATAATGTTCCCTAATATCTGCATCCTGTTGAGTTACCTTTCTTTGGAATAGGCATACATGTGGATCTCTTCTGGTTGGTGGTCCAGGTAGCAGTCTTCGAAATTTCTTAGCACAGGCTAGAGACTACTGCCAGTGCTGCCTCACTCTGTTGTAACATTCCATTTGTCATCTACCAATTCATGGAGTCCCTTTTGAAAAACACATATAACCACAGGCTGCACCCTTGCACTGACTATATAGAAACAGGAGGCAAAGGAAGTGCCCTGTATATACCTCAACCTAAGCCCTGTGCCTGGTTTGTATTGTGAATGGGGCAGCATGGCAAAAAAACAAACAAGCATATAGTCAATGCAGCTTGGATGTCTTCCTTCAAAATCATTGGGTTTCGATCATATGTTTCCTCTTGCAGTGGTTGCAAATCAACCAATTATTTTTGGTAAAATGATTCCGCATTTCTTCCATCTTCTTTTTTTGCTTCCTGCCTCGTTCCATGTTTATGCAATAAACTCCTTCAATATTACAACTCAAAGATTGAATTTTTCTTCAGTTCTTTCAGACCGAGAGATGCTGGGTGTGTTCATCTCTTCTGATTTTCTAACTACAGGTCTTTGCACATTTCATCTTAATGCTTTACTTTGTCTTCTTTGGCTGCCTTTTAAAATCTCTACATTCGATACATTGCTCTACATTCAAGAGCATGTTCCTTCAGACATCCACCTTGGTCTGTCTGTTTTCCTGTCTTTTTAATGACACTATACTTTCTTGGTTTATGATGGTCTTGATGTCATCCCACAACTCATTTGGTCTCCTGTTGTTAATGTTCAGTGGATCAGATCCGCACTTGAGATGGTCTCTGTCTTCCAGTGGGATATACTCTAGGTCATATTGTAGTTCTCGTGGACGTGTTTCAATTTAGCTTTAACTTCACCCTGTACTTGTTTGGGGTGATGGCTCTTGAGCTTCTCTATTATGTCGTTAATTTGATTCCCTTTCGTGAGGTCCATGTGTCTAATCACCATTAATTGTGTTGAAAAGTTAGTCATCACGAATACATGGTTGACTCTGCAAAATTCTGTCACACAATCTTCAGCATCTTTGCTGTCATCAAGGTCACATTCCAACTACTGATCCTTCCTCTTTGTTTCCAACTTTAGAACTCCAATCACCAATAATTATCACAGTATCTTGACTGCATGTTCCATCATTTTCAGACAAAATAAATGGGTGGAATTCTTAAGTTTTTTCTTCACTGGTGTTAGTTGTTGATGTGCATGTTTGATTAGTAGCTGTGTTGACTCGTCTTTCATGTAGCTATACAGGTCTTACCCTATCACAGACAGCATTGCACCTAAAGAGATATAATAAAAAGTTCTTTCTGAGGATAAATGCAACACCATTTCTCTTGATGTTATCATTCCAGTAGAGTAAACCATGTGATTGACTGATTCAAAATGGTCCACACCACTACTAATGGTTGCAATATTGATCTTTATGCGTTCTATTTTATTTTTTATGTGTTTCAATTTACCTATTTACACTTTGTGCATTCTTCATTCTGGTTATTAACAGATGTTTGCAGATTCCACACACACACACACCCCACCGCTAATTTTGACTCATCAGAAAATGAAGAAGAGAGTTCTGCTCCATCAACATCTGTAAGGACCTACTCTGTTTCGAAGTGGCAGCTCTTCCCCGTGATGTTTGGTGTGACTTTCTTGGGGCGCACTCGCAGACAAGGTTTCCCTGCTCTTCATGAGGTTGTCAGTGGCTCCTCTCAGAAGTGGACACCATATGCTTCTCTTAGTCTGGAGGCTCCCCTGAAATCAGGTCACCTTCTGGTATTTGCAATACTGTTGTGTAGCTTCCATCAGCACAGCAGCACACAAACCACATGCTGACAGACGAGAGTGAGCGGTGGTGATGGACGTATAATGATGACTTAAAGCACACAGAGCGCGTCCTGCTCTCATGCAGTCACATAATAGCACAACATTTCCTCTGTGAGTAGGACTTTGAAGAAGAAGCTTAGACATTTGTTAAGTACCTGGTTTATCTACGCGTCTCATGCATCTCATACATCAATGCGGAAGCTTATATGAAGGTTGGAAAAATTAAGTGCAAACTTGAGAACTATGGCTAACTCAATAAACAGGATTCATGTAGGGACAAGAAATACAATTTTAGTTTAAAACAAGCTTAGTATATGACCTTGATGTGATATGACTTTCAAAATAGCTCAAGCATTTTTAGAACCATTAACAGAAGCCAAGAATGTAGACGTGTAAGAAGGAAGTGGCATCCTTACGTTTGCCACACATCTCAGACATTTGGCTCCATTTCTGAGAAGTATAACTGCCGAGGATAGCTGGAAACCCGGTTGCATCCAGAGGAACCAGATCTCATAGTGGAAGGTCCAGAGCACGTCCATATGAGACATTCTAACAAACTGCTATGCCTGGCACAGGGCAGACAAGGGAGCCATGCCAGTGGCCCTACCTAATTCATATGCTTCCATGAAAGGTGGACTAGAGAGTGTGGTATAGTCGCACATGATAGATGTTGAACCAACCAAAGGGGGGTTGTTTACAACTTAGATTTAACATTAATGATGAACTTTTGAACAAGAGGAGCTACTGGAAAGTTCCATGAACCCCTTGCCTAGCGTGAGAAATATTCAACTAGTAAGAAACTGGAATGAATCATTCTTCAGGAATGTTGAGAGAGGTTTTTTTTCATTTAAGGATGAATTAGACCAGACATTTTCTAGGGCTTTTTTTCAAGTCCGAATTTTTATGATGTTATATTAGAGTTGCTTCTAGCAATATCCATGTTCCCGAATGTTCAAGTTAACATTTTTTTTACTACATCCATACAGAACCCAAGGCCTATTGCTGTGGAAGCAATAAGGATGAGTGCATCATAATCTTTCATTTCAAGAGCCTTATAGGCAACCTGGTGCTCAAGTTCTATTTAAAGTAGTAAGGAGCAAAGATGTCAGCTTGAGGATAAAGGTTCACCTGATCCAACTCATGGTATCTCCCCACTTTCTTCTCTTTTAATCATTTTATCGGGAGCTCTTACAGCTCTTCTAACAATCCACACATCCATCCATTGTGTCAAGCACATTTGTACATATGTTGCCATCATCATTTTCAAAACATTTTGTTTCTCCTTGAGCCCTTGATATCAGCTTACTTCCCCTACTCCTCCCTCACGAACCCTATATGATTTATAAATTATTAATTTTTTCATGTCTTACACCAGCCACTGTCTCCCTTCACCCACTTTCCTGTTTTTTGCCCCCCTGGGAGGTTGGTTATATGTCCATCAATGTGATCCATTGCCCCTTTCTCCCGCCACCTTACCCTTACCCTCCTGGTATCGCTGCTCTCATTATTGGTCCTGAGGGTGTTATCTGTCCTGGATTCCCTGTGTTTTGAGCTCTTACCTGTACCAGTGTACATGTTCTGGTCTAGCTGGACTTGTAGAACTGGGGTAATGATAGTGGGGGTGAGGTGGGGAGGAAGCATTAAAGAACTAGAGGAAAGTTGTATGTTTTGTTGGTACTGCACTGCACCCTGATATCTTCAATTATATCGAATGCACATTCAAGCTAGATGATGAATAAAGAAGACTAGAGAAGGATTGATGCATCTGGATTATGGTATTGTCAAAGAAGCTCGATGGTAGCATGGACTGTGAGAAGAGCAAAGACATCTGTCATGGAGGAAGTACAACCAGAGGGCTCCTTCGAAGCGAGGATGGTGATGCGTTGTCTCATATACCTTGGCTGTGTTACCGGGAAGGACCAGCCCCTGGAAAAGAACCTCAATGGGATGAATGCAAATAGTAGTTGCAACAATGGGCTCAAGCACAGGAAGGACTATGAGGATCATGCAAGGCTGGGCAGTCACTTGTCCTGTTGCACTGCGGCCACTGTGAGTCATAAGTCAGTAACACTAGGCACTTCTCTAGAGTGCCCTGTATATGCTACAAGATTTATCTACCCCGCTGGGCCTATTATGTTTTACAAATATGGAAACAAAATTAACTTTATCCTAGCTCTTAGCACTGTATAACTTTTCCACCAAAAATCTTTTATTTTGGTTAAACATTTCTACAGGGAAATGTACAGATTCCTTTCTCTACCGTGGCTTTATTGAAATATAGTTCACACATCATACAATTTACCCCTTTAAAATGTATTACTCAATTATACATTTTAGTATATCCATAAATATGTTCAATCATCAGCAGTTAATTTTAGAACCTTTCATCACCTCAAAAAAGAAAGCCTGTATGTACTCTTAGCTATCACCCCTTCCCCATTCTCTTACTCATCTGCACCATCCGAAATAACTGGATCTCCATCCTAACTCCCGGGATTGGACTATTCCTTCCAGTTCATTTAGATGGACTCAAGCAGCAGGTGCGCTTTTCAACTCGCTTCTCTGATTTAACATGATGCTTTTCAAGGTTGGTCTATGGCAGTGGTTCTCAACCTTCCTAATGCCATGGCCCTTTAATACAGTTCCTCATGTTGTGAAGAGCCCCCAACCGTGAAATTATTTTCATTGCTACTTCATCACTGTAATTTGGTTACTGTTATGAATCTGGGGACCCCTGTGAAAGGGCCGTTCGACCACCAAAGGGGTTGCGACCCACAGATTGAGAACTGCCGATCTAAGGCATAGTAATATCAGTGTTTCATTCCTATTGTGGCTAACGCATGGTCTGTTGTATGGCTGTACTATCTTTTGTTTATTCATTCTTTCATGGATGGACACTTGGCTGTTTTCACCTGTTGGCTATTATGTATAATACTTTTATGAACTTTTGAATGCAAGTTTTTGAATAGCCATTTTTTCATGGTTGTGTTAGTCTGGGTAGACTAGAGAAACAAGTCCACAGAAACTCATATGTATATAAGAGAGAGTTTTATATAAAGGGTAAGTGTACATTCAGAAAGCATCCCAACCCAGTGCTGTCCAAGCCCATTTAAGTCCAACATTAGCCCATATGTCCAACAGTGATCTATAAAATCCCCCTTGATCTCACAAAACACACACAATGACACCAACTACAGAAGGAAAGTCGAATCAGTGAGCATGTAAGCATCTCAGTGCTGGCAAGGGTCTCTACACAACTGCTCCAGCACCCCGGGCTGCATCAGGGCAGGTCCATGTGGCTTCTTCTCAGGAAGTGAGCCTTGCCAGCTGAAGCAGGAAACTGGCTAAGGCAGCTGCATCCTGGTCCATTCAACCATCAGAAGGCAAGAGACAGAATCAGAAAGGCGAAGCCTTACCAAGCCATTTCTCTCTCTGCCCTTCCATTAATCCCATGCGTTTATCTGCCAGGTTGGCACAATAAACCTTAACTATCTCAATGGGTATGGTCTTGTGAGTAGAATTGCTTAGTCATGTGGTAATTCTAAGTTTAACTCTTTGAGGAACTTCCAGGTTGTTTTCCAAAGATGCTGCATCCTTTCACATTCCCATAAGCTGTATATTCAGATTTTCACATTTCTGCATCCTCAAAACAATTATGATCATCTTTTTTTATTCTAACCATCCTACTGGATGTGACATTGATATCTATTTTGCTGATGACTAATGATGTCTAGCATCTTTTCTTATCTCTATTGGTTATCATCTTTTGAAAAAGATCTATTAAAACTCGTTACCCACTTTGAATTGGGTTACTTGCCTTTTTACTTTTTGACTTCTAAGAATCACTTTTATATTCCAAAGGCAAATCTTTAAGTGACATTATTTGCAATTTTTTTCTTTCCTCTGTGGATTGACTTTTCACTTTCTTGATAATGTCCTTTGATGTTCAAATGTTTTAAATTTCAACACTATCTGATTTATAATGTTTTTCTTTTGCTTCTTGTATTTTGGGTACCATATCTAAGAATCCATTGGCAAACCTAAAGTCATGGATATTTTTCTCCCATAAGTTATTTAATTTTCATTTTTGCATTTAGGCCTTTGGATCCACCTGGGGCTAGCTTTTGAATATGGTTGAAGTGATGATCTGAGTCCCTTCTTTCATTTCGTCTCTCGTCCAAGCACAATTTTCTGAAAGAACTATTTTCCCCCACCGAATGGTTTTGACCTTCATGTAAAAAAGAAGCAAATTAAAGACATAAGTGCATACTCTAAATCCTAGACAACTGATGTCTATCATGTGCCAATCCCACAATGAGCTGATTAGTGTTGTTTTCTTAGTCATGTTTAAGTTGGGAGTCCTCCACTTAAAAATTATTATTATTTAAAGCTTTTATTGGCTATTGTGAGCTCCTAATAATCCAATATAAAGTTTAAAATCTGCTTGCAAATTTGTGTGAAGAAGCCCTTTGAAGTCTCTGGGATTCTGAAAAAGTTTGCATTGAATCTGTAGATAAGCTTAGGGATCACTGCTATCTAGCCATAGTAAGCCTTCCAATTAATAACTAAGCCAGCTTCTCTGGTTATTTGCTCAGAATACAGATTGAATAAGAATAGTGAGAGGGTACAGCTTTATCACAAAGCTTTCCTGTCTTTAAACCACGCAGTGTTCTCTTATACTCTGCGAACAACTGCCTCGTGATCCATGCACAATTCCGCACAAGCACACTGAAGTGTTCTGGAATTCCCATTCTTCTCAAGGAACGTGGCATCAGGATCGGAGGCAGGCTTATTAACAACCTGCAATATGCAGATGACACAACCTTGCTTGCTGAAAGTGAGGAGGCTTTGGACCGCTTGCTGATGAAGACAGGGATTGCAGCCTTCCATAAGGATTATAACTCAATGTAAACAAAAGCAAAATCCTCATAACTGGACCAATAGGTAACATCATGATAAATGAAGAAAGGGTAGAAGTTGTCTAGGATTTTGTCTTTCTTGGATCCACAATCCATGCTCATGGAAGCAGCAGTCAAGAGATCAAAAGATAAGTTACATTCTGTAACAGCTGCTCAAAAACTCTTTAGAGTGTTGAGAAGCAAGGATGTTTCTTTGAGGACTGAGGTGTGCCTCACCCAAGCCATGTCTTTTCAATGGCCTCCTATGCGGGTGAAAGCTGGACATTGAATAAGGACGACCAAAGAAGTATCGGTGCATTTGAATTGTGGTGCTGGAGAGGAACATTGAAAGTGCAAATACCGTTTAAAGGACAAACGGATCTATCTTGGAAGAAATACAGCCAAAGTGTTCCTTAGAGCCAAGGATGGTGAGACCTTGTCTTACATACTTTGGACATGTTGTCAGGAGAGACAGTCCCTGGAGAAGGACACTATGCTCGGTAAAGTAAAGGGACAGGGCAGGAGCGGAAGGTGCAGAGGGTCACCATGTGTCAGAACTGACTCGATGGCAACTGAGAACAACAACAAGGCAAAACTCTGAGGATGGTTGTTGCTACTGGCCAATGAGTTGGTCCTGACTCATGGTGAGTCCGTATAGAAATGTCCCATCGGGTTTCCAAGGCTGTGATCCAACCGGAGCAGATCACCCAGCCTGCCTTCTGAGCGACCCTGAAGAACTGTGTGATGACGGATCATTTGCACTGCCCGGGGACTCTCCATTTACTTAGCTCCTTCATTGTTCTCCAACGGTGCTTTCTCATTTCACGGTCTCAGTTTTGCACAACTTTTGTCAAAAATTTCCCAACTATTTTAAACTCTTAGATGCTATCTTAAGTGGAGTTATTATTTTAATTTAATTTTTTGATTGCTCATTAAAAATGTATAGACATATGATGGATTCTTTTATATTGAGTGCACCTTCAAGTTTTCTGTCTTGTTTATTGGTCTTAAAGTGTTTTAGTGGATTCCTTAGCATTTTCTCCATATGCAATATATTATCAAAGCCAAGAGATCAATTTACTTCTTTCTTTGCCATCCAGGTGCCTCCACTGTGGCTTGTCATTGTTGTTGTTGTTGTTGTGAAACCTGTAACCGAGAGAAAGAGGAGAGGAAGAGGGGAGACCAGGTGCATACGGTGACAAAGCTTGCATAGTTAGCTTGTGACGAACTTGTGTTAGAAAAAGAAAGCTAATACCCTGGGGAACAGTTACAGACCCTTTGTACCCGCTGCTTCGTACTCATTATTTTATTTTTCTCCATCACAACCCCATGAGGTGGTTGTCTTTCACTGGACACCTTACAGATGCAGGTGCTGAGGTACAGAAAGGTAAGTGGTCCCAAGACAATCAATGGTAGAGCTGGAATGAAGGAGCTAATAACAGCCAGCATGCACAACTTTCAAATGCATTCACATAATTTGTATTTCAATTAACCCTTAAAATAAATGAAGTTGGTGACATGGCACCATTTCACAAATGACCAAACTGATGCACATAGATATTGAATGACTTGACCAAACCAGAGTTGGAATTTATAACTTCTGACTGCAAGCTTTCCTTATTGCACACAGCTACACTAGCAAAACCTTTTCGATATATTGGACAGAGAAGATATTCTGGAACTATGGAATAGGTTGTACACAGTTTAGAAAATACCGCTGGCTACTTCAATTTAGGTTTTATAGATGCAGACGCCAGAAAGCCATGGGGCTTATTTAACAGTAAGAGAAAGGGGGAGAGGAGCTTTATTGGGAGTGTGTAAAGCAGGCCATGGAACTGGAGGAAGAGCAGACGAGCTAGCTTTGGAAAGTCAGTTTCTGGAGGAGGTTAGGATACTTGGTTTTCAGGAATCATTGGGCAACATTTCCACGGCTCTGTGATCAAGAGGTGCCCGCACAGGTCCTTTTCCACCTGGGTGACACAGCCATCTAGGAGACGCCAGTTCCAAGCAGAGCCTGATTTGGGTTGACCTGCCTTGTGTTTTAGGCCCACTCTTTGGCTTCCACCTCTGAAGCACAGTGGGAACCAGGAAGAAATAGGATGCTTTCATCAGAGGTGAATGGACACTGTCTGCCTAGCTCGTTTGTTTCTGTGCTCCTTGTGCAAATTGCGTTTCCTTCCCCTCCCGTGATAGGTTTTCACAGCAGGGAAAATATACCGCCATCAGTGGGCAGGTTTTGAAAACTAACTCTGAACAAAGTTCCATGAGGTTCATGTCAGGAAAGTAGTCTATGATTAGGAATCCCCAGTTTATTACATCTCATCTGGTAATCTCCCCCAGGGTACTATATTAAACATATAGACAATATACATCTCAATATTCTATATACTATGGATGCTTGTATGTGTGAGTGTACACATGTACACCAACCTCCCCCCGCAACCAAAAAAAGAAGTAAAGTGACCATTTACTTAGAGCCCGATGGGGCGTAAACAAAGTTTTCACCTTCCTGCAGAAAAAGAAGCATACACATTACCAATGTCCTTGTATTTCTGTTTTCACCTCAGGACATAGAATATAGTTATGGGGAAACCCATGTTAAGTGCACTCTAAGTTCAACAAATAGTTTATTCGCACAAAAACGTGTCTGAGAACAACAAAAGCGTTCCTTCCAGGTGTGACCAATCCTGTAAATTGCCTCCATTGCTTCATACAGAAAGATACTGCGGATTGCTTAATTATAATTTTCCAAATTAGTTTTGTTTTCTCATAATCATGTCCTCACTGTAAGGTTTTATAATGCAATGTAGGAGAGAAAAAACACAGATTCTGTGTGAGAAAATGAGAAAAATCACGAGGAGGTCGCAAGGCAGGTAAATGAAATCACTATTAGGTATGTTGCGTCGCCATGATTTCTGCACTGTGTGTGTGTGTGTGTGTGTGTGTGTGTGTGTGTATACACTGAGCTATTTTTAAAGACTGCATTTTAACCGTGGTGAAAGTGCAGTTTAATTGGTTATAAGTAAGTGTACATGACACAATGCTGTTGGCTTGCCCCTGGTGAAATCAATTTGTATTCCAGTGTTTCCTAAGAAAGACCTTTAATTTTCCAAATGGGCATTTCTGTTGGCTTATCGGTGGAGATATTTGCAAATCTGGCTGCAGAAGATGTGGATTGGTCGGTGAGCAAGGTGCCCGGAAGGTGGGCTTTAATAAATAGGAATTCCCACGGATTTTGCAGGTGGTGACACCTGCTCTCTTTGCAGCTGCCACCACATGGAATATGATTCTCTGCTGCCGGGTCACATTGGCCCATGATAACAAAGCTATTTACTTCATAAGGAGCAAGAGCAGCCCAGTATGACAACTTGAGCTGGTTCGGTGAAATTCAATTGTGTTATTTTCTGATAACAGGAGTAGAGCCTGTGTCATTGCTGTACATCACGTCCTCGGTGTAAATTTGGTGCTTTTTTTAAAGTCTAAAAGACAAATCCAGCTTTTATTGTTTTTATTATCTTTGATACGTTATGCAGCACGGGCTGCTACTCCTCACATAGTTTATATTTAAAATGACAGAGAGAGACTTGAATTAAGAATTAATATGACTGTGATGTATAATAAATAATTAGGTTGCTTTTTATTGTAAAAAGTAAGTATAACACAAGTATAACAACATTTGCCTGTACATTTTTCATGTGTACTCATGAGACTGATTTTAGATGCTTACAATGCCTACTATTTATCTCCCAGCCAACGTGCCCCTCTTTTGAGGGGGCACAGGTCTACACTGTGTCCAATGAAACCACAATTTCTCCCTCCTGTTTTTCTTTCGAAATTATTAGCAACTGAAATGATTGGTATTAGAAAATCTAGGTGGTATAGAAAACACTTAATTTTTTATCATGAAAATCACAAATAATCACATCTAGGTTTTCAAATTTAAGAAATAATGTATGTAAATTCCATGCAATAATTTTTCATATTTTTATGAGGAAGAGAGAAATTATCAGAAAAATCCCTTTTGTATTAAAGTACCTCTATTTCATCTACATAAAAATATAAAAATGTATACTATACCTTGAAAGTATTACAGCATCTTTGTTTCAGTTTTCAATACTTCTATAAATTCTCCTTGCTACTGTACTGAGGAAACCTACATGATCTTAAAGCTAGAGATATTGACATATATAAACAAGTCTCTTTGATGAACAAATATTGCGTGTGAAATATACAGAATAGTTACCGAAATACGAAGACCCGAAATTAAACAGACTAAGCAAATGGGTGTTTTTACTGGTTGTTTAACTATTAGTGACTCGTCACAATTATCATTGTCCAGTTCATTTTCATCCATACTCTGAGCAAAACGGAAAGGCGCTGTGCCATTTCCTTGAATACGTGATTCAACAGTACTTAACTGCTTTGGTGATATGGAAATGCACTTGGCCTTTGAATTTTGAGCATGGTCTTACTTTTATAGTTTGGATTGTCTTTTTTGGAAATATACATTAAAAGAGAGAATATCCATTTGCTCATCGGGACTTCAATATTGGGGTCACTTTTTCCTCTAAAGGTTGAGCGTATCAGCTAAGTGAAAGTGCCCGTTGATTGATGCTGGTTTGAAACTTTGTACCCTGACTGACACACCCTTTATGACTAGAACCTGGGGTTCGATAGAAAGAGGCTTAGCAGACAGAACCCAGAAAGAATCATTTAAAACAGGACAACAGTAGTTAAAGACTAAAGATAATCGCCTCCTATTTTTCTTTGAGAGTTGGTTGAAAGCATCTGGCTAAGAGGGAGAAAATGTTCCCACAGTACCTCATCTAAAATAGGTGCACTAGAAATGAACTTGAGAGCCAAGTGGAACTTAATCCCCCAAGTTCCCAACAGCTGAATGCACAGATGACAAGTTAACATGCATTTGGTTTATCTTTCTCAACTCACAAGACTTTAGCTAAATTGCTCACACAAAATATGACAGTCCAGGATGATAAAATGTGTCAACCATGACTACTTTGCTACTGTGCCTTGATGGGAGAGTGAGAAGACAAGAGAGAGAAATATGAGTGAGAGAGAGAGAGAGAGAGAGAGAGAGAGAGAGAGAGAGAGAGAGAGAGAGATGCTATGGCCTAACACAGCAGTTCGAAACCACCAGCCGCTTTTTGAGACAAAGATGAGGCTTTCTGTTCCCATAAAGATTTACAGCTTTGGAAGCCCACAGGGGGAAACCTGGTTTATTGGTGATATAGGTAATATTTCGCCATTCCTGAAGCAGTAATATGATTGGGTTGACATTTGGGGTAACTTGTAGACTCTGGGTAGAAGTAGGAGTCACTGGGTAATGCACATAATGAAGGGCTGGATTACTGGGTGAAAGGATGAACGTTCAAAGCCACCCAAGGGCACTTTGGAAAAGAGGCCTGAGAATCTACTTGTGAAGGGTCGTGGCCTGGTACAACATAAAGCAGTTGCCCTCTGTTCTCACAGGGGCTTCGTGAGCCGAATGGTCTGGACAGCCACTGACAACCAGAGGCGGAAAGATGGCAAAGGGCAGGAAGAACAGCTGGGCGGCTAGTACCCAGGAGTGACCCCAGAGAGGGCCTCTGAGCTAATTTGTCACCTTAGGATTTCTGTACAATCGCCACATGCTTGGGAGCGTGTCTGCTCTCATGGGCATTTATAAAACCTGAATGCCATAGCGAATGCACTATAAGAACCAAATAGCCTATCATCTAGGAGTGTATGTCAAAGAAATGAAGCCTTTTACCCACATTTTTTACACAAATTTCCTCCAACATATTCATTTCTGAAAGTAAAAAAACAAAATGAAATAAAAACCTCAAAAAACAATTCAAACGCTAGCTAGTATACATGTATCCATATAAGAAATATTATTCAGCAATCAACAATAAAAAGAATGAAATACAAGAAACAACATAGATGAATTCCTGAAATATTAGGCTTAAATAAAGAAGTGAGACACAGAATAACTTATACCATGTAATTGTTTTCTTGCGATGTACCAGATCAAGTACAACTCATCTATGATGATAGAAATCTAAAAGTAATTGCCCTGAGTGCAAACCAGACAAACAGCGCAAGAAAACTAGACTAATGTTCCTCATGAATATAAATGCAAAAATGCTTAACAAAATACTAGCAAACCAAATCTAAAACCACAGTTAAAGAATTAAATACTACCACCAGTGCAGGAATGGGGTGCTCAGCAGTAGATATTCAATTGAGGTAACATGCCACCAAATGGAACAGAAGAAAAGAATTATAAAATCATGTTGATCGATGCAGGAAAGGTACCTGAAATTATCCAATAAACTTTTATGATAGAAACATTCAATAAACTATAAAACAGAAAGGAAAAACTTCATTCTGATAAAGAACATGTATGGAAAACCTATGATTTGAATTATTCTTAAGATCAGGAACAAGACAAGAATGCCCTATGTCACCACTGCCATTTGATACTTCATTGGCAGTCTTAGCTAGAGCAATTGGGGGCACAAAGTTGTAAGAGGTTATATTCAACTCTGAAAGAAAGGCAAAACTATCCCTACTCCCATATTATTATCATATGGGAATATATCATATAAAGAATCCCTAAAAGAAAAACCAATCACAGTGATCGATGTATTGATGCCCCCCATCTCCCACCCCAGGGGGGATGAGCAACAGAAAAGTGGGTGAAGGGAGACAGTGGTAAGGGGAAGATGTGAAAATAATAATAATAATTTATAAATTATCAAGGGCTCATGAGGGAGTGGGTGGAGTGAAGGGAAAAATGAGGAGCTGATACCACGGGTTCAAGTAGAGAAGGTTTAAAATTGATGGTGGCAAAATATGTACAAATGTGCTTGACAAAATGGATGGATGGGTTGTTATAAAATCTTTAAGAGCCCCCCAATAAAATGATTTTAAAGAGAAAAACTACTAGTGTAATAAATTAATCCAATACTTTACAAGGTATGAGGTTAATGTACAAAATCCAGTTGTGTTCTGTACAGCAGCAATGAGCAATCAGAAGGAAAATAATTCCATTCAGATGAAAATTCCATTTGCACTAGAAATTCCATTTATACTAAAAAGATAAAATAATCTTGGAATAAATCCAACTAGACAACTGAAAGACTTATGTAGTAAAATGATAAAACATTGCTGAAATAAATTAAAGAACATATAAGTATATCAAAGATATCCCATGCTCATGGAAAGCAGGGCTTAAGGTCGTTAAGATGCCAGTATTACCCAAAGTAATGTATAGATTTAATGAGATCCTTATGAAAGTTTCTTTTTCTCATAAATAAAAATCTTCAAATTTATAAGGAACTGCAAGGAGTCTCAAATAGCTAAAGCAAGTTTGGGAAAAAAACAAGAGAATTAATACTTTCTTATTTCAAAACATACTTTAAAGTGGCAGTAAGCAAAACAGCTTAGTGCTGGTGTAATAAGGGAGATACAGGGCAATGGGAAGAATTGAGACCCCAGAAATAAACCCACAAATCTACAACCAGTTAGTCTTCAACAAGGCTACGAAGCCACCCAAGGGCAAGGGCTGTCCTATTTGACTTGCATGTGTCTGCCATTAGTTGGAGTTGACCTAATGGAACAATTAACGACAACAGCATGGCACCTAGTTTTTAATTGACACCAAAAACACTAGCAACAAAAGACAAAAAAGATAAACTGGACTTCATCGTAGTTTTCTTTTTGCGTCTAAGCATGTTATCAAGAAATTAAAGGACAACTTGCAAAACAGGTGAAGATATTTTGTAATCAAACAAGAGGACTCCCCCAAAATAAGAGAATAAAATTCCACTGGGTGGAGCTGTCTTTTTCCCCCACCAGGCGAGCATCAAGCAGCTTGTTCTGAGTCAGTGCACCCAGTGGTGTCTCCGGGGAAGGTTCTTTCTGGTCACAGTGAATTTTTGGATAAAAAGCAGTTCTACGCAAACCTCTGTTTTTTTGTTTTGTGGTTTTTTGTGATGTCAAATTAAGAGAACAGTGTGCAGCCATGAAATTTTGTTCCCTGCTCAGGAAAAATGCCACAGAAAGCGTTGGGATGTTGAGCACAGCCTACTGGACAGCTCTACGGGAAAAGCTGAAGTGGACACACGGCTTTCTTGTTTCAAAAAAGGTGAATGTTCTGGATGAAAATGTTGACAAATGTCATGCCCTCGTGCTTGAAGACCTACTGTGGAGCATTGAAGAGATGGGGAAGTTACCTGGACTCTCTTGGAGGCAAGCTCAGCAAATTTTGACAGAAGATTTGGGCATGGGAAGGGTTGCTGTGTGCTTCGTGCCTTGGGTTCTGACTGACAAACACAATGCACTCCGAGTGGAAACATACTGTGCCTTCAAAGAACGGCTCCGAAGCAACTCAGATGTCCCCCCCCCCCCCCGCCCCCAGGGTCATTACTGGTGACAGACATGGTGCTATTCTTACGGCCCCCAAACCAAATATTGATCAAGCCAGTGGGAGATGCCATCATCACCTTGCCCCCCTCCCACACACAAAGCTTGTCAAGTGAAATCAAAGAGCAAGATGATGCTCATTTATTTATTTTTTTGATGTGAGGGGGATAGGGCATTTGGACTTCGTTCCACCAGGTCAGACTGTTAATCAAGCTTCCTATTCAGAGGTTCTGAAAAGATTGCATAACAGTGTGTGACAAAAAAGGCCTGATTTGTGGCAGACGGGGGACTGGTTTTGCCACCATAACTGTGTATATAAAAGACTTTCCCCCAGCTTTGCCTCCCCCAAAGATATGGCAAACGTTAGAGGCTGTTTGACAGCATGTGGTAGGACGTCAGATGCTTAGAGATATTCTCCCTGAACACATGCAGCCACTAGACTACTGTCTGGTCCACTGTAGGTGGGGCTCACACCCTACTGATAAGGACAGTAATTGGTTCCACGGAGATAAAAATAAGTGGTCAGACCTGCTCAATGACATCCAAAGTTAGGCTGCCATCCTGAATCTAGGATCCGCCCATCTTGTCACATGTATGCCCCCAATCCCTCCCCTTCATATTGTGTGTATAGGCCTAGATCATCCCTCTCATTACTGTACTACCTATAGTACAACCCCTTCCTATGACATATGTCTTTACCTGTAATTAGAGGGCTTGCTCACCCCCAAAAGGTATATAAACCCTGGATAGAAATAAAGAGCTCTCTCCCCCGGTCCTTTATCCCCTGTTCCTTCTCCCCATCCTCCTTCCCTGCCCTCGCTCTCTCCTGCCCGCTCCATCTCTACGTGGATCACCAAGAGGAGCTGAGGTGAGCATGCTACCATGAAAGGTGTCTGACTCCTTTATTTCACTCTGTCTTCTATCTCACTTATTTTCTACAACTTTACTACAACCTTTACTTATGATTGCTGCTGGTCCTGTGGTGACTCATGCAACCATGTCAGTGTGCCAGTTTGGGGCAAACCCCCCCCCCCCGCATTCCTCTCTTGCCCCACGCACCTTACTCACCTGACTTCATTCCACACACTTCTTTTTATTTCTGTAATGAAGAGGGACATGAAAGGACAGCAATTTGATGATGTAGAAGAGGTGAAGAAAAAAATGAGGGAGATGCTGTCAGCCATCCCAACAGATGAGTTTGAAAAATGTTTCCAAGAATGGAATAGCAGACTTGACAAATGTTTTAAGTGTAATGGAGAGTACTTTGAAGATAATAAGGTAGTTTGGGGGGGGGGATTTTAAATACATAGCTTTGGGAAAAAATCAGGGTTTGGGTGTTTTAATCTAACAGATTAAGGTCCAAAACATACACAGCACTCCTACCAATCAAAACCAAAAAAACAAATAACCCAACAAAAAGTGAGCATAAGACTTGAATAAAGAACACCCCAAAGAATATACACAAATGTCCTCTATACACATGAAAATATGCTTATTATCATGTTATCAAAGAAATAAAAATAGAAACCACAACAAGGTACCACTTCACCCCATCTACAATGGCCGGTATTAGAAACACAAAATAACCAGTGTTGGGGAAGACTGGAGGGATTGGAGTCAGTCTCTATTGCTAGTCAACCTGTCATATGGTCCAGCTGTCCCAGAAAGCTACCATGGAACTACCCTGATAAAACAAAATAAGCTAAATGCACATGGCAACCTAGAACAATTTCGTAGGCTTCTGAGATTGTACTTTAAAAAAATTAACTAAAGATCATTGTACTGGGGGCTCTAACAGCTCTTCTAGCAATCGTGCATTCATGGTATCGAGCACGCAGGAGAACCCCAGTATTCGACCGCATCCGTACTCGACATTACTGGATTTCGACGTGAAATGCCGAGAAATGTTTGCGTCGGAGGTCGAACAAAACGTCAGAATCTGACCCCACTCACGTGATTTCTGTAAACATAAGCAGTTTGTGCTTCAGTCACTGGATGTTAGTTGGCGTTGTTAGTCCCCACTGTTTCAACCTTTTGCAGCTGTTCCAAGCATCTTGCTATAATTTTCTTCGTTTTTATGGCCCTTTGTACTGTTTTTAGATTAAAAACATGGGTCCTAAGAAAGAGTGTTTTGAAAAGAACCATCATGACAGGAACTGGTCAACCGTGTTGTCGATATTATTGATGATAATTTAATAGACCCTTTTAGAAAACAGTTAAGGAAACGTGAACAGCAGACCCCATTAGACAGATTTTTTCTCAGAGAAAGTCAGCCGTTCCTTGTGAAAAAAGGTGAAGAAGGAAAAAAAAAACCTCCTGAGAAGCAG
Source organism: Tenrec ecaudatus (assembly GCF_050624435.1). Taxonomy (NCBI): domain Eukaryota; kingdom Metazoa; phylum Chordata; class Mammalia; order Afrosoricida; family Tenrecidae; genus Tenrec; species Tenrec ecaudatus. The sequence goes on from NC_134546.1 coordinate 4,355,583, forward strand.
CTACCAGTTGACTTTGAGGAAGGGCTTCCCCTTTCAAACACTGACTCTCCACACCTCTTCTCCACATTGTGTCCACAGATCCAGAGCCTCATGAGTCTCAAGATACGGGCCATCCTGTAGTTCTCAAAAACTTTAAAAATATTGTATCTTATTTAAATCATATGCTCTAACTCTGAGCTTATTTACTTAAAGTTTCTATGTAATGTTTTGTACGAAAAGACAAGGTTAGGATAAAAATCTTGGGGTTAAGAATGGATTAATCCGTTTTCAGTTATTTCTTATGGGAAAAATTGATACGGAGCTCAACTACATCACACCTCGATGCTCCTTCAAGAACAGATTAGCGTCGAGGTTCAGGGGGTCTACTGTATTTATACATATGTTGTTATTATTTTCTAAACATTTGCATTCTATTGAGCCCTTGGTATCAGCTCCTCTTTTCCCCCTCCATCCACACCCTCATGACTCCTTGATAAATTATAAATTGTTGCTTTCATATTTTACACCTACCGCTGTCTCCCTTCCCCCATGGTTTATGTTGTTCTTCCCCTCCCCCCCCAGGGGGGCAGGTGGTGGTTATGTGTCCATCGTTTCGATTGGTTTCCCCTTCCCCCCCCAGGGGGGCAGGTGGTGGTTATGTGTCCATCGTTTCGATTGGTTTCCCCTTCCTTCCCACCTCTCCATACCTTCCCTTTACCCTCCTCATATTGCTACTCCCATTCCTGGTCTTAGATTCCATATGTCGTGAGCTCTTATCTCTTGAGACTATTAGATTTTTCGGGAAGCAGACTGCCTTATGGTCACACACACCCCCTCCCAGTACACCTGGTAGGTTCAACCTCGGACTTGTAGACTCCCTGAGCCATGGGGCTCTTAGAGAACTACCTTATGGCCCAACATTCCATTGCAAGGTATTTCTTAAAGAGGTGACAGCAGCGCCTCTAAGGTAAATCTATACACCAAATGCCATTGTAGCATTACCCACAAGAGCCAGAGGTAGAAATGATCCGCTCACCCACCCAGCGACAGAGAAAAGATCAAGAAACACACTGGAACATAATTCAGCAATAAAAAGAAATGGAATTCTGATACATGCTATGACATGATTGAACTTTGAATGCAGCATGTTGAGTGAAATAATTCAGACACAAAGGTTTATATGATCCTACTCAGATGAAATAATCCGAACTGGCAAATGCTTGGGAATCAAAGTTTACTAGTTTTAACTAGGAATTGTGGGAGGAAAATGGGCAGATGCAGCCTAACCAGTACTGAGTTCCCATTAATGATGTTGAAACACTGGAAACAGTAGGGGTGATGGCACAGCATGATGAATGTAATTAATGTCAATGAAATGGCAACTATTTTGCCAGATTGGTTTTAGTACAATTTTAAAAATTAACAATTGCTTTGAAGGAGGGGTAGGCAATTGTGCGAACTTGTTGGAATGATGAGATTCTTCTATGGTGTTATTAGACCGGCAACCAAGGCATTAACAGTCCAGCAAACTGTACCTTTATAACCTGAGCATTCGATGAACCGTTAAGAAGAGTATTGGGGTGGGGGGGAGTGCACAAGCCAAGGAGACACTTCCAGGAAGTGAATGTGAGTAAGTTGGTAGCCTAGGAGAGTCAGTTTACAACCAAGTTCAAAGTTTCAACTTGTCTTCTCCCACCCACCTCTGAACTTCAGTTACAGTTCCTTTTTTCTTCAAGATTGCAGGTTCTTATTTGAGGACTTCCAGAACATCCTTAAACTGTTGGGGTAACATTCCCATAAATTTGTTGCAAAACCTCAGTGATCTGAGACGTCCACTTGAGTTTTGCTAAAACTCTGACATGGGCCCTGACTCACAATCATTTTTAATCAGGGCACAAAAAGTGTCCTGCTTTTTGAAGGCATGCTCAATGGACTAAGGCCAGGCTATCATGAGAGAATTTGTCTGCAGCCATTCACTGGTTCTCAAAATATGTCTAAACGTGGTTTGTTTAACACAGACCTATGCATGTGGGAACTAAACTCTCCTAGCAGCGCTTTTGGACCTACCCTAGAAAACCACAAGTGATTGCATGAGTTTAACTCGCTTTAAAGAGCGGTGATGCTACTGGATCCTCATTGAGTTGCTAGATGTAAGTGGAAGCCTGGAACACACCAGCAGCTACTCAGGAGCAAGATGAGGCTGTCCGCCCTATGGGGTCAGAATAGATTTGTTGTTGTTTGAGGCATAAGAGAGACTTGTGACAGTGAATGTAAGACCTCTGCTGTTAATCACTGGAGAGATCTGTAGTTTTAATGACCAGGTGCCCCACAGGAGAAGGTATGCCCGTCTGCTTCCATGAAGATGACAGCCGTGTTAACCCCAAGGGGCAATTCTACTCGGTTCCATAAGTTCACTCTACGTTATAATAGACTGGCTGTCATGGTTTTTCCAAGCTTTTAAGGGCGCTGGGCCTGGCGAAGGATCCCTGGGAGTGCCCGTTTGGGGTCCCTGCTGATGGTCTTTTATTGACTCGATGCGATGTACAGATGATAACAGGCGCTTTAAGTCCTAATAGATTTAGTCTGGGGTGTGCTGTCCCAGGCAGCCTTGACAAACTGGCTACTGGGAGCAGGCATGGAGGCCGGCTTTGTGGCCACAACCCCCTCTGCCTCGTCTAAAGAATAAAAGGTCAATGTTCAGTCAGAGTCATGGCAGACTTGGCCTGATGGTTGTGGAGATTTGAGGGCGTTTTAACAAACACAATTCACATTCTTATCTAAAACCTGATCAGAACAGCCCCAACATTTTATGCTTGCCGCTCGGTTAGAAATCCCTGGAGGTATTCTCTATTTCTGGTTACCAATTAAGCTGCAACAAGAACGGCTTTCTGCATCGTATTTGGGCACATTAACGCAACCCAGGTAGTCCAGAGATTAGTGGAAATGGAAACTAACAAGGGAATGGAATTGCCCTATCTTCAGAAAAAGAAAAATTAAAGTGGGAGAGTTTGTTTTTGCAGTGGAGAGTAAATGTTTGTATGGTTCAGGTTTTCTAAATGGACGGTCCGGTTCTTACCTTCATTTCTGTGCTAAAGATCGCCCCTTCTAGAAAAGCTCTCTAGGCACTGCACACGATCCATATGAGTTAATTCTGACATTCCTGTCATCTCACCATGGAATCTTAAGTCCTTACTTTTTAAAAAGATCTACTCACCATAGCATTTCTTTTAAAACTCCCTGGAAATCTCGTAAAGAACTATATACTTGCCTACTTCAATTTGCAAAATGAATTTCATGTTAGGTAGGTTTTGGCTAATATATTTTCACATCTGCAACTACATATGTAATATATATTTTCATAGTCGTCCATATCATGTCAGAATTTATTATTTGAGTGATTTCACTCCTAAAATTTGTGATGCTTCAAAAACATTTTTAATAAAATTTATACTGCTAGAACATGAATATTAACCTACAATATATAATGCCTGAAATGTATCAGATCCAATTCTTACAGATAGTTTTCATAAATGTGCTTCCCTTTACTTCATTAACATTGGATTTGAATTTATTTCACGTACGAGCATTTTTAAATCTGCCTTAAAGTATATACTTTTTAATGCTTTGTGTCATTTGTATTAAGATCTATCTTTGGCAATTTCTCATTTTCACCATGGAAGTATGTGGCTATTTTCTGAGGCTACTGCTGTCCTGTATATCACTTGTTCATATGAAGCTTTAACACATCTCTTGTTCTGAAGGCACATTGCTGAGTTACATGAAGAAAGTCATATCATCCAGGTAGGGAATTTAGTATTTAATGTACTTTCCATATAAAATTGTATTTTATTGTAGAATTCTATTTGAATATGATCATACACACAAATATCCTATATTTTTTATGTATATACTAATTACAATGGATAGTTATAAAGTATGCAGGTAATGAGACTTTGAATATGCTCATACACATAAACATTCTATTTTTATGATGTATACACTAAGTACATCAGATAATTATGAAGTATGCAGATAACAATATGTTGAAGAATCGTGACTTCTGAGAAATGATTATTTCTGAGTGTTTTCCCTGATGAATCTTTATCCATATTATGTAATCATCCTCATGTGGAGGGCTTGCTTTGTTGTGTTGTTTGTTTTCTCCTTTTATCACTCTAAATAAATGGAATTGTAGAATTAAATGGAAGGTGTTCAGTCCTTTGGGTGGGAAATTGTAGTTCAGTCATACCTGAAATGTACAATGTAATCTTGGTCAGATCCCTCAACCTTTGGGGACTTACATTATTAAATTTGTCATAGTTTGGTAAATCGAAAAGCACCACCATCCCATTACCTTGCAAAGTTTCAAGATTCTTGAGGGAAATGTAGGGCTACTTGTATTACTTTTAGTATTGAACGAGTGAACCTTCTCCATCTGATAACTTATTTGTTCAGGTCACTTGCAAAAGAAGCCAATGTCTAATCCTTACACAATTTTACATTTGGACCAAAGCATATGTCCAGACAATACTGTAACGAGGTTACTTCAGCTCCGCTTTACTTTGCTGAGAACCGATGGAGCTAGAATGCTCCTGCTGGATTTGATTATATGGCTTGATGGATTGCCTAAGACTGTGACAGTGGCCTTGTATAATAAGCTTCCAATGAATATATGGACTTAAATGGGAAAAATTAATAAAAAGACTCATTTGAATATTCTTCCTACCACTGTATTGGTAACAAATTCCATTCGTTAAGTATCCCCAAAGATCTGTTTCATTTCATGAATCAGTTTTATAGCATGTGAGGCTACTATTTACCTACAACCAAATTCCCCCAAAAATATCTTTATGAAAATGCCCTGATTAATTACAGAAGAACTGAATAATCTTTCTCATCCAATCTAGTCCACAATACTCTTCAAACAGAGCCCCTTCTAGTTCTTGTTCAGCAATATTTCTCTCTTAAATGTCAGATCCTCTCAATTTGATGATGGCAGTACCTTTCTGTGATTGAGATGCTATCTTGTAGGTTTTCTCTTGGTTAATAAGAGTATAGATAGTGGTTAATGAGACTCCCTATAGTGATAAAATATGATTTGCCAATTCAAGGTACTACAAAAGTCATTGAGCATATGTTTTAGTTTGAAAGAAATGTGAAATGATTCTGATATTAATCCCAAGCCATCTCTATGTTCCTATTTCTTGTTTCCAGGTAGCTAAATTATAACGTAGAGCTCCTTGTGGCCACAAAGGAGTAACAGCGCCTACAAGGTCATCAACACAGATGTAGTAGATGTCTTTACTGAATAGCTCTGTAACCTATCTCTCAGAAGGGCAGATTTTAACACTTGTGGTGTCAAGGCTATGGCTCAGGCATGTAGAAAAATGGGTCCTTGTATTCAATGGCTTTTCATTCGGGCATTTTGCTTTGAAATGGAAGTTTTTAGCTGAAGTTGGTGTATCTGCTTCCATCCGTATCTGTTTCCATCTGCTTTCCATGAAAATTGGAAAGGCGTTGGAGAGGGGTGTCTATTCAAAACACAGAATTTGAAAATGAAGTTAATGAGCTGGGGGAGAAATTTTTAAAGTTAATTTATACTCCTTTTGTAAAAAGCAATATTAATTATGTTTAAAGAAAATTTAAAACATCTTTTCCCTGTAGTTTTAATAGGGTCAAATAGAGAGAGTTCAAGTGACTTAGTCCTAAGCTCTTACTTGTATTTGCAGTGATCCCTGGGCTTTCTGTCGTCCTTAGCGTCCAGTTTGTGCAGCGAACACAGCAGGATTCAACAAGGGCTTCCCAAAGGCTGGGGCTAGGGGCAAGGGTACACTCAGAGACATTTTCTGTGCCCCCAAACCTGGCATTTCTAATCCGAGTTCATCTTTCAAGATGTCAAAGTGCTTTTGCAATGTTTTACAGTATTCCCCATTAAAAGTATGTCATGTAAATCAATCATGGCTTCAATTTTTCTGTCAAACTTCTGTAACTTTAAACTGAAGCTTTCAAAATTAATCAAAAGAGTTACTTGATTTCATTTTTCATGTGAAGAACACACTGTTGCCTTTGTATCAATTATAAAGATTTTAAAATAAATTTTGGATAATAAATTTTTGCAGAAAGATTAAAAGGTCAATCTTTTTCTTTGTCCTTCTGATTTTAATTAGTGCATAAATAACCAATTGTTTTGTAAACCCATTTGTTCCTAATTTCTGTTGAAAGCATAAAAATTGGGGGGGAGAGAAAAATATTAAAGAAAATAAGTCACCATTCTTCAGTCTCGATAAAGTTATGGTTATGTTTCAAAAAGGGAGTTTGGAGATTAAACACTCGGCTGCTAACAGAAAGACTGGAAGTTCAAACCTATCCAGGGGATTTGTGACAACCTGAACATTAAAGTTTAGAAAACCATACAGGGCATTTCTACTCTGTCACATGGGAATTTTACAAATTGAACGTTGACATGATGGCAACTGACAAGAAGATTCATTTAGTTACCTAAACACCCATCCCCATATCCTACCAAAATCTATGGAGCATCCATAGTTTCTTGGGTCTCTGGCTGGGTGTTGGTGATAAAGAACTAGTTTAGACCCAATTGATCTTTATCTTCAAACAGTTCTCATTCTTATAGTGAAGAAAGACACATAAGTAGATATCTAAAACATGTGATAGGCCCGGTTGACTAGAGAAACAAAGTCAGAGATGCTCATATACATGTATAAGAGAGAGCTTTATATCAATAGGTAATTATATATCAAGAAAACACCCCAGGCCAGTCCAGAATAAGTCCATAAGTCCTATACTAGTCCATAATTCCCTCTTCAGACTCACGCAGCCACCTGCAGTGATACAAAATGCAGGAAGATCACTGGCTGGTGGGTGCAAAGTCCTGTGGCTCCAATGATGGTGGATGCATCTCCAGGGCTCTAGCAGGTCTCAGGTAGCTCTCCAAGTGGCTCCCCAGCAGGAAGGTGAAACAGAGAGAGGAAGTTCCCAGAATCATCCTATGAGAAGGCATGCCCACAGGAGGCACCAGCAGGTTCTGATCTGATTGACATCTAGACTCCACCCCTACACTTATTTATCAAGTTTATATGAAATTATGTAACTACCACAAACACTGTCACTTAGTGTGGTAGTTACATAATCTCTTGTCAACTTGAGACTATTAAGAGTGAAGGGGTGGAGTGTAGCCTGTCAGTCAGGTCACAGCTTGATGACTTCATGTGGAGGCACTAAGGAGATAAACAGCTTGCTGGAGGTGGGATACACACTCACTCCCAGAGAGACATTCCTGCTGACAAGGCACTTGGAGCTACACTAGAGCCCTGGAGCTATCACGTGATGACCCACCCCTGGGAGTGATGAGATGTTTCCACCACCACTGGATCCATAAGACTTTCCACCCACTGGGCTATGATCTTCCTGCTTTAGAATCATTGCATATGTTGTGTGAATCTGAAGAGAAATTTATAGATTGTAATTTGACGTATGGGCTAATATTGGACTTCTGGACTTGATCTCGACTGGGCTGGGATGTTTTCTCAATATACAATTGCTCTTGGATATAAAGCTCTCTCTTGCACACATATGAATGTCTCTGGATTTGTTTCTCTAGTCAACCCGGACTAACACACTTAGGGAAGCCATAACCACTCTAACAGTGAAAGTGGACAGGAGGAGTTGGAATCCAACCTGGGGAGCAAGGGCAAAGAAGGTTTCCTAAGAGACCTGTCCCTCTGAGTGTTAAAGCGTGAGTCAGGACGGGCCTAGGACCCGGAAGAAGTAGTAGCGCACTGCAGACAGAGAAAGCCACACGAGGCCAAGGGTACTGAGAAGACATGCAATTCTGACAGAGAGCACTCAGCGGTCACCAAGTGCAGCCCGTGGGACAAGGTCAGAGAAATGAGCAGAAACTAGATTGTGAAAGGATTTTTTGACTAAAACTTTTTATACATTTTAATAGCTATCTAATGGTAACTATGAGCTAGGTGCTGATTCAATGTCAGCTAACAAAAGTAACCTTATTCTGTCTTCTCAGTGACCTACACCCTACATACCTGTTTCTCTAGTAGTCAGCATTTAGATTAACCACATTTCTTCATTGATATAAAACTTTTGTGATAGTAATCTTTGTGCAAATACCTTTGTTTAAATCTTGATTATTAGGAAAATTATATTAACCAGGCACTTTCAACTGCAATGAATAGAACAATTAATTCAAATCGGCTTAAATAATAAACGGAACTTATTGGGTCCTACAATTAGGAATAGAGTACAGGGAAGGTTCCACGGTGAGTTGAGACATCTGCATAATGATGTCACCAACCAGCCAGTGTCCGTGTCTCTGCCCTGCATCTCTGGGTCAGCTCCCAGAGAAAGCCAGCTCCCCTGGGGCTGTAGAGTGGCTGCCAGCAACAATCAACGCTGTGCGAGTTCCAGCTTTGTCCAATGGGCGCGTCAAACAACTGTCAAGCAAGAGACCACGCACGGCTCAGCCAACCATGAGTTAATCGCCGAGGCCACAAGGAACACCGTACACTGATCTTTGTATCAGGTTTGGATACCTAAATCAGGATTGATGACTGCCTCCTCAATGTTTAATGCCCCAATAGACACAGGGCCAAAATATACTAACAGAAAACTCTCAAGTACTATGGATATGTAACACATCGAAGATTTACCCCAATAAGCCAATAGTAATAAAGAAATTTTGTCTTCCTTGAAGCTTGATAAAATTCTCTGTGGGACTCTCTGAGTTTAATAGCCAAAAAAAAAAGTTTTAAAATACTTACTGCCATCATGAAAATAATACAAATGCATATGTTTCTTTTCTATAAATATAACAAATGGCACCATATCTTACCTATGTTCTAACATTTTAGTATTTTTAACCTAATAAAATACTCTTGCATATATTTTATTGTCAGCTCATAGAGAACTACTTCAATCTTTTTAACAATCACATATTATTCCGTTGTGTGGGTCCACCACAATTTATTTAGTCATTAATCTTTTGGGATATGTTTAAGTTGTCTGAAAACTTAACCGATCCCTTAAAAAACCGATTTAGTGAAAGCTAGGTCTTTATGTAGTGAAAGAACAGAAAAATATGCAGATTTGATAGACTATCATGCTTTGTTTTTTGTAGGTTGCTTAACTCGGTGTGGAGCAAATGTGCTGCTAGGGAAGGAAGCATCCTCAGGCCCACTTGTGAGCAAAAGAACACACAAGCTTATGACAGCGGGCATGGTTACATAAGAAGGAGGTCAATATGGATGTTAAGAATCTGGAGAAGAAATGCTCTCATAGTGGGTTGCAGGCTAGACAGGAACAAAGAAGAAAGCTTTTGAAAGAGGGACTTGAGCAGCATGCAATGGAGAGTCCCTGTCTGGCTCCAAGCTGTTAGTCAGGGAGGTGGTCTGCACAAACACGTGCTGTGTTAGCAATGGTTTTCTGGTAATCCCAGAAAGAGGGGATGATGTGCCTTTAAGGAATGGCATCCCTAACAGGGATGGTTCACACATGACTGCTTCATGAAAGCAGAAGCCACCGAAAGCTAGGAAATAGCCAAGATTTGTCTTGATGTGTCTCATCAACATTTCCAGAGGTGTCCAGGGGTGCACTTTGAATAGGATTAAAATCTCAAATGACGAACTAACTACTTGACATCCATGTTGTTTTTCTTTTTGTAGTTGTGTAGATAAGTTTTGTAAGACAGTTTCATAGGAATGAAGTTTCTGGACCAAATCCTGTGAGCAGCACTGTTGGTGGCTGATAGAGCTGCTGCTCTGAGCACTCAGCGAAGCTGACTGACAAAGCACATGACCAAAACACGACGGTGTGTCTGTAGGTGGGTCCACCTTTCTGGATGCTCTCCACCTCTCTGCTCTTGTTTTCCCTCTGAGCTCCAGACACCTGCTTGAATAACTTGTAGGCATCTCATCATTAACATGCCCAGCTTTTTCATCCCCCTTCACCACTGCATTGAGTAGCTGTGCTGGACCGGGTTGTCTAGAGAAACAAATTCAGAGACATCCATGTGTGTACAAGAGAGTTTCCTATCCAAGAGCAATCGTGTATTGAGAAAATGCCCCAGTCCAGTCTAGTCCAGATCAAGTCCATAAATTCAATATTCACCCATATGTCTGATGCTAGTCCATACATTCCTCTTTAACCTCATGCAGCACACGCAATGATGCTAAGTGCAGGAAGGTCACAGGCCAGTGGGTGGAAAATTTTATGGATCCAGTTGTGGAGGAAGCTTCTCAGCGCTTGAGCTGAGTCTCAACGTGGCTTCTCCAGCTCTCTGAGTGTCACCTCCACAGGAAGGTGAAGCAGAGAGTGTGGCCTACCTCCAGGAGAAGGAGAGGAAGTCCCCAAAATGCTGATGAGAGGCCATGCCTACAGGAGACATCATTAGGGTTTGACCTGATTGACAGCCTAGACCCCACACATATGCCTATTTACCAAGTTGACATGAAGCTATGTAACTACCACAGACTGCCCTTTGTCAACTTGACACGTTTACATAATTTTTAGCCGTAATTTTTAAACAAAGCAATAAAATCCTATCTGTGCATGCAACTCAAAATGTGCCAGTCTCATTTAAGCATTCTATTCTATAAGCAAACAAAACAAAAACATTCTTAACAATTGCTGCTATGCAAACATTTACACCTCAATCCTATAATTCTATCAACATAATCCCCCACCTATGAAAGTGTTTAAGCCAGCCGCTTCATGCTTTTATCCTCCCCATTTTGGGTATCCAATTTCTAATCTGCCCACTTATATCAACCCAGAATAAGAATGTTCTTTATGTGAAGATTTTTCATTCCAGTTGGAATTTTGTGAGTCCACATCCATTAGCAAAGTCAAAGCAGGACAGGCCATCCATAAAGTCAGCAGCGATACTCACCAATTCTCAAATTCAAAAATGTTATCTTCATCTGTTTGGGTTGTAGTCAACGCAATGTGAGCTGCCTCAGTTAGCTTCACCAGGGTGCCCATTTGCTGCCTCTTCTTCGACCATGAGCCCCATCACAAATTCTCAACAACTCTAGCCCCCTTGTGCTAGGTCATGAACTTCAGACCAGCCAACCCACTCTCGTTTCTCTAGTCCCTCTGAACTAAGTCCACAAGTTTCAGTGGCAGGACTCAAGCCATCTCTCTCTTGCAGTATTTCTCCCACTTACACACAACAGGTCAAGGTGGTCACCTAGCAAGTATTTCAGGATTCCTGATGGCTCACTTTGATGTTCAATCCTAGAGAGGAGAGTTTCTTCATGGTTCCAGATGTTGCCAGCTTCAGGCACACCACTAGTTCAACATTCAAAAAGCGAAAGTTTTGTTCTTCTTCTTCTTCTTCTTCTTCTTCTTCTTCTTCTTCTTCTTCTTCTTCTTCTTCTTCTTCTTCTTCTCCTCCTCCTCCTCCTCCTCCTCCTCCTCCTTCTTTTTTCAGTCTGCCAATAGCCCCATAGGCAAGTCTCTTCAAATGCAAATGTCCTGAGCACTCTAAAGGCCTCCTGGGATTATCTATTCAGAGCCTTCTTTGCAGGGATGTCCTAACACATTTAGAGATTCAAATTGATGGCTGAAGATAATGAGTTTACAAACTCTATTCTTCACTTCCCAATAATCATTTGTATCAATCATATCAATAACAATAGGCTTAAGAAAACAAGCTGAAAAAGACTAAACCTAGTATAGCCAGATCCTAAACTCAATTCTTAAAACAGTCCAATTCTATCCTTACCTAAACTATTCCATTGAAAAGAAAGATGGCCTTGTCTCTGAATGCACCAAGCCTGGGTGGGCCTTCTCTCAGCCATTTTGACTAAGCTGCATAGTTTCAAAGCAGAAGTTCAAGGAGAGATTTCTCTCCCTTAGCTCACAAATTACATTTATCACATTCATTTTTTCCCCATTTCAGACAGGATTAACCAAAGACAAGTTTTATAAATCAAAACTTTCACTCACTTCCTTTGGCCTTTGCAGATGACAATTGAGTAAACAGTGTGACTCTATCTGACCGCTAGCTCCGAGGAAAAACTGCCATGAGACAGAGGTCAAACATCCACTCTTCATCGTCATGATTTGTCTCTCTAGTGCCCCCTCCTGGTACCGTAATGTGTTAGGCCGGGTTGACCAGAGAAACAAATCGAGGGACACTTATATGAGGGGGTACCCCCCAATGGAATATTTTTCTAATCTATTTAACATTTTTTTTTACAAAAGAACCTTATCACCTTCAAAGGACTCTCTATTATACAATATATTTGTCAAATCTGTAATTCCATTCTTGGAAACATTTTTCAAACTCATCTGTTTGGAAGGCTGAAAGTACCTCCCTCATTTTTATCTTCACCTCTTCCACATCATCAAATAACTGTCCTTTCATATCCCTCTTCATTCTCGGGAACAAAAAGAAGTCTCACAGACTGAGATCAGGGGAGTAAGGTGTGGAGTACTAGAGAGATATGCTGTTTTTTGCCCAAAACTGGCACACTGAGACGGCTGCTTGAGTGAGCATGTGTATTGTGGTGGCAAAATCATTCCCCTGTCTGCCACAAATCGGGCCTATTTTGTCACACATTGTTAACGCAATTTTTCAGAACCTCTAAATAGAAAGCTAACGGTCTAACCTGGTAGAATAAATTCCAAATGCTCAATCCCCCTCACATCATAAAAACAAATGAACATCATCCTGACCTTTGATTTCACTAGATGAGCTTTGGGGTGTGTGGGGGTGATGGCGTCTCCCACGGATTTGATTGATGTTTGCTTCGTGGGCTCTAAGAAGAGAACTGGGGTCTCCTCACCAGTAACGACCTGGGGGAAGTCTGTGTCGATTCAGAGCTGTCACCAGTAATGACCTGGGGGGAAAGTCTGTGTCGATTCAGAGCTGTTCTTTCAAAGCACGGCATGTGTCCACTCAATGCTTTTTGTGCAGGTCAGTCCGAACCCAAGGCCCAAATTCCACAGCCACCCTTCTCATTCCCAAAGCTTCTGTCCAAATTCCCTGAACTGAGCTCCGAGATAGTCCACATAGCTTCAATGGTCTGTAGTAGGTCTTAGAGCACAAGTGCACAAATTTTGTGAACATTTTAATCTGTTGAGGAAGTTGACGGATGTGTAGAATGGGGTTTGTCATCCATTGACATGTCACCTTTTTTGAAATGAGAAAAGCATGCATACACTTAAGTTTTTTCCATATTGCTGTCCTTGTAAACTGTAAATTTCATAGCTGCATGCTATTTTCTTAAATCGACCTTCACGAAAGACGAGGGTCGAGCGAAACTGCTTTTACAGAAATATTTGCTGTGAACAGAGAAGCTCCCCAGGTGACTGGGTGCACTGGGTGCACTAACTCAAAGCAAGTTGCTTGGTGCTTTCAAAAGTCTAGAAAGCTTCGCAGCCCTTAGAGTTTCGGAGAAATGCTATTACATGATTTGCTAGCATGTATTGGATTCATAGAATAATTTTATATATCCTGATTGTTATGTTCTTTAATAGCACAGTAATATAATTGAATAAATACAAATAAGAGTAGGCTCATATTTTGTATACCTGTCAACACATTGAGACTCAAATTTTATGGAGACATTTGGTATGTAGTGCTAATTTTAAAATTTGCTAGTTTCTTGCACACTAGAACTAGCTCTATGGTGCTAGTATAAATGAAACGTCCATTTGCTTCTCCCAGTTTCTATGAAAGAAATCAGGTGTATTGCATATTCTCCCCCCACAACCCCAACCCAAAGCATCTCCCGTCAAACCGCCCTCCCCCCCCCCAGATCATATTCCTTTTTGTGCTTCAAAGATTGTTTAGGTCATTCTCTGATTATGTTTATGATGTAGACTTGTTTATCCCACTGTAGCATTATGAGTAGTTATCACATTCTAAAGTGCCAGATACTGTTTAATTGTAATGGTGCCTACTTTTTTTATCGGAACTATTCATACTTTATTACTGTAAACAACTTTGATCATAATGATGCCATTCAAAAGAGCTGATCAAGCTGAGAAAAGTGACAGTACAGTCGTAAAGCCACTCTGTATGTAGCCATTAACATTTTATAGTGCCTGTATGGAAAAGCGTTTTAAGTCGAGGCATAGACAAATGACAAAATTAATTTTAAACACAGGCCTCTCTATCCCATAGAAGATTAGAAATATGCTAGTTAAATAATCACTGCCAGCGGATACTCTGAGATGCTAGCAGATGACCTTCAGTGCAAAGGACAGTCCATGCTGGTGCTTGCCTGAGAGAGAGTCAAAGCATCTTACTTTGCCAGGAGAGGAAACAAGGGTTTTCGCCCCTACTAACACATGAGAAAGAAATAGGCGGTACCTTCACTTCAAAGCTATTGTCTGGTTAATATACCAGAAGGACAAGGTTACAGACGAGGAGTTTTAAGGGACACATTCTTGTGGCACTTCTAGGATCTGACGCTCTCTGCAGATGAAACCCAAGACACTTACGGTCTCTGTCCGAGCGAACTGAGGAGTATGGCAGAGGATTTTGCCCTTGACATGGAAAGGCTCTAATCCAGTGGTGAAGAGATGAGATAAACACACAAACTATTAAAGTCTAAGCTTTCAATTCCACCAACATTTAAATGACAGTGTGACAACAGATGCAATTCAAGGCCATTTGTGCACATGATAGAAGCTAGTGAGGAATCACCGCTGGCGGACTTCTTCAGGCAGGGCTGGTCCTCAAAGCTGGTGGTCGGAAATGAGATGGAGTTCTTCAGCCGAGTCTGGAGAGACCGGCGATCAGGACAGCTCACAGATATTGATCTTTTTGTGGAGAGCAAGGAATTACCTGAAACTATAGGACAAACAGGCTCATCCTCCTGTAGTATCAAACTTGCTTAATAGAAAGAAACTTAAAAATATCTTTGTATCAAAATAAAATGGGTGTTTATTATTATATTGAAACAAATACTAATAATGAGTCTAGGCAGTCCCTGATGTCTGAATGAGATGTCTTCCCATTTGTGAATTCGTTAGTAAATTGGAAACAGGTTCCTATGTAGCGTTAGTAGAATACGGGAGAAGGTTGGCAGCCTTGTTCATAGTTCAAACTTTGGTTTTGACACACGTCAAAGTGAGGGTGATTAAGAATTTGTTTAAAGTGTGGGTTGGTTTTAGTGTTTAAAATGAGAGGTAATTTTTAATAAATGATACCATTACATTTACATTGAAAAACAAAAATAACAACAAGAAGAAAGAAGCTTTCAATTTCTATGAAGAGTTACAGCCTCAGAAATCCACAGAGACAGTTCTGCCTTCTCCTTTTATTTATTATTATTATTGCTACAAAATCATAGAAACATTTATTAAACAAAAATATTCAAAACTTGAAGCCATTGTTCCTTAAACACTCCCATAAATGCATATAAACCTCCCCCCCCCAATAGTTTTACTGAGCTTTAGCTCACACATCACACACTCCCATAGTTCAGTCATATTTTAACAGGGTTGTAGCTACAGCACCAAAATCAGTTCCAGCTACTCTGTCTTCAAGGGTTGCTTTGTGTCGGAATCAACTCAATGGCAGTGCCTTTCATTTTGGAGGAGTTTCCTATAAGTCAATGTTTCTGAGATTTCTTATATTGTGAATCCCTGGTGCAAGAAATGAACTAAGCACGTCATTTATCCTTGCTCATGTCAGGAGTCCCTGGGTGGGGCACATGGGTAAGGCTTCATGACCACTAGAAAGGCCAGAGGTTTGAACTTATTCATAGCAGCCCTGGTGGCAAAGTGGGCCGACAGTTTGAAACCAGCAGCTCTTCCCTGGGAGGAAGACACAGTTTGCTGCTCCTATAATGATGCCCAGTCTCAGGAACCCATAGGAGCAGGTCCACTCTGTCCTATAAGGTTGCCATGCATCAGAATGGACTGGGCAGCAGCGAGTTGAGAAAGGCACCTTCAAAGAAAGGCCCGGCCATTTGTTTCTGAAAGGTCATAGCGTTTGCTTAACCAATGCACCACCGGGGATCCTTAGTCCCTGCTAGCTACTCCAAAATTAGTACTTATCTATTATGTGCTGAAGTAGTAAACAACTTCAATTAAGCACAATGAGTTCCTACTAGCAGTATTCCAAGAGCGAACAATTTCTTAATAACCAAAGAGAATGATATTTAAGTGTAGATGGGTGATTGGGCTGTGATAGTGGGGATCACCTTTACCCATACCGCTGAAGCGATGGAATACACCATTGTGACAGCTGATTTTGAGCTCCAGCTTGGCTAGAGCATGATGTCCAGTTGTTTGGTGAAACCGTATTCTCAAACATGCTACATCCACCTTGTCATAGAGTCTAGTCTCACTCAGAGCAACCCTACAGCACAGAGTAGGGTAGCCGCTCTAGGTTTCTGAGATGACAAATCTTTATGAGAATAGAAAGTTTTATCTTTCTTCCATGGAGCCGAAATGATGGTTTCCAACAGCTGACCGCTGGGTTAGCAGTCCAATGCTGCCAACAGGGCTCCTCAACACCATTCTGGTTGTTATAAAGTAGCCACACGGGATGGACTTGGCCTTGAGTAAAGCAGATTGCCTTCT